>NC_057353.1:39130000-39487500 GCF_016509475.1 Prionailurus bengalensis | reverse complement strand
CATTCTAGAGCCATGTTGAAAATGATGATAAAATGATATATAAACCTACTCTGGAATAAATAAAGTTTGCGAAGCGCATTTCATAATGAAATAGACACCTACAGCGTGTGTATGCGTGTATGACGTGAATGCATACACACACATGCACATCTGTGTGTGTGTCTCCAATCTGAGAATCTCAGAGAGGAAGGCATGGAGCAGCCATTGAGATTTATTTCCCCTTTAAGCCTCAGGGAACCTTTGAGATTTCATTGACATTAATTAAGCCCACCCCAGGATCATGGGCTTGGTGGGCTTGGTGAACTTTTGTTTTAAAAAGCAAGCTTGCTTGCCAGAGGAGTTTTTTTCCCAAGCTCTCATTTTATTGTGGTTTCCAGCAGGGGATCTTGTTTCAAGGGATATGATCAAAGCAAAGGACATTTCTTCTGGGACATATTTTACATAGATTAAATCTCATTATGCAACTTACTCTTTAGTCTATATTCTTTTTTATAAGCTCCCATTGTATGAACGAATTTAACATAGAAAAGTGTGAATTTATTACATCAGATGGATATACTAAGCTCCAATGAAGTTAAGGTCCAGTAAAGTCAAACACTTTTCATTTTTCTTATCAACAGTGAATTTCAGCTGGCAGAATCTTAGTGAAATCTTAAATGAGGTTGCCATATATATATATATATATATATATGACTGTGGACTTAAGATTTCCATAGCCTTTGCACAATTTTATTTTTAAATATCAAGTGATTCCTTTAAGGAACACTTTGCTATTTTTTGGTTTTCCTGCCCTGTTTTTAAACTATTTCCCCGCCTTTTTCATTTTAAAGGTAGGCAAATTATTTTGCCTTCAGTATGGATCATAGGAAGTTATATTTTCTCGCTGAACATTAGGAACTTGAAAATTTGAGAGAGGGTCCAGGAAATCTTACATCGGAGAGTAGACACTGGTTAAATCCATAGAACTAATTCAAGATCGCACCAAAATGTACAATTCTGAAGAATGACTGCTCGATGGCAAACTCTTTAATACCTACATATTATTGCTGTTAGTATGATATCCTGAAAATCTAAGAAAGACGAACATACTGAGTACCAAATCTGCTTTCCCACAGTCACAAAATAGGGGGAAAAAATGTCACAAAACACAATGTGAGATTCAGTAGCCTCTGCCCAGAACCTTGATATTTAGACTAAATGAAAGTTATGTTTTTTAATTATTTTCCGTAAAAACTATAAAATGTGTGTCTATCGTAAATGCTTTTCAGAATGTAAAAAAACACATGCTCCATACGAAGTGAAAAAGATGCTATCTTTTCAATAGTTTTGTTGCTATCTGATTGCCAAAATAAGCTACGTATTTTCAGACCTAACCTCACTTTTGCTCTTCTGCGGTTCATTGGCCCTGCAATTAAAATGGCAAGGCTAAACTGAGGAATTGATACTTTTTAGCGGGAGGAAAGTTTACGATGCATAGTCAAATTTCACATCAATTGTCCTGCTCGTTCTAGTAACTTCCTTCACCGTTTGGTCTCTAAAGGTATAGCTTCCTCCAGTGGAGTGTAAGTCCTCTCCTGTTTCAGGTCCCAGGCCCTCTACTGTGCATTTATTTTTTTTTTTAAATTTTTTTTTCAACGTTTATTTATTTTTGGGACAGAGAGAGACAGAGCATGAACGGGGGAGGGGCAGAGAGAGAGGGAGACACAGAATCGGAAACAGGCTCCAGGCTCTGAGCCATCAGCCCAGAGCCCGACGCGGGGCTCGAACTCCCGGACCGCGAGATCGTGACCTGGCTGAAGTCGGACGCTTAACCAACTGCGCCACCCAGGCGCCCCTCTACTGTGCATTTAATGAAAAACTAACTTATAACACTATTTGCAATTGTTTTAGAGTACCTGAGGGGTCCTCTTGCTTCCTGCCTGTATGTTGGGTGGCTTACTCCCATGTCTGAGAGAGAACTATCATAAGAAACTAAAATGGTGGTCAGTTCAATGGTTAATCAGAACATAGGCTTTTTTTTTCTGATTAATGAAAGTCCAATTCTCTGCATAAGCGGTAAACTCATCTTTAGAACTAGAAGCATAATTAAACCAGAAGGAGTCTGTTATGATTGGAGGTGAGAGGCTAGGGCTAGTTAAGCCATAACAAAGAAAATGAATTCATAGTATGCTTTGCACAAAATGCAGGTTTCCTGTTCTGATCAGATTATGTAAAATGTATTTCCTGTTTCTTTTGAAGAAAATAAAGCTATTTATATAACTATTCAAAAGTTACGTTGTTATGCAGTGTGTCTTCACAAACATACTCGGTTCTTTGTGGATTTCCGACACCAAGGGTTCCATTGAGTCTGTTCCCAGAATCCTCCCCCTCCCCTCTGTGGTGTAATGTCTTTACGGTGACCTTAATAATCTTCGGCATCCTCATTTAGCTCACTTCTGAATAAACATTTCTCCAGACGACTTCTGCGTAGTTTAATAATGTATGCACTATCTACCTTAGACAGTAAATTTCCAAAATCTATACTATTTATTGTGTTCTAATTCGTTATGGCTATAATAATTTCTATTGAGTTCCCACTATCTAATTAGATTTTATAGCTTTTATAGTACAGTACAGAGGATATATTCTTTCTCTTGGTATAAGTTAATCTTAGCTAACTTTAAATAAAATGAATGTAATTATCAAATTTGTGAAAACATTTAGAGGAGAATGCATGTTTAAAATGTGCTCTTGTCTAGTTCATCGTGAAATGCTCTTTTTTCATTCCACTCTATTTTCATTTCACTCTATTTTCATTTAGCTATTTTCCTCTGGATAGTTATGTTGCGGTTACTTCAATGTTTATATGTTATTATCTGCTTGTGCATTAATCAAGGTAATGGTGCAAGTAAAGATAATCTTGGCAAAAACAAAACAAAATTAATGTCACGTGAATTTTGGCCAGATGCACAAAGTGTCACATTCCCTGTTAAGAGCACTTGTCCAAGGAGCTATTGGTGACACTGTCCTGAACTGTCAGGGTAGAGTAACATTGTATCTACTGGCAACAATGTTCCTTTCTATAGCATTGAAAACTACATACCTCAGCACTGGGTCCATTTAACTCTATATGTTATTTTCAGGGTCAACGGGAGTGTCATACTCTAATCAAGTGTTCCCTTCACAATGCAGCAGACAGTAAGATCATCCCTTCAGCACTTTCTAGAACCTCCATGCAGCCAGCCCATGCCCTGGATACCAGCCTAGCGGACTTCATTATCATTCCAGTCATTCCTTTGCAAAACACTACTGAAAAAGCAGTTACACATGGGAACCTTGAATTTTTTCTATCAAAAATGTGTTTGTAAGCCCCAGATCTAGCAGCATATTAGTTAATGATTAGGAGGGGAAGAGTGTGCATGCATGTGTGTGTGTGTGTGTGTGTACAGTCTAATACATAAGATAATTTGTAAAATGCAATCCTATAATAAATGGGTCGCTGCCAATGCCCCAAGACTTAAGAGAACAACATTTTTTTTTGGTGGGAGTTTTGTTTTAATTTAAAGATAGTCTATTTTACGCCATTAAGAAAAAATAAATATGGTGGAGGGTCCAGGGCAGGCAGCATGAGGACTAGGTTTAAACTGCCATCTGGCTGGGCGACCCTCAGCCGTCCATCCTACCTCTCTGAGGGGAGAGCCAACTAAGGTGACGAAACCAGATATCCCACAAGGTTTCTTTCAGCTGTAAAACAATGCCTTCTTAATATATATAGCCATGGTCATGCCTACTGAGTGAGGAATTAAGGAACTTGTAAAGGAGTTTTAGTCAAATATCTTCATGGCTTTGGTCATCTGAACCATTGTCTTACTTTACCATTCAGTTCGTAGAGACTCCCACTTGCTTTGTCCTACCTGAGACACTTGAAACACTACTCCAGGCTCCAGCAGGAGCAGTAGAGAGGCAGGAATAGTCTGGAACTAGTATTTAAAAACTCACTCTGCCTTCACTGTTGAAAGTATTCTCCATGTACTAACTCCTGTTCCTTTCTAACCACCCTATAATTGATACATTGTGAATAGTCCCTTTTCCAAGATGAGCAAACTGAGGTGAAAGCCTAAGTTTTCCACTCCTATAAATATGTCAAACTGAGAAACCGTCTAGACTCAAAGCAGCTTTTAGAAGTGCATTTATCCTTAGAGCCCACCTTCACTAATGATGATTACGTAGTGGTCTGGACACTGAAAAATTGTATTATAAAGAAATCTTTTTTTTTTAATCCCCTTGCTCAGTTACCTAAGAAAAGGTGTCGTGTGCATAGCCCAAAGGCCTGTGCTTGGCCTTCTCCACCAGCCAGCAACACATCAGCAAGCACAGACACTGTCTAAGCGGCATCATTCAGGAACCAGTTCCAGGTTTTTGGTTCTGCTTTGGGGGGGCGAGGGGGAAGTTGGGAACTTTGACAAAGGGATGTGATAACCCCAGCTTCTAAGAGCAACGACTGTTCCTTTCTAACGTCACGCGATTTTTATTTAGCAGCTACATGACTAGCAAAGTGTTATATAATCATCTTCTAAGTACTTGTTTCAATTTTGCCGCAATGAAGGTAAAAATGCGGCCCTCAAAGTTTGAAACTCTAACCTGGGTGTGTTGTACTATTCATTTGACAACAGGAACCCACTATGTGCAGACACAGAGCGTGCAACAGTGAGCAAAAAGCAGCATGGGCTGTGCTTGCAGAGCTCACGCAAGGGCCACAACAATAAGAACGACGTTTGCTAATTACTGGGGGCAAAGCGTTCTGAACACCGCTGTATTACTTACTGCTCTGTCCTCTTCTGAAAAGATGTATTTCATTTTAATGACAGAAAATCCTTTGGAGCAAATGTCACAAGGTAAAAGTCCAACTGGCTGTAAGTGTGCACGAGGCTCCGAAGAATGAAAGAAGCAGTGAACTAGAACATGAGGAAGTATTCGGTGGTATTTAAGCTTATTTGCAACCCTCTCAGAAGTCACTATGTCTCAATATTCAGATGCAACTAGGCAGACATTTGCTTTTCTCTTTTGACCATTGTTGCTTTGGGGTATAGAAGTATATTTAGAAGAAACTGAAGCTCAGAGAAGTTCTGTGAGTTGCCGGGGTCCCCAGCTAGTAATTCAGAGAGCTAGGGTTCTAACTTAGAATTTTTTTTGACAGGTAAACAGTATTTTTTTTCTCTGTCATGGCTGTTTCTGATTATTTTATCTTCCTTCCCATAAAAGTTACAAGGGCATCTTCCCACTTGGTTTCTGTGTAGAATAACTAAGAGGGAATTCGCAATCATATTTCTAACTACAAAAACATGTTATCCATATTATTTGTAGGCATATATAAACATGGAAGTAAAAATGCCAGAGAAAGTAACTCACAGCATAGCTAAAACATAATCTCCGTTAACATTTTGTTGTATATCTTGCCCATGTACCTTTTCTTCCGTATACCTACATGTGGATGTACAGATGTAGAGTGTGTTATTTTTGCGTCGTTTAAACTACTCTGCAATGAGCGCGAGTTACTTTTTTATAAGAAAAAAAATGTTTGAAGCAGTAATTCGAATCCTTTGGAATATCTTCAAAATTATTAAAGAACTTATATAATGTCACTATTTTTTTTTAAATTTTTTTTTCAACGTTTATTTATTTTTGGGACAGAGAGAGACAGAGCATGAACGGGGGAGGGGCAGAGAGAGAGGGAGACACAGAATCGGAAACAGGCTCCAGGCTCCGAGCCATCAGCCCAGAGCCCGACGCGGGGCTCGAACTCCCGGACCGCGAGATTGTGACCTGGCTGAAGTCGGACGCTTAACCGACTGCGCCACCCAGGCGCCCCTAAAATGTCACTATTTAAACACCAAATAGGTTATACACAGTTTGGTCACTTGTGAGCGTGTGTGTTTGTGTGGTATGTTTTATTCGATCAACAATATACCGTAAATGTCTTCCCGTATCATTGAATATTGTTGTATATCATTTTAAAGGATTGAGTACTATTCAATTGTACTAATGCCCCGTGATTTACTAGCTAATTCCTCATTTTAGACAGTTAGGATGTATTCAGTTTTTTTATTCTCATGAATGACCCCATAAGGTCGAGATGAACAGTTTGTATAGCTAAATCTTTGGACACATTCATAATTATTTCCTGAGATTAAATTCCAAAAGGTAGAATTTCATAGCAAAAAGGGTATGCAAGCCTCTCAAAATCTAAAAACACATATGTTCACACCACCTTTGGAAAAACTGCATCATCGTACATCCTACCAGATGCATGCACAGCTCCATTTTCCTCACTAATATGAATTATTCTTTCTTCTCATCTCTGACAATGGTGGGCAAAAAAAGCTAATTATTTTAAATCCACGTTCGTTGATGAATAAGGAAGTTGAAATTGTAATGTGTCTATTGGTCATTTGCATTCTCCCTTTGCTAGTTTTATGTCTCTAGAGTGATCTTTTCTGAAAACTTTGCAGAACGATTTTCAATATAAAATTTTCCATGTTGTACATTTTGTATTAAATCAATACTCAAACTCAAGTTACCAACGCAGCTCAATATGGAAAGTAATGGCTTGAAGATAGATTTTGTAAGGAGCATAGATAGTGGAAGGTGAATCCTTTGGGGCTGGGCATACCACCTTTGCTGAGCTTGGATTCTCCACTGGGTCTAATGTAGAGTGCAGAAAAATTCAGACGTACGTTGAGATGAGGTTGGCTGACTGATCATCCTCATGGAGATGATTTGGGCACAATAAACTCCAGTGAGATGATCCTAGGTAGAAAATATTAATTATTACATTTGACTGGTAAACCTACCTTTCTCAGGAAAAGTTAAATTCACAGTACATAACGAACACGTCCTAGGTTATGAGTCTACACTGATGCAGGCAGGTCTAAGATTTCACATCTGAGGTTTCTTTCCACACCCAGAACAACGAAGGTGAAGTTTGCAACATTTTGGAGTAACGAAGAGTGGTGAAGCAAATCTCATTGTAGGACTTCAGACTTTGACAGAACTGAGTCCAGGTGACTTGGAAAAAGACACGCGTCGATTCAATCATAAAACAGGCAATAAAGTTTCTGAATAAAACGTACACTTCCTAAATACATCACGTTGTGGTTACATCGCATAAATTGGGTGACGGGGTTTGAGCTATTTGTTATTTTTTAGCTTTCATGGTTTAACAAACACAAGTGTCATTTAGTCCTTGAAATGAAAATGCACACACAGCAACTCCCCACACTGTCTTTGATGAGGAATCTGGCCTTCTAGTTCATTTAACATGAAATAACAGATTTGTGTTGATGGTGCTTTTGTTCTTGATAGTGAGAGAACTTGTTACTGAAAAATTAGCTACTCACCCTCAAGCAATCACTAATATTCCAATTCCTGAATAGAGAAGGGGGGAAGAGAGCAGATGGAAGCAAACAAAAATTGTATTAATAATACATAACAGAGTGCTGCTATAAATGATATTTCAATGGAGGAAAACAATAGAAAAACTGCCGTTTTCATTGGATTTTAATGTATTTATCAGTCTCTAATGCTCCTATCTTCAAGCAGTTCCCTTTTATTGACACGGCAACACAAATTGCAGAAGTAAATTGAATCACAGACTCAGAATGTAAAAATCAATGAGAAATAATTTTGTAGCACTAAAGTGAATAGTGTAATGCTAGGTATTCATTTAATTAACCATGAGCCTTTCCACATAATGCACAATCATTGCCAGCTTTTCAGCTCATAGTTGTTCCAGGAATAATGGGTTTGGGATTCATCTTTAGAAAACCTGCATTAATATTTGAAAGCGTTTAAATCCATTAGTGGGTCATCTGAACACTGCAGGTCACTTTTACATTGCTAATTGAAACAATAGTAATGGGTTATAATCTACTGTCTAATAATGCCTGGAGTGTTTTACCGCTTTTATATCTGCAGATTCCAGGAAATATGTAAATTTGTTGCTGAACTGATATAAAAATATGGAAATTTAAGCTGCAGACATCAAAGTATTTTTTTCTAAAAAAAAAAAAACACGGCATTTAATAAACTGAAGAGTTACACTACATTCTGGTGTCAGGATAAATTCCTTACTCTAGACCTTCCCCTGTTCTCTCTTCTCCGCTCTGGGCGCAGCATCTGGCACTCACATTTTCCACGTTGCCATTAGGAGAAAGTGAATATCATTAAACCAGTGAGTAAACAATCATGTCATTGTTTCCATATGCAAGCTATACATTGACTCAGCCTGCTGGGTCCTGGCTGCTTTTTTATTTGCCCTACATGAATTTATGCAAGCATTTTCTTTTTCATGGGGATTTTTAATACATATCAACATTTTCTTGGATAGGGGCAGTACATGTGGCAGGAACTCTAGCATATGAAATGAGAAGATGATTTCAGTGTGAAAACATACATGCATGTAAACACATACATACATATCAAAGGAAATATGTGAGAAAGACAGAGTCGCTTTCGGAATCCTCCTTGTAAATTGAATGTCTACAAAATGATACTTAACCAGCATTTTCTCTTTTAATTAAACATGCATCTCATGCACTTACCTGTATCTTCCTATGCTTAATTATAGTCTGATTGTGCAGAAAATCCAGAAAGACGCATCTCATTATAATAAAGAAAATGCTTTAGCATAGGTGGAGATTGTGGCTGCATGCGTACTCATTTTATATAAATGGAATATGTTTTTGGAAACACTTTATTCCAAGGCTCAAAGAGAAAAAGGGCTTAAATCCATTCACTCCACCATCATCGACATGATCGCACTTGTAAATCAGGTGGGGAGAGAGAAGAGGACTCAAAGACACGTGTGGGTCGCACTGACTTTGATGCTCTATCAAGAAAAGCAACATTTGAGTTTCTGGTTTTCGTTATCTTTGCAAATGTATTTACATCTAAGGAAGATGCTAGAAGTCGGTATCAAAATTCTGATTTCATCCACAGAACACTGGTGAGAGAGCTTTCAAGCAAGGAAATAGAATTGCATATAGAGACTAGCACAGCTCATGTATTAATTGTGTGGTATGTAGAATTCAAATGAAACATTTTAATGACTTTAATGAGGATTGTGGATAAGAAAGGGACTAAACATCCCTTGGTTCTTGAAATGGAAAGACAAGTCAGTTTGAGATATGCATAAGGAAATTGCAACAAGGAAACTTGACCTTGTGAAGTCCTCTCTTAAATATTCCCGCCATGTTTCCTGTCTTTCTCCATGCCCTATTAAGCTCCCTTTGAAG
The DNA here is from genome assembly GCF_016509475.1 of Prionailurus bengalensis. Taxonomy (NCBI): domain Eukaryota; kingdom Metazoa; phylum Chordata; class Mammalia; order Carnivora; family Felidae; genus Prionailurus; species Prionailurus bengalensis. The sequence goes on along the minus strand of NC_057353.1, from coordinate 39,478,228 downwards.
TCAGTATCACTGTACTTGCATCAGTCGTACAGGGCGTGGAGAAAGACGAAACAATGACCCGAGAAAGCAAGTAGTTTCTTTATCAAAGAAGGACAAGTACCATTAGCCTATAGTGCAATAAATAGCCTCCTCAAAGATATTTTTCACTTTCTGTCCGCTGAGGGGATGGACAAAGGGATCATGACTTGATTCCCCACAAGGAGAGCCCTGTTGTGATTAAATAGGATGACAAATTGGGCTTTGTGTTCCAGTTATAGCTTCCATGAGTTTTATTGTGGCTGCAATAGGGACAGGTACTTAAGGGTTAAGAGAAAATCCCACAATAATATCACATATCTAGTCAACCGAGAAATCCTACGTGAAGGTCAGAAATCCCTTTGCAACCCTGGGAGTTTCTACAGCTTTACCCTTCTTGTCTAGCTGTGTCATGATAAGCATACGGAAGCCCAAGAAACCAACTTTTTGCCTTTTGCCTTTAGGCAAATATTGGTAAATTTTTAGCCACAGATAGAAGAGCTTACTTGACCTTAAACAGGTGGATCCTCTCATTTCTCACTTGCCATTTCTTATCTTACTACATAATACGCTTTGTTTTAATTTTTAGGACTTTATTTTATTTGTTTCCGGAGTTGGGAACACAGCTGCCGGTCATGAGTGAATATCTGCCCCGATTTGTCGCCAAGAAGGTGCTACTTTCTTTTCCTTTAGGAGTTTAGTCATTGTTCACTTCCTTTTTAACAAAACCATCGATGCCCATTTCAAGATGTAAAGGAAGCTATTTAATGTAAAAGCTCTTCCAGTTCTAGGTTGCCGATCATTTCCTTTTAGTGCATTGAAAGAACATTCATTTGGGAAACCCGATTCCTTCCCATAACTTAAGACATCCATTAATGGTGTGCCATCCATTGGTTCACTGGCTATTAGCAAAGGAAATGCCTGACCTTGCCGCCATGAGTCAGGGAAACAAATCTCTCCATTTTAGTATATGCTCTTTGCTTGGCCTTTCAGTGACTTAGCTGAACCCCTTTTTTCTGAGCTACTCTGTTAGGCATTATGCTTTCCTGCCCCAAAGTCTTGCGACCTTGGCTCTGGGTGAGATGACAAAGCCAGCACTTTTGCTGAAAGGTGACATCTCTCATTTGGCCGTTCCATTGGAGTTTACTGCCTCATTCATTTATTTTTAATTCATTCATTCGCTAAACAGTATTTATCGCATCCTACTTAAGAGAAGGACTTAGGAAACTACTGTATTCAGGTACTTATTTTATTCTTTATTAAAGCCATCCCAGTTTTAGTCTGAGAATATATGGGTGGGAAAAACATATATACATATATATTTAATACACATATACTCATAGCTCATAAAATTGTAATTTCATTAGTAAAAAAGAGTGAGTTGCTTGGTTGTATCTTATTTTCTATAATTTTTAAATTTCTGAACTGTTGTTCTTATGGAGATTTTAATGGCCTTTGTATTATCTATCACGGATTTTTTTTTTAATTTTTTTAACGTTTATTTATTTTTGAGACAGAGAGAGACAGAGCATGAACGGGGGAGGGGCAGAGAGAGAGGGAGACACAGAATCTGAAACAGGTTCCAGGCTCTGAGCCATCAGCACAGAGCCCGACGCAGGCCTGGAACTCGCGGACCATGAGATCATGACCTGAGCCGAAGTCGGACGCTCAACCGACTGAGCCACCCAGGTGCCCCTATCATGGATTTTTTTTACGCAGGAGGCCTGAGAATATTTTGGAGTTCCTAGCAATAAGTGCAGGGCCTCATCTAACTTTGACTGAAAGATAGTTCCTTTGTCCACCTGGGAAGGCTCAATCCTCACCAGTTGTTTGTGGCTTTGGGAGGTATGGTCCTATTCAACCAGCACTTCCCTTGAGTCACCCTTAGATAGCAGGGCCAGCTAATATTGTGAGATGAAACATTTACCTTTCCAGTGACCTGTTTTGTATAAGAACACAACTGTCCCTTCCCCAGAAGCTAAAAAATGGAAACAATTCAAATACATCTTACTGATTATTCTTGGACGACGAGTGCTTGAACATTACAAATAATAGCAGCTAACATCTCATACACAATATGAAATTGTAGACACGGCTCCAGATGCCCATAGGAGCCATATTCTTATTGATTCTCATTTCCTATTACATATAATATCTCAAACACTGGGATGTGTCTGACAATCTCCAGGAAGTCACGGATTATTTGGTATAGTTTATTTGGTTAATATAACGCGTCATGTTCTGTGAGATAAAGTATTAACTTATTCAAACATCACAAGAATTCTGTGAGTTAAGTAAGCTATTATTACCCATTTTGTAAATGCAATTGAGATGCAAATGAAATTAAAATACCTCCCCCAAGGTTAGCAGTTATTAGGCTATAGAGGTGGGATTAGAAGCCAGGCAAAGTGATTCCAGGGCCTATGCCCTTAACCTCAATGCTTTACTACCTCTCCCAGGATGGAGTTTTTTTGGCTGGGTTTTTTCTTTTCCCGCTTGCATGGTATTGTGGTGCTTTGTTTTTAAAAAATATGCCCCTCTATCTCTCTTGTTCTATTTCAGGGTAAGATGAAAGTTAATGGAAGCCCCACAATTTCTGACTTCTGTATCTGTGATGAAAGCACCGTATGCTGCCTCCAAGGTGTGTTTATTTCTTTTCTTCGAAACCTGGTTTCAACTCCTGAAGAAGTTCAGCATCACTGTTGACTTAGTGACATGACACAATCTATTGTCACTCTATGATGATTTCCAAATTGGATCCACGATGTGAGTTTGAATCACAGAATTGAGGCCAAGTGGGATGAAGAGAGATGCGACTGTGGCAGTAACGGAAGTCATGATGTTTATCTCTCCAGTACACTTAGCAACTTATTTAACTTCAAAATATTTTTGTTTTATGTCAGTTTTTGGCTTGTTTGTTTCTCTGGATGTGAATCAGAGAAGATACTGGGTGTGAGAGCTTCAGGGATGGCTAAAGAAGGATGCAAATAAAACTTACTTCCAAAGAGAATAGGAAAAAATAAAATAAAATAAACTCATTTGTATTAATGTTGTCACTCTTAACATTCACTATCAAAAATCAAAAGACTCATGTAAATAGAAGTAACAGACGTAGTTCTACTAACTCAGCCTCAATGTCAGTGATATTATTACCCATGATACCAAACAGCATGACAAAGTTTATCATGATTATTTAGAACACCAACATGACCATCTCCAGTTCATAGTATGACTTCTTCCAATAATACAGCTAAAGTTAATGAGTTGGGGTGAGTGTTCTCACTAATTTGTTTATATACAGGCCACTTGAGATGTATACACTAGGAAGTAATCTCTGAGCAGAGAGAGACCATAGGGTTCCATAATGAAGACAAAACATGTACAAAATGTCACATTTGTTAAACACGAAAGATGAGTTGTATCATGTCTGTATGTGTCTGTGCCTAGACTTCAAATAATATGGATGTGTATATAAAGCTTCATTTCAAGATAAAAAGTTACCATCTTATTTGAGCATAATTGGGAGATGTCGAGTGAACAGTTTACACCCTCCTTTAAACTATTTACTTTTCTATAGAATCACTCTTACTAAACCTAAAACACGTTCCTTTGTTAATGACAATTGCAACTGGAAGAAATCGCGCAGCAGTTGGGAAATATCATTCATGTCCAAGAATTCATTTCTTCAAATTTCTCTTACTATTTTTATTCATGGCACAGAAATGCAACTCTGTCTGCAAGAAGCCACCGGGCATAAATATAGACAGGCACTTACCTCTTTGTCCAACATAATCATTCATCCGTGTTTGTGGAAGGATGGAGGGAGGAGGGAGCAAGAAAGGAGTGAATCATTCTATATCCTTCAGGTGAATAATTTACTTGTTTGGTTTAAATAAACCACATTGAGGAATATCAATTATTTAAGATTACTTGTATACAGCTCAGTATGTTATAACCTTGTGAAGCAAAATCTTGGCCCTGGTGCCTCAGTAGTTTCAAAGAGTTTAAGGCCCTCTCTGTCTAAAGTGAAAAGAAGAGTTTTCACTTTAGGATCTACACTCAAAAGTCATTTGGTCTCAACCACAACTTGGCCACTAGTTTAAACCTGGATCAAGTATTTTGTTATCAACTGGTAAGGGTTTAATCATTTCTGTTTATTTTATGTATTTTTCCTCTTATGTGGTACATTTCCATCATAAATTCAAAACTGAATTATTTCATTCACATACAAATATTTATTATTTCCTCTGGGTCTAATAAGATGCTTCAGGCTATGTATGTTATCAATAAACCAACGGTTCTCACCTTTAAGAACCTTGCTATTTCATTGAGAGGTAAATTAGAAATTCATACAGGGTTCAAATGGGTTATGATGAACTCATCCTCTGTACCTGAAGTCTTTCCTCCACCCAAAACAAAGTTAAAACCCACAGCAAGGTATGATTTGATTAGGTGGCAGTGAATTATAGTAAATAGAAAGTTTGTGGAGGGCACAGTCACAAGAATCTCAGCCAAAGCTCCGTGGTGAAGAACTCGAGTATTTCCTGACCTGACAGCCTAACAGAACCTGCATAGGTGCGTTGCCAGACAGGGTGAGAGAGGAGATAAGGATTCCTCATTTAGGGATAGAATAAGCAAAGTCACTGAGGCAAGAAGAAGCAAGATGTGCTTGGGGAATAGAAAGAGGTGAATGTAACCCTAGCTCCTTTTAAGAAATGTGGCTGGATGAAGACAAATTCTGAAGGGGTTGACACTTATTCATTCAATAAATATTTACTTGAGTGCTACTATTGATGAGGCACCGAGCTAGGAACTATGGACACGACTTACAAAAAAAAAAAAAAAGAAAAGAAAAAAAGACACTATCCCCCAACTTCACAAATCTTGCCATCTTTTCAGAATGAGAGAGACAAGGAAAGTATAATGTAAATATGCAACACGAAAGCACTAGTGAGGTGCCTCACTCTCGTTTGGTGGGTTAGGAAGGCTTCTTGTTAGAAGCCTAAGACCAGAAGGATGTGAGGGAATTTGCCAGCAGAAGAGATGGTGAGAGAGGGGAGGATAAGACTCCAGCTTAATACAAGGGCGGGAATCAGCCAGAGGAGGGTTGGCTGAGCGGCGGGCTCTGCGATTGTTTTCAATATGGTGGAGTCATTGGAGGTGAAGCTGGCGCAATGAACAGTAGTGAGATCACGACAGGCCTTGAGGGTATTTGATTTTGCATCCTGTGGGCAGTAGGGAGTCACTGAAAAATTTCAGGTTACACGTTCATGTGATTAGAAACACAACTCTCCTAGTGGATCTACTACTACTCTACTATTGGGTAGAGGGAGTCAAAAGTGGACAGAAGGATGGAAGAAATGACGGGGATCGGAACTACGTTTAAATCAACAAGATATGTTGAGCAGTTGAACGTGGAGACTGTGGGAGACAGACCCCTGCATGCTGGTGTAACGAAAATGGAACTTTTTCAGTGGGCAATGGGGAGAGCACAAAGTCAGTTAATGGCCTTTGATGAAGTAATCAGCATGATGGGACCAGTGTTTTAAGGATTGTAATCTTGGGGCGACTGAAGAATGGTTTGGGGGTTAGAGGGAAGAAAACCAGGTGGAAAGGACAGACTATAGGTCAACTTTGGAGGAAGGACAGAGCTAAGAAGTGAAGATTTGGGACATGCCCACGTATAAAAGACTCAAGCAAGAACGTGGCGTTCACCGAGGCAGCCAGCAGGGCTCCTATTGTTGGGGGAGAGGCAGCCAGGTTAAACAAACAATCCCCCACCCCCGCCCCCAACAAAACAAAGCACGACTAAACCAAACAACAAAACATACAATTAACCCTATAAATGAAACCACACACAAGATAATAGCAACTTTGGGGTGCTTATTTTTACTTCAGGCGCTGTGTTAAAAAGCTTACAGATCCTATCCTACCTCAATTAGTCCTCACAACTCTTCCCGACTTCTGCACGAAGAAGTGAAAGCTTAGAGAGCTGCAAACTAATGTTCGCCACAATTTCCCTCGACGGCTCAAATGTCACCGTAACAGGAAGGAGCGTGATCCATTTGATTTGTTGAAGAAGGACCATTTGGTCGGCAAAGAAAGCAATGAGTATCTAGGTAGATGAAATAATATGTGAGAAGGTGTGAGGTGAGGAATGATTACAGGTGGGCATTCTAAGGAATTTTTAGGAGGGACCATTTACTAGGGTGGGACATGGCTAAAATTGAGACTGGAGATGATTTATATGCTTTGCTAACCAGGAGTTTGAGCTTTACACTGTAGATGACAGGGCACAATGGTTAACAGGTTTTAGATGTGTGCTTTCCAAAAATTAATTTAGCAGCCCTGTGGGATGATAGGTAGAAGAAAAGCAAGCATGGAGGCGAGGAGACCAGTCAAGAGGCTAATGTGATTGTCCAGATGAGAAATGATGAAAGCCTGAAATAAGGCCAAGGCCACGAGAAGAAAAGGGAAGGGGCAGATTCACGTGATGCTATGGAGTGCAATATTCTGAAACCGGATGCCAATGTGACATCAGAGCCGAGAGAGAATGAGTTTCAGATGCCTGATTTGGGCCAGGGAGTGCCTGGTGGTGCCAGTCTCTGAAACAAGTCTTTACATAATCTTTCCTATCATCCCCCTACCACCCCCTTAAACTGCCTCCTGAGAAGAACTACAAGAGAAGTAAATCCACTGAGCACCATAATAGATGAGGAGAAAACGTGGCAATATTCCAGGTGAGGAGATCCTATAGAATGGTGAGGAAAGAATTCAGATTTCAGGATTTGTTCCCAGTGAGTGGAAAAGAAAAGAGAGATTTTGGCCATTCAAAACCATCCAAGAAGGTTGGGTCAAGAATTGAAACCACTGAGAACCTTAAAGAATATTTAGAAAACGTCAAGAATTGAAACCACTGAGAACCATAAAGAATATTTAGAGTATTCAAAAGAAAAAAAAAGAAGTTCTCAGGTCACCGAGATCTCAAGAATTTTCCAAATAGGAATATTCTTAGATTTCACTAATCAAGGTTTCATTTTGTGGGCCTATTTGTGTGGTACACATCTACTTGAGGGCATTTCAAAATTATTTCCCGAGGTGGCTAGCAGTATGTCCTCTATCTTTTTTCTGGAAAGAAAGAGCCTGTCCATTTTCAAGCCCTCATCCACCATTGTCCCACTTCAGTAGATTCAGAAAGTGACCCAATGCCAGGCAGGTGCATGTATATAAAGTGTTAGACTTTCCATCACTGGGAGAATGACCTTGTCAGACTGTGTCTGTCAGACTGTCTGGGGACAGGGGTAGAGTCCACATAATGTTCAGAGGCTTGATCTGAACTACTGCCCTTCGAGACACAAAGAAACAAACAGCTGAAGGGAAGCAGGAGCACACCAACTGCCCAGCCCTGTGATCTCCTGGGAAACAGATCCCCTCCCTTTGGTAACAGTTCTGAGCAAGGATCAAACTTCAGCCATGCAACATGTTGGCCAAAATCGCAGAAACCCTGGAACCAATTTATTCCATCTGGAAATTAGTTTCAGCTTTTATTGCTACAGAATTTAGTCCAAACCAGACCCAATTTCCAAAAGGAGGTCCCGACTCCTTGACTATCAGAATTTTCTCCTCTCTAAAATGCACTCGCTTAAAAGATTTAAAACGCTCATCTACATCAAAGATCTGTGCCTGTTGTATCCCAACTACATTTTCCCACAGAGGGCTTCCCCCAGGTTACTTCCTCTTGAGGTCGTGAAGAAATTCTACTGTTAGTTACTATAAAAGGAAGAATTTGGAGAATTTAAACTGTTCCTTTATAAATGTAGATTTCAGCCAGCTTTCCCTTCTTGCCAGGTAGTGACTCAGTTGCTTCCCTAAAACAGCAGCTGGACAGACTGATTAATTCTTTTGGAAACAAACAAACAAACAAAAAAAAAAGGAACAAAATTTTTACAATAAAGTTTAAATAAAAACGTGGTCCCCCAAATCCATTTTTACAAACATATTAAAAGTGCGCAAAATTGAAGGTTTCAAACAGTCTTCTACATAAGATTTCTTTGTTTCGGTCCATCTGCTACTGATTAAACATTTTATATTTCCATTGTGATTAATTATGCTATTTATATACTTGAAAATGATTTGTTTGAAAAGGTATGGTCTAGTGTAAGTCTTTCATTTCTGAGAATGACAGCCTTTCAAAAAAGCAGTGCAGCACTATGCACTTAGGAAATTTACCATCTGCTTTCTGATGCTCTTATTACAAAGTACAAACCAATAGCAAAACAGAATCGAGAGAAGACAAGAGCATAAATAATGCTAATGGCATTGGCCTGAGATGTTCAAAAACGTCAGAAAATTGCCACCGCGTTTTTTTTGCTCTCCTCACCTGGGCTTAGATTTAACTTGCCGCGTGGCCAGAGATGTTCAGCCGGGTCTGGGAAGCGTCCTTAATTCATTCTAATCTAGGGTTTGTTTCTCAGGGGTCAGAACAGACCAAGATGGTAAACACGAGGTCTAGGCATAGCCTTGATCCCTTTCAGAGAACTGGATTAGGGTTATGGTCAATATGATTGAGGGAAAAAATGCTCTGCAAAGTGTGCAATAGATCACTTTTCAACATGAGGGTTTGTCGCTGCCAATTGACAGTAAGGACAGAGTGCCAGCAATTTCCCACCATTTGAAACTTAGCTGTTGTTTCATTTTTGCATGACCAAACAGGCATCTGAAACCACAAAATAAAACCATTCTTATTCTGCCTAGCCAGACCGCTTTTAGTGAAATTTTGTAAGCCAAAACAAAATTGCTCTCAGACGAAAATAAACTTAGGCCAAATCCGTGATTTTTTTTTTTTTTAATGACCATCATTCACCTTCGGAAAAAGGGACTGTGTAGCAAGCAACCCTCCGAAGACCCTTAGCAAAGGTAACCAGGAGCCCCAACTTTCCTTAGGCTCGCTCCCTCTTTTCTACTGGCTGCCCCCTCATTAGCACCCCAGGGCCTCTGGGGCTCTGTGCACTGCGCACCGTTCGCTTTCTCTGTGTGTCTCTGATTGTCTTCCCTCTCCCGTTTTCCCCATCCCAACCAAAAGCTATTCTATGACTTCTGGCATCTCTATTAAGTAGTGAGCCGCATGGAAATGATTAACTTTTGAACCGCAAAACTGAAAACACTCTTGTGCACACTGTGGAAATGAAACATGTCATGTAGCAAACGGGTTCCCTTGATGGAGTTTGCAGCAAGAGAGCAAAATCATTGGCTGAGATTTCGGTTTTGTTGTTGTCATGGTAGATCAAAAGGATGTGATCATCCTTTCTGATAGCTCTTCCCCCTCCCCTCCCGGTAAACAGCCTCTGAGTGAGTTCATTAAATATTTAAACAGCCCTGGTATCTATTAATGTTATCAGACACATGAAATATGTCTGATGGATTTATTCTGCCGTTAAGGAGCCATACCCCAGTGTCCCTCCTGGGACAGTGCTCCAGCTGTTTAAACTATAATTCCATCACTGAGAGGGATGGTGAAAGCACTGACCTCTTCGAAACGGACTCATTGCTACTCAGCCTGTAAATTGCAAATGAAACCTTTCTGTAATAATGTTAAAATATGCATGCATAGGAATTAAAGCACTTGGGGTCACCAGCAAAGCCTGGTGCGTTTTCTGTAACCTCTAAACAGCTGGTAGAAAGAATCCAATAAATCAGTGCCTCCAGAAGATTAGTGATCAGGGGGTGTAGAGTCTTTTTTGGGTTCAATAGTTCTACACCAGGTATGGGGGAATCTTAATCAATTCTCCGAAGCTTTTAAGTTTTTTAAATTCCATTACTGCTTATTTGATCCCGCTTCTCAAAGGATATAAATTACGTTGATACTGTGGTCCATACTTACCTTCCATAAAATCAATCTAATATGAAATTACGCACGAGGTCCTTCAAACTGCGAGCTAATTTGTTGTCCGGTTTTTACCTACCTGAAGCTTATGAGAAATAACAATCCATGACAATAAGATAAAGGACGTCTGGCCAAGTTTTCCACGTGGAAGAAAGAGGTGTATTAGTTTATTGGTAGGTTATCCATATCATCACAAACATAGTTGCTTGTTGGTTGGTTTTACATCAGTTTGATTTGTGTGAATGCCTTTAAGTGATTTATAAGACATATCGCTAAAGTCAGGTGTTGATGTCTCCTGGAGGTTGGTAGTTTCAAAGAATTGAACTAATTATCCTAAGATACTTGTTCTTTCTGAAGCCCTCAAATAGGTGGCAGACCCAGAAGGTGGAATATGAGCCAATTATTTAGTATTGCTAAATGTTGGATATGTACAACCTTGGCTGCTAATTGATAATAAGCAGATCAAACTGGTAAAAGAAAAAAAAAAAAACCTAGCCTGGAAGGTCTAGTGAATACACGAAACGACAACGTGAAGATTCCAGAAGATCTGCTAAGTAGAACAGTAGTTTAAATCTAACAAAGGACAATGCTCATAAATGCACAGTCCTCCATTTGATTCTTTGGAGAACATTACATAGAAATACAGGGTTGGGAAACGACAGGAGACGTAAATACGGAAGAAGATGCTTCCCAGTGAGGTTTGGGGATCACCAAACTTCCCCCCAGCCTCTGTACACTCTCACGTCTGTGAGGGAGGTTGGTGCTAAAAGACAAAGATGAGGTGGAGGAGGTTGGCGGCACGGGGGTCTGTTCTTTGCTTCTCTGCTTTGTGCTGGAAAGGCTTCAAGCTCATTGTGAGTCGGCTCTACAAAGACTTCTCATAAGGTTCAGGCAAACTTAGTTTTCACTGATCCATATAGATGCTAGCCCAAAGTTGATAATAATCAGGCCTTTATGATCCTCGGTCACGCTACTCCCGACATATCACTGTGTATGTAGAGCACTACCCTTTAGGGTGAGCAGGGATAAACTAGGACATCCCAAGAGGAAATCAGATGGTAAGAGAGCTAAAATGAGACATGAGCAATGATTGCCAGCTCACAGTCTCAGTATGTGAATTAAACTGACTTAGGACAGGTACTGGAGATGTGAAAAGGGGATTCGACTGAATTGTGTGGTACCAATTAATAGAATTAGGCTCGTTGGTGAGTGTTATAAAGGAATCAACTTCCTCTGAACACGAAAAAAGAGCTTTCTAACAAGCATAGCCCTCTGAAGACCAAATAGGCTGCCTGGGGATAAAGTGGGTTCTCTAATATTAAAGTACAGGTTATAAAGTGATTTGATTTGATGGAAGACTCAAGCAAGGCTCAAGAGGTTGGATGAGATGACCTGTGAACCCTCAGATTCAGTGAATCTATAACCTTTCAGAGTCCCTCAAAGAAGGGACTAAGAAAAAGAAAATTCCAGAATGTCTAAATGCAACTCTGTAAAAGAGAAATATATTGAACGATGCTTCTAGGACAACACTTTTAAAGTAGTAATGCCCACTTCTTCCATGGTGAAAAATAAAAATACAAATTCTACGGCGAAGGAATATTCTTACCAATTCAGGGAACCCAATTCAGTGTTCCCATTAAACAGCAACACTTTAAGCAGCTAAAATGCTCTTTGAATTTCACTGGAGCTTTGGAAAAAGATATATTTAGTGGTTATTAACCCAGTACTTATCTTTCCATTGCACAAAATGCCTCTTTTCCTGAAGAATCCCCTGCAGAGAATTCCCAGGCTGGGACAGGGCAGTCGTCTTACAATTGGCATCCAAACCACAGGGCATAGCCAATAATGATTTGCAGTTAAAGTAGCTGCAAGAGAAAGATGGTAGTCATTTAAAATAATTTCTGCCACTGGAATTTTTTCCTTTTCACTTTTAATCACTTAAGGGTCAGTTCACCTAGAATTCTGGGCTTAACCCCTTTAAATAATTTTGTTTTCAAAAGGATCAAGGGTATGGAATGTATAGGCACAAAGCAATATGAGTACTCCTTCATGGGACATAAGCTTTAGGGAACTAAAGATAGGTTAATTCCATGCCTGATTCATTCCATGGGCCATTTAACGAGAGCCTCTGGAATTGTTCAGCCAATAATGAACTCACAGGATCTAAAGGTAATCACTGCTGCAATTATTAAAATTTACGCCAGAATTCATTACCCTTTCTACAGATAAGTGTCTTGTATTAAGTGGTCTAGAAGGGATGCGTGAAGTGGTTCAATAACATCAGAAATCTCTTATTTGTTCTTTCTTGCATTCATTCTCGTCTGCTCCCCGAACACGAAACCAAGCTTTTAGTTAATTTTTGTTAATATTTTGTTCAGTAATGTAGAAATTAAACCCACTTTTCTCATGTATATTAGTTCATTTAATTCCTGCAACCCAGGTTCTTTTCATCGTCAATAATATTCATAGCTAACCTGTGTTGATTTCAGAGCTACCTAAAAAGCCCAACGCTAAAGCATGTTTCATGCATTATCTTTGATGCTCACAACAATCACCATGAGATCGGTGTTATTATTATTTCCATTTTACAGATGAAAAATGCCGAAGCTTGAAAAGGTGAGGGACCTCATTCTAAGGCATGCAGTTCCTAACTGAGGAAACCAGGTTTTGAATGCGGAGCGATGTACCCAGCGCTCCTGCTCTTAAGCACCACCCGACATGGCATATCACCTCGCGGCCTCCATTGCGTGCTCACGGTACATGTCAGTACAATGGCTGAACCAAGGTAATGGAGACTTTTGGAAAGAAGTACAGCCACACTTGTCTCCATTTTGGGGAAAGACGACCCCATGGGTCTTCTATAATAAGACACATAATTTGAATACAAAACTCCCCTTTGACTCTCATAAAGCCATCAGTAGCATTTATGATTATTATAAAGGCAAACAATGTGAAGCGCTCAGTGGGTCAATGAGTTCTGTAGTGTTGCTATAAGAAGACGAAACAAAAAAAAAAAAGAAAAAATCAATTTATGCCTTAGTTCAAGACAGACAAGAATCCAGGTATCCCTGTGAGTAAGCACCAAATACAATTTCAATATTCTTGTGTAGTTATTTTAGAACTAACTCAGAAACCAAAGAATCCTCAAAATGACATTAAAAATGTGATTCACGTTTCATGTGATATATACATATCCGAGCATGTGAAAGTATGTATATCACCTTATGTAGTTATGCAAACACTCTGAGCACAGGCTCTTTTAAAAAGTTGGTTCATGGGGCGCCTGGGTGGCGCAGTCGGTTGAGTGTCCGACTTCAGTCAGGTCACGATCTCGCGGTCGGTGAGTTCGAGCCCCACGTCAGGCTCTGGGCTGATGGCTCGGAGCCTGGAGCGTGTTTCCGATTCTGTGTCTCCCTCTCTCTCTGCCCCTCCCCCGTTCATGCTCTGTCTCTCTCTGTCCCAAAAATAAATAAAAAACATTGAAAAAAAAATTAAAAAAAAAATAAAAATAAAAAAATAAAAAGTTGGTTCATTATCAGCTCGCAGCACTGTGAGCTCTGTGTACTACCATTGGCAAAATTTAATTCCTCCTTTTCTCCTAATCCGTATGGAAAACAAAATGTATTCAAAAGCAAAAGCATGAGTTATATTCTATGGACATTTCAAAATAATTCTTAGTAATTATTAAAAAATGCTGGCTAGACAATTTTTCAACTCCATTGTTCACACGTTGCAGGAAAATCCAGAAGAATCTGAATCTCCTTTAGTATTTGTTACTCTTTTAAAAAATGAAATGTTATCACTGTAGACTCAATAAGTCGGTGTACTCAAGATTGGGAGAAGTCAAGCACATTTGATTCCACCGATTACTCCAAATTATTTTTCAAACATTTTGGTTTTGAGTAAACTCAAAACACATTTTCCAAGTTCTCTTTCCCTTTTAAACCCATGTGTTTGGTAAGAGAAATGTAATCCATATGTTTCTGATTCATTTTGAGTTAACTCATCAAATTGTTGATTTTTAAAATCTATTTGATGTCCAAAAGCTTTTTGATGGTTGCGATTTTTCCCTCTGAAATAGTATTTTGTTTTTTCATGTGTAAACACACGTGGGTCTCAAAGATTCATGCTCCATGTACCAAGGATTTGAGTGGGTGCTAACTCATTCAAACGCATTTCAGTCACCCAGGGGGGATTAGGATTATGACATGAGTATAATAGCTCAGGTATTATACTGAGTATAATAGCTCCGACTGCTCAGGTCAGTTTTTCCTAATATGACTTTCTTTTCGAACCCAACCTTAATTATGCTACAGATACATTTTATGACATCTGAAACTATTTTTAAAAATTATATCTGATTTCATTTAAGCAGGAGATAAAATCCACATAACTTTTGTTGAAACATGTCATCGGTGGGAGGGCATGTCCAGATTGAAGATGTAAGGAAGGAAAAAATAACATTGCCACTATACTAATAAAAATTCGATTGCTCATCCATTGGACCCACAAATGAGATAGAACCATAGCTTGTTTGGGGAGGTTTAAACAAGTCTTTATAATTCTTGTCATGCCATTTAGACTAAAGGAAATCAGCAGTTTTGGATAGACTGGGCTATACATAGGGGAAATCCCCTACCTTTCTTTGCCTTTCTTTCTTTGGGATTGAAATGGAAGGAAATGAATGATAAATGTTGGTTTGTCCACATGATTAAAATACTCTGGCCCAAGGCAATGTATCCCGTCATCAAATACCATTCGTTTTAACACCTCCACTGAAAGAAAGGCTATCAGATGAGGACTCAATGAATTATTTCCCATGAATAAAGAGAGGGTGAGGAAAAAAGGATTTCACAGATCTTGTGAAATCCTAGACTGCCCTGAAGCCTAAAGCAGTACGCACATAAAAGCTAGCATCCATCTTCTCATAGTCAGGAAAAATACATTCTTTTTCTTGCCACGAAACAACACAGAGAACTGATTTTCATGCACGAATGTCTGCCCAGTGTACAAATCTGCAAAGCAAACATCCACAACTAGCCCAACAAATTACTCTTAGGTTAATCGGTGGATGTTTGCTTTACAGATGTTTTTACTGTGAATAATACACCCTCAAACTGGAGCCATTAAAGGACTCTTGAAACATGTGAAACTCAGCTTGAAATGTGAAAAGTAGGGATCTTCCAGTGCTTTGGTTAATGCTGAAAAATAAGGATGAAGGAAATGTTTCTTCTCCCTACTTCTCCTACAGAGGGGTCACTGACTGAGACTCCCAGAGAAATTGTGCTTGTCAGCCCAAAAGTAGACAGTGCCCGTTCCTCTGTAGGAGAAAACTCTCGGAAAAAGGATGATCAACAAGACACTTCCTTGTCAGATAAGAAAACCAGAAGGAAAAACAAAAAACAGAAAAAGCACTTTCTAAGTCGTTTCTAAGCCCTTTCTTTCAAATGGATACAAGCCAATCACCATCGGATAGTCATTTTTTCTTTTTGTGTCTTTGTCACGGCATTATCTCAAGAGTGAAACCATTTTAAAAACAGAACATTTCATTCCAAGAAACAGTAGCTTAATATTAACCCCTTGATAATAAATTCACTCATCAATTCATCTTGCAGAACAAAAAAGAGAAAACTTGCACCATAATAAACACACATGCACACACACACACACACACACACACACTTTAGAATTTTAATATTGAACAAGAAGCCTCACTTAAAGGTTTTTGCTAAATTAGCATTAATCATTTTTAAAGTGACAACAAATCTCTTCTAGGTAGCCTGCCTTTTCCTATTTTGTGTCTTGGAATTGAAAGAATTTTTTAAGCTAAAAGTGAAAAAACGATTGCGTGACTCTGAAGTGCATATGTTTGCTGCTTTATCAGAAACTATCAAGTTCACCCAGCAGCCTTATTTGTGTCTCAGCCGAACTGATGGCACTATGGGACGAATGCTTCCCTTGGAGGAACAGGTGCAAACTACCTTTAGCACAATTGTTCTTAATCCCATTACATAATTAGAATCATCTACAGAGCATTTAAAAAATTTCATTGCCCAAGTCCTACTCTAGACAAAAAGTATCAGAATTCCTAGGGTTGGGGCCGAGGCCTCAGTATTTTAAAAACTCCCCAGTTATTTGTAATGTACAGCCAGGCTTCTATCACCTTGTCCCTCAGTTCCAAAGAGGGATAGTTGGGGACTGGTGATGAGTGAAAAAGGAGGGTACCCAGAATAGCTATCTACTGCTGTTCTATGTGGACAGTGATGCCCCCCTCCCACTCTAGAATAAAAGATGTAAATCCCAATAAATGGGACTTTAAAAATGAGTTTCCTGTATGCAGTCTTTGAAGCACACTTCAAGGGGAAAAAATTAGTGAACTGCCAGGACCTTTTTATTAATACTGTGAAACAAAATGATATTCACAGCCCCTTTTCATCATAAATCTTATATTTACCACGCTTCTATTTTTTTTTTTAATTTTGGGTCTTTTGTAATATCTGAAATAAGGATCCATTCAGATTCTAGTGTCCTGGGTAAATCTCTCTAAACTTGGAAGGAACTCCTCAAACTTGCATATCAGGCTGTATATCAGTTTGGAGTCAGAAAGAAGCTTGGTTTGGGGCCTTCAAACTATGAAATTTATGAAGCAGATGCCTCTATCCTTTATTTATTCTCCATCAAAGACATTCTAAAGACCGATTTTTTAAAGTATCACTAAAAACAAGGACGTTTCAAAAGTCATTTATTTACCTCATAATTTAGGTTCCTGTACTTCCTAATTAAAAATTCTAACTGCGTGGGGCGCCTGGGTGGCGCAGTCGGTTGAGCGTCTGACTTTAGCCAGGTCACGATCTCGCGGTCCGTGAGTTCGAGCCCCGCGTCGGGCTCTGGGCTGATGGCTCAGAGCCTGGAGCCTGTTTCCGATTCTGTGTCTCCCTCTCTCTCTGCCCCTCCCCCGTTCATTCTCTGTCTCTTTCTGTCCCAAAAATAAATAAACGTTGAAAAAAAAATTAAAAAAAAAATTCTAACTGCGTGACTTTGAAAAGATATTTCCTACAATTTAAATTCTTTCAATGTTTATTTATTTTTGAGCAAAAGAGAGAGGGACAAAGCACGAGCGGGGGAGGGGCAGAGAGCGAGGGAGACACAGAATCCGAAGCAGGCTCCAGGCTCCGAGCTGTCAGCAACAGAGCCTGACTTGGGGCCTGAATCCAGGAGCCATGAGATCATGAGCTGAGCTGAAGTCAGATGCTTAACCAACTGAGCCACCGAGGCACCTCTTTTTTTTTTCCCCATAAAAATGTAATAAAAACACATGAGCAAACTTTCAAAAATCACCTTTCTGTCAGTGAAGGTCATAAGTGTGTTTAAAAACGCACAATTTTTTCCAGAGAGTGAGGTCTGAAACACCTGATTATTAAAATCCCATGGATATGGTCATTACCGAAATAAAATAACGAAGCTAGAAAAATAATAATTAAAGTGCTTCAAGAAATGTCAGAGATCTAAAACTTCTTAGGAAAATACCGTGGTGTAAAGGCAGTCACTGTACCTCAGACACTGACATTGTCATGTGTGGTGCAATTTGCACTGTCAGTGCCTTGAAAACTGACAGGATAGTCTTCTCTTCCTTTATCAGTGACTCTGTTTTTTTTTTTCCTGAGATGGATGGACATCCGTTAGTCTGTATCTCCTGTTACATCTCTGAAACGATTGCTCTATCCACCACATCCTTCTCCTTGAACCTTGTTTTTTTGTCTACCACGGAAACTGGTTCTTTTTACGTCTCTGACCTCACGGCTTTTGCGATGTGTCCTCACACCACCCCAGAAATGAAGCTATTCCCCGAGTTTCTGTCTTTGATCCTTGTCTCTCACCATAACTCCTAATCTGCATGCTACTTAGCCCTTTTGATTCCTTCCCTTTTAACCTGTTTGCTAATGTCACCTAAGTTTCTATTTTTAGCCTAAATCTTGCTCTGAAACCTCGGGATGTCTAAATACACATCACCCCTTGGGAGTCTCACAGGCACCTTAACTCATTATCTCACATCATCCTATTCCAACCTGCTGTCCCTCCTCTGATGCCTAATCTCAGCGAAAGGTGTTGACCGATTCACCCTGTTGCCCCAACCCAAGCCTGAAATTTGAGGCCTTCTAAATGCTTCTGATAGTCTGACTTTTCACCCAATCACTGCTCTAGACTGCTGGATTCAACCTTGTTAACATATCCTGAACCCACCACCTTCTCCCCAGCCTCAGGCTCACAGCCTTAGTTCGAACCTCCATCCTCTGTCTCTTGGGTAGCCTTCCGGGTAACCTCTGGGATTCTTGGGGTGGCAGACAGCTCACCAATTTATCCAGCCTGGTCTCCCCTTCTGCCGACCCACCCCTCTTGCCCAGTGAAAGCTGACCCTGTTCTCCACCTATTTGCCTTCCTCTCCCTGGAATGTCCTTCATCTCGGCTTCACTCTAACCTCCCCCCACCTCCCCTCTGGCCAATTTCGGTGTCTCCACCCAACACCTCTATGGATTAGCCTCTCTAGGAGCCTTCCTCGATTTGTCGGGACCTCATATTCCTTTTACCTTTTCCTCTGCCACAGCACTTTTCCATTCACTGAGATGTTATCTTTCTTCACCACCAAACTGTAAACTCCAGGAAGGCGGGGCCATGCCTTACTGTCTTTTAAGAGTTTAGTGCTCCTAGTACCAAGCTTTAATAAATATTGGTTAATTGAATGAACGAGTGAATGAATGAATGAATGAATTGATGAATCAAAGCACTCCCTCTCAAGGAGTATAGTTACGTTTTTTTACATTTTTCAAAAAGTTTGTGTATTTGAGAGACAAAGAGACAGTGCACGCAAGAGAGAGAGAGAGGGAGAGAGAGAATCCCAAGCAGTCTCCAAGCTGTCGGCACAGAGCCCGACATGGAGCGCGATATCATGAACTGTGAGATCACGGCCTGAGCCGAGACCAAGAGTTAGACGCTTAACCAACCGAGCCACCCAGGTGCCCACATTTTTTACATTTTTAAACTTTTAATTTTAGTTGATACACAGAGTTACATTAATTTCAGGTGTACAATATAGTGATTGGACAAGTCAATAGTTTATGCCATGAGAGAATAGCTACCATCTGTCACCATATAATGCTATTCCCATATCATTAACGATACTCCATCTGCCATGTCTTGTATTCCCTTGATTTATTCACTCCATGACTGGACGCCCATATCTCCCTCTCCCTTTTCACCCATTAGCCCATTCCCCATCCCCCTCTCCTCTGGCAACCATCAGGGTGCTCTCTGTATTTACAGGTCTGATTCTGTCTTTTTGTTTTTTCATTTATGCATTTGTTTGGTTTTTCAGATTCCACATAGAAGCAAAATCATATGGTATCTGTCGTTCTCTGTCTGACTTATTTCACTCAGCGTAATACCCTTCGTGTCCATCGTGTTGCAAATGACAAGATCTCAGCCTTCCTAATGGCCGCCTAATATTCCTGTGCGTGTGTGATTTATAGCACACACCTACACACCACATCTTCCTTATCCATTGATCTAGTATAGTTACAGGTGTTCTTCACCTCCCTGAATAGACTTTGGGGGTGGGGGGGGGGTCTAGATGTAAGCCACCTGAAAGGTATACATGCATTGCCTGACAAAGAAAACTCATAGCTTTTACCAGTTTTCCCTCTCTTCCCCATTAATCGTTAAGAACTTTATGGGAGAAACCTTAAGGGAT
Organism: Prionailurus bengalensis; assembly: GCF_016509475.1. Lineage (NCBI taxonomy): Eukaryota > Metazoa > Chordata > Mammalia > Carnivora > Felidae > Prionailurus > Prionailurus bengalensis. The sequence goes on along the minus strand of NC_057353.1, from coordinate 39,458,585 downwards.
TCACAACCCACCTCAATTTCAGATATGGGAAGCCTGAGCCATCTTCCAGAAGTTTATACCAATTGGGAAAAGTATTAAGTATTAAGAACACATACTTCTCCTAATTAAAGCAAGCTGGCACTTATAAAAGGAACAAAGTTTATTATCTATACATTCAATGCACTTATATATGGTCAGCCAAACACATTTACAAACATTATTTTATTTCTTGTCCTCAGCACATGTCGGGATTCTCATCATCTTTCATTTAAAATAGAGAACTTCAGGCTCAGAACTGGATGCATGGCTTGACCAAGAATATATCCATTTTGCAGAAAAGCATCCCAATGTACACAGTTCTTTTGCAAATGAAAAAAAAAAATACACGAAGCAATGAAATATCTAGTTTCTAATTCAGATGTTGAAGAATCACAGATCTGAACACTTAACTTCAGTGTAACCAATAATTGCTGGCGACCACTTGGTGCAAGACCTTGTTTTAGGGCCTGGCATCGGAGAGCCCACGGTGTTAGCACCTAATAAGATGTCTCAAATAACAGAGACCCAATAACTCTTTCTGAGTGGTTCAATATTTTTTTTTAGATTTCTAATTTTTTTGTTTATTTTTATTTTTAGAGAGGTTTTAGATTTGTAAGAAAGTTGAGCAGAAGACAGAAAAATTGTCCCGTATGCCCACACATGCATAGCCTCTTTCGTTATCAACTTCCTCCGCCAGAGGGGTGCAACTGTTACAGTCAATGAACCTACATTGACCCATCATGGTCACCCAGAGTTCATAGTTTACATTAGGCTTCACTCTCAGGATGGTACAATGTTCAGGTTTGACAAATGCATAGGACCATGTATCCACCATTATAATATCATGCAGAGTAGTTTCACTGCCCTAAAAATCCTCTGTGTTCCATGTATTCATCCCAACTCCCCTCCCCCAAGCCCTGGCAATCACCCATCTTTTGACTGTCTCCATAGTTCTGCCTTTTCCAGAACGTCACATATTATATAGTGACGTGGTCACTATATGAAAGTGGCCTTTTCAGATTGACTTCTCTAACTTAGGAATGTGCATTTAAGGTTCCTTCCTGTTTTTCCATGGTTTCATAGCTCATTTCTCTTTGGCATAGTCTGGATGCACCATAGTTTATTTATCCATTCACCTACCAAAAGACATCATGGTTGCTTCCAAGTTTTGGCAATTATGAATAAAGCTGTTCTAAATATCCATGTGAAGGTTTCTGTGTGGACATAAGTTTTCAACTCCTATGGGCGAATGCCAAGGACTGTGATAGCTGGATCATATGGTAAGGGTATGATTAGTTTTATAGGAAACCGCCAAACTGTCTTCCGAAGTGGTTGTACCATTTTGCATTCCCGTCGTCAATAAATGAGAGTTCCTGTTACTCCACATCCTCACCAGCATTTGGTGTTGTCAGTGTTCCAGATGGCTCAATGATTTTTAGCCAGAGTTGTGATTACTATATGTGTCACCCATGCAAGGTAAGTTTAAAATTTGCATTTAAAAAATTATATATGTAACTAGTTCCTTTAAAACGAAACTTTTCAACTTCTGTAACATACAAAGTGGCTCTTAAATTTAGAATTGCATTTCCTCCATTTTTCTGGAGTAAATTATATGAGCCCAATCTTCATTAAAAAAAATTTTTTTAATGTTTATTTATTTTTGAGGAAGAGAGACAGAGCGTGAGCAGGGGAGGGGCAGAGAGAGAGAGAGGGAGACACAGAATCTGAAGCAGACTCAAGGATCTGAGCTATCAGCACAGAGCCCAACGCGGGGTTGAAACCCACGAACCGTGAGATCATGACCTGAGCCGAAGTCGGATGCTTAACTGACTGAGCCACCCAGATGCCCCATATGAACCCAATCTTCTAACCTCAAGCAGTATCCACAAACTGGAGTGAGAATCAAAGTCACCGGGAATTCCTGGGCCAGCCTTCTTCCCCACTCCACTCAGATTATGGTTTTAAGCAGTGAGTGGTGGGCCTGTAAATCTGCATTTTAACTGTGTGCATTTCAAAGGAATCCAATGCAAATGCAAAAATCACACTTTAAGAATCATGCTCAGGACCTCAAGCCCTAGCCATAAATTCCAGGTGCAACAGCCTGCAGTAAAAACCCTTTAAATGGCTCCTCCTATGTGAAGCATCATAGCCCCGACTGCCTTTCACTTTCAGTCACATCCAGTCCTCTTGGTAGAAGGGAGCCAGACAGTGATGCAACTTGGTTCCTAGATTACCTCCAAAGGAAGTCGCAGCCTAATTTCCCTTATCTTACCCCTGTTTACTGAGCAGTCAATTAAATTCTGCTTTAAAGAGCTGGTTTTGGCTTATGACCAAATATGAATTGGTGATTTTGGAATGTGCATATACTTTATAAAACATTACATAAAGCTGCCCCTATATTTAATGGTAAATTAATGACTTTCGGTGGATGGCAGCAGTCTGTTTTAAAATATACTTCTTTCTGTTCATAAGGCCACAGGAAATAACGTCACCTGGTGCCCCAAATCCCTGAGGCGAGGAGGGAGATGCATTACGTTGTTATGGTACCATGGCCTTTCCCTCGCAGGGCAATTACATATCAGCATTTGTTAGCCCCTGACTGTTCCCAACGTGAGTAATTGGAAGGCAGGGCTGCTTCATTTCTGGTCCGTGTGAAATGTGAAAGTCTTTATTTTTCCTTAACTGAGATATGTGAGGTAGCCCTTCCTAAATCCACTTATGCCTGTTCACATATCAAGGTTGCTCTGAAGATTCAGACTTAGATGTGAGTGCCAGCCTTTGACTTGGGTTGGGGGGGGGGGGGATGTTCTGTCTTTCACACCCGGAGTTCACTAGATCTGATTTGCAAAGTTCCTTCGGTTCCTTCCCTTTGGGTTCTGATGTGATTTTCAACTCTTGACTTCAGTAAAGGCTCATCACCCAAACTTTCTTTTTTTATGTAGCTGCCATTAAGACAAATGCACTTAGGGTTTGATGAAGAAGAAACAAAATAATAACTTGCCCGCCTGCTTTCTCAGATCACATGTATTTTCCTCAGGGCGCCATTTTGGAAGATTCTGTTGTCTCTCATCTTTAGACCAAAGATTATAATAGAGTATATAATAAACATGGAATGGTAACATTGATTTCTCAAAAGGATATTCAAAAGCATTCCTCATGCTTGCTCTTTGGAGCATTTAATCTTTCAGCTATTGTAATCTACCCTGTGTTGGGTCCCTTGCCACACATTTAGTTCTGGAAACATATCAAGCTTGTCCTACCTCAGAGCCTTTGCATGTGTGGCTTCACTGCTTAGAACATACTTATTAGTCTCCTCACAGTCAGCTTCTCCACAACCTTCAAGTCTCTGCTTCATGTTAGCCCCAACAAAAGGTCTTCCTTTCCCGTCCAGTTTAAGGCATCTTCCCCCATTTCTTCTTATAGATTATTTTGTTCCTGCGTGACAGTTACAGTAATAGGTAACATGTAGTGTGTCCTTCCTATATACCAGACCAGGTTCCAAGTTTCTTGCAGATATCAGTTTATTTAATTCTCATCTTAGCCACGTGAGTATGCCTACTTTTATTACGTTAAAAATGAAGAAACTGAGGCATGAAAGGTTTAATAACTTGTCAACAAACAAGCAGCAAGTAAGTTTTAGAGCCACGAATTGAACCCACGAAGTCTGATTCTAAACTTACACCCTTCAAATAACACTACTGCCTCTTCCAATTGGTAATTGTGTATGTATGTATCTATTCACTTGTTTATTGACTGTCTTCCCCTCTCAAGTAGAAGCACCATGAGGTGAGGGATTTTATTGATTCTACCCATTAATGTGTACCTCTTACCTAGCACAATATTTGGTAGATAGTAGGTACTTGAAGGAAGGAAGGAAGGAAGGAAGGAAGGGGAAGATAAAACAACTAAGTCACCACTGAATCTGGTAGATGACCAAAAAGAGGTTATAGTTCCAGTAACATTCACACTAGCTTTATTCATCTCAGACCTGGATGATATTGTTCATGGAGGAAACAATTCAAACCCCATTTTCTAAGTGCAGACTGGAGAATATGGCCCGAGCTGCACCACACTGCCTGCGTATAATCACCTTACTTCAAAATAGCACTTATACATATCTGAAAGTTCAGGGAAAAGAACTGTAGCTGAAATGCACCTGGGCTATGCGCACATGCCTCCACTGTAGCAGCAAACGTAACTCCCGGTGCCATTATCGTGGACTGAGGACTTGGTTCAAAGTTTGCCTCTGCGAAGAAAACACAGCGAGTTACCTGAACAAACGAATACTAGACACGTCTTATGAATTGCTGCAGTGTGGGTGGGCAAGACTGAGCATGGGACACTTGGCCACGCCCTTGTCGAGCAATTCAATGTCGAATAAGTCGGTTTGAGTTAAGGGTGACAGAATGGCAAATAGAAACCCAGCTCCCATGAGATCAGGGCTTATGTGGCATGCACAGTTTCTTTTCTTTTAATTGAATAGAGTTTCGGGGAGTGGGGGGAGGGGGGAAGAGAGCAGCGGCAGCTGAGGGAAAGGGGGCCTCAGCATAGAAGAGAAGCAGGGCTTTGGGTGACGACCAACCCACAGAGCGTTGTCTCAATGCTGTTTGGGAAATGATGCTTTCAGGGAGCACAGATCTTGCTCCTGTTTGTAGAGCCGACATTTGCGGGTACACGCTCGCAGGAACATGAATTAGACTCCTCTGCGTCTGATTTGTAACTACACCTGTACACTCTTAGAAATGCTAATAGACAAATATAAATTTAGGTACAAAGGAAAATCTAATAAGAAGAGCATTTGAATGAGTAAGAAATGTCTAATTTTTTGCAGTCATTAGGACTGGAGGAACATGCTTATAGTAATTAGGTAAGATTGATTTCGAGGCCGAACACTACCCACAATTTGTGTAGTCTGGGGGTCAGGCGGGCAGCTGCAGAAACCGCTCGGCTAATTATGAGAATTCACTGTTCGTTAATAGAATCTCTCTCCACAAACAGCAGCTGTGTGTTTGCTCACGCAAATTATTAATTCTGGCCTCGTCTCAGCTGCAAGTTTCTGCTCCGCGGAAAGGAATCCTCGGATAGAAGTGTCAGTTATCACCCAAGCGATACCGAGGAAGGAAGAAAAATATGAAATGAAAGAAAATATTTCTAATCACAGGTGTATAAAGATTTGGCATCTAACTCCCTTTTCTGCCTTTCACTCCCAAACAATTGAATGCCAATTCTGGAACTCATTAATCTGTAGGCAACCTAGCGAGATCTAATTTATACCTGTCAGGAGCAATGGGCAGCAGCTAATAGGAAAGTAATTGCAATATAAGTCTGCATTCCCACTTGATAGTATGCAAAATTTTAATGACAGCCCTTCTCCATTGGAATATCAGACTGGCCAACAGATACGTTCTCTCTTTTGCAGAGTCATGCTGTGAACAAAAGAGATGTCTCCTTGGGTTTGATTATATACTGCAAATAAAGTGATAACGGCATAGTAGATGGAACAGGGGTGTGCCCTATTCATTCTCGGGAAGAAACGAAAGCAATATTCTTGCAACACAAACTGTGAACTAGTATCCTCACATTTTTATTTTGTTAAAAAAAAAGTTATCTGCCTGGAATCTAATACCCACATAAAACATTATTTCCTATTTCATATTGAATTGAATATCTGTATTCGATAATAGTTTGAAATGTCAAGACACTTCAGGGGATTTAGGATTTCCCATCTTGCACTAGAGTGTTTAGAAACAAAGGGTGGGGTCTACTACATTAAAAGGGGGAAAGTATTTATTCTACACTTTTTTTTTGTTCCTCCTGGGTTGTCTCAAGAGATGCTTTTCCGTGAACAAATTAGGCACATCAAAGATTGCCTAAGGTTACAGAATACGTTTGGTAAAACTATTTTTCAAATGTGACTTCTTGTTTCTTTATCCATTGTCCTAACCATCTTCTAGGTGGTCCCTAGGTTCAAGACAGGGCCTGAAAAGAGCATGACTTCTGGAACGGAAAGCCCACATTCAAATCCCCTGCTTTACGTGTATTCCCTGTATAGCTTTGAACAAACCCATTAACCTCTCCAAAATGTGCTCCCTTCACATATAAGCCCTCCCGTGGTTGTAGCAGAATCAACTAAGAGCAGGTATGCAAGAGCCATGGGGAGGGAGCCATAAAAACATTCATTGTTACTATTTTGTAACAACTGCCGTGATTGTGGAGAGAGCCCATATTACCATGCAAATTTCTTGAGGGGAAAGAAGAGAGAAAATGGCTTACCGTTGTATATCATACATATGATGCTGTCATCCTCCTTTCCAAGCCAGATTTCACCCATCCTTTCGGGTATTTGGTTTGCACTTAAATTGGCCCTAGACATTGTAGGAAAACAAAATAAAACCTAATCCTTGCCTTCAAGTGGCTTATAATAGAGACAAAGTCAGTTCAGGGGCACCTTGGTAGCTCAGTCGGTTAAGTGTCCGACTCTTGATTTTGGCTCAGGTCATGATCTCCCAGTTTGTGGGAGTGTCGGGCTCGATTGTCTCTCTCTTCCTCTCTCTCTGCCCTTCCTCTGTTCAAGTTCTCTCTCAAAATAAGTAAACAAATTAAAAAAAAAAAAAGAAAGGAAGGAAGAAACCAAGTCCGTTTGGATACATCACAGACCCCACGCTGTGACAGAAGCTATAGTACAGTCTCAAGGTGAACAGTCAGAAAGTGTGGGTCCTAGATCCTCCTCTGCATAAACTAGCCACGACTGTGAAAACATCGTTTCATTTCTCAGAATCTTAGTTTCTTCGTTGGTCAAAAGGAAAATTTTCAAAGATTTTCTTAAAGGTCTTTTGCAAGTCTGAAAGTTCTAAGTTTCTTGGAGTTGGTGTTTGTTTTTTTGTTTTTTTTTTTAGTTTTAGAAATTAAGAGTTCAAAATGACCATTATACTTAATCTTTGACTTCAGTGAATTAAAAAGTTTCAAAGGAAAGGTCACTAAAATATAGAACAATGAATTGTTAATAAAGCGTTCTAAAATGACCTATTTGTTATGCCTTGATGGTGGAAAATTAGAAATTACCCAGGAAATTTGCTCCATGTTCATAATCGACATAGATGACTCAGGTCAAACATTGATTTGGACAAATCAGTTATATGTCTTGAATCTTATTATTCTAAACTACAAAAAAAAAAAAATTTACATGAAGCTCTATTCCTGCCCTATTCATCTCCTAAAGTTTTTGTGAAGACCAAATAAAATATATGTGAGCGATTTAAAATGATAATACTTTATAAATATCAATAATTTGTTTTAATGATTATAATCTCGAATTGTTTACTTTGCCTGGTCACACTAAGAAAATCTACAGTGCCAATAAGAGGTCAAGTCTCATCTCACTGTGTTCTGTATGATTGAAGATTGCTTAGGATGTGGGAAGGCCAGGGCCGGCGCTCAACCATTTCATTTCCTGAGAGTTACCTAACTTTACTGCACTTTTATTTCTGCATCGGGAAATGAAAATAATCATGCCTTCTTGAAAATATGTGAGATGTTCGTTTACAAGGGAGAATCTAGTAAGGCACCAAGTCCTACACAGGGAAATGTGACATTGTAGGACTTAATTGCTGCGAAGGGGTTCAGGTTACGGCAAATGACATCTCGTTGGAGAAGAAGTTGACATTCCTTAATTTGCCTTTTGTTACCCATAACTCCAGTGGTTTGTAATATACATTCACACTTAAATAAGCTGAAAGTTAAAACACAAAATCATGAAGTCCTTCTTCGATATAAGTGCCTCCATGGCAGAAAACATGATCAAACTTAGAAGAAATATCACAACTAGCTCTGTGATGTGATGTGAAATCGATGGGAGGGCCTCGTGTCTTCAAAATTTCTTCCTATCTTGTTCTTCACATCACACCCCAGCCACCTCACATCTGGGTCTGCTTTAGGGAAAGCCAAACTATGACAACATCTTTGTTCTTATTTTACAAATATTCTGAGACTTATTATTATTAGAGACTATTCCAGATATCTATTGCTGCAAAACAGACCATGGCAAAACCTAATGGCTTAAAACAACAGTAGGGTCTTCTGATGTCATTTTCCAAAGAAACCAATTGTTCACGTTAGGTAATTTCATCTTGGTTAAGTGTAAGGTCCATTACAAAACCCACCAATTAATCATAATAGAAAGGCAAGTCAAAGAATAGCAGACTTCTTTAATTGGAAAGATGACATTTGCTATAAACTGAACTATATATATATATTTTTTTCTTTTTCTTAAACTCACGAGTTTACTATTTGGGCAGAGCTCAGCCAAGAAGGCTTATCTCTGTTGTTTGTGACATCAGCTAGGCCAGCTTGCCTGGGGCTGGAAAACCCACATCTAAAATGGCTCACTTACATGATTGGTAAGTTGGTTGCTGGATATTGTCTGTCTTCCTCACAGAGTAGGATCTGGGTTACAAGAGCTGATGTCCCTGGAGACAAGGAGTAGAAGTTGCCAATTTCTTAAAGCCCGAACGAACACTGGAGCATTTCTACTGTGTGCTATTGGTCAAGCAGTCACGGAGCCCAAATTCAAGGGAAGGGCACAGACATCCCACCTCTCAATGAGAAGACGCTCAAAGAATTTGGGGTCATGTTTCAAAACTGCCTCAGAAGATGTCTCAGTCACGGGTTAGGGTAAGAAACAGATCCTGTTCTAGATATTTGAAGCAGAAAGTGTTCAATATAGGTTGATGCTCATGAGATTATAGGAAGGACAGAAGAGGTCGTCCTTACAGGACTTCTGGAACAACACAGGTGATCTACTAAGGCAACTCCTATTTTGGAGTTTGCCTCTAGAACCGTGTCGAACACCAGACATCAACGCAAGGGGTATAACTGCCTCTCACACCCAGCAAACCCAGAGAATGGACACCCATCTTTTCAATTAGGAAGTCAAGGAGATCAAGGAGTGTTTTCTTGAGATCAAGGAGTATTTTCTACGAGTGTACATGCGACATTTGTTGGTTCCCTTTACAAATAACAGGATTAGACCCATGGGTATTTCCATCAGTGTTTTCCATCCCTTTCTCCTTCGCAGAGCAGTTTGGGTGCCCATAAAATATGGCCGTCTCATGCTCGTTCCACATTTCAAGCAGAAAATTGGGGATGGGGGAATGTGAATTCAGTGTTGATTTGAAGAAGGTGCGGACGAGTTTTGCGCTGTTTGCCGAGTTAGACTTCCTTTGATTAAACAGCATGTTTGCGCTGAAGAGAAGGAGCGGGACAGGTCTGGGGAGGAAGCCAGCCCCCTCCCCCCCCCTCAGTAGATGAGGACTTCGAGCATCTGCTGTGCCGAGCATCCCATGGGTGGCGGCGGGTTGTGTGATGATTATTTCACAGGTGCAACAACCTCATTATGCAGGTACATCAGGAAGTGCTAAGACAATTCCCAGCAGAGGTAAAAGCAGAACTTCAGCAGCAGTAACTCAGCTGGGGTCATCAAGCAACATGGGGTGTTCCTGTGCCGGGGGCTGACCAACAGCAACAGCCTGGTTCTAAGGAGTTGCCTTTCCTCTTCACTAGCAGCCGTCTTTAGTTTTTATTCTTGTTTTGACAGGCAAAGCTGGAAGCGTGTCTCATGTGAGAGGATATGACTTCTATTTAATTAAGCAGATATGCATCCACAGCATACCTTTTCAGCTAACTAATCCATAACTCAGTCCCGATTTCAGGATGCGTACCTTCAGTGCCACTAGGCAGTGATCGATACCTTTAAATGGCCACATAAATGAGGGCACCGTAAGAGCCTTGCTGGAAAAAAATAAAAATAAAAAAAATTCCACGCCTGTCTCCTGAATAATGATTACAAAATCACTGTCGGCCAAAACAGTTCGTGGTAGCTCTGCCTTTGCTGAAATAAACTTCCCAAACGAGTCTGCTAAGTCACTGCAGTATCTCGAGTTATCAACTTCTTTTATTTAACGCTAACATAAAATTTTGCAACGGGTCAAAGCTATGGAAGAGTGGAGTAAGAAACGGAGCTGAATAGAGAATCCTTTTGAAATGTGATTAACATGTAGGTAAATTAAGATCTGTGAGGGCAGAGGTGTCTCCTTTTGGGTAGTACAGGTCAGGCTTCCCTTTCCTCTGAACTTTAGAGCGTCAATTCATGGTCGATTTATCTGGAAATCGATCATTAGAATGTTGCTGAACTATTCGCTGTCAGCACTTTGGATGTACCATCTAAAGTGGTTCCTTTTCTGTAGTCTTCAAATTTGCCAAAAATGAACATGTATTTTTTTTTCATTCAGGAACAAAAAACAGTTAATAAAAATGAAACCATTTACTCCATGCCTTTACATTGATTCTGTTACTGTATTACAATTAACGCAAGTGTTTTGAATAGTTTATATCTGAAGAAGATCCACTTTTATCCTGGAAAGGTATCCAAGGCTCAGATGGGTGGCATAGAATATAAGAACAGAGAGAAGGGAGAGAGAAACAGAAAATGAAAACAGGCTAATGGAGGCAGAAACGTCTTCCTGCAGCCTTGATTAACACAGCAAATGAGAAACAGCGGGGTTTACATACTTTTGTTTTAATCCACGTTCTTTAATTTACTTTCATCTAGGTGCAGAAGAAAATGAGGTTTGGGGAGGTTGTTCTAATGGACTAATGGTAACGTTTCTTTTAAATGTCGAAGCTAAACAATTTTTAAAGTCACAGACTTGTGTTTTAGCAGCAATATTGAGGTGACATAGGTAGGGGGAAAAATGGCCAAACAACATAATTTTTAGTTATAGGGAGAACTAGTTGCACTATTGATTGATTTATGGGTGTAGTTCTTCATTGTTCTTAAAAGCAATGAATGGCAAGATGATAGAGGCACTAACCTGTGAAAATCCAGAGCTGAATTTTCCTTTCATTCAACACATATTTACTGAGTGTCTATCATGGGCCAAGTTTTTGCCATCATGTAGCTAATAGGAAGGGTCAGGAAGGGAAGGATGATGAGAAGACATATCCATGGAAGAAAATACATGAACAAGCTCATTTCAGAACATAATAATCCAGGAGCACCTGGGTGGCTCAGTCGGTTAAGCAATGGACTCCTGATTTCCTCTCTGGGCATGATCTCATGGTTAATGAGATCAAACCCTGTCTCAGGCTCTGAGCTGTCAGCTCAGAGCCCACTTGGAATTCTCTTTCTCCCCCTTTCTCTCTTTCTTTGTTCTCTCCCCAGTCATGCTCTCTCTCTCTTTTTTTCAAAATAAATAAACTCTTTAAAAAAAAAAAGGAAGTGGGGTGTCTGGGTGGCTCAGCCGACTAAGCATCAGACTTCAGCTCAAGTCCTGATTTCATGGTTCCTGAATTCGAGCCAAGCATCAGGCTCTCTGCTGTTAGCATTGGATACTCTGTCTCCCTCTCTCTTTGACCTTCTACTGCTTTCACTGTGTCTCAAAAATAAATAAACAGAGAGGAAGGAAGGAAGGAAGGAAGGAAGGAAAGAAGAGAGAGAAAGAAAGAAAGAAATAAACTCCAGGAAATAGCACACAGTGACATGACAGGCCTTAAAGAATAAACAGAATTTAGACATTGGTAATTGGGGAAAAGAGTTAGGAATTAGGAACATATAAAGTAGGAGCAAAAACAGAGAGCCTAGAAAGGAAGCCAGATAGGAGGTAATAAAGTCTGAATTAGTATGAGCCAGGGAAGGGAAGGGGGAAAAATCAGACCAAGAAGTGTCAACAGTACTGGCTGGGAATTAGATATGGCCCCCAAATGATAGGAAATTCTCAATGATGACCTCACAATTTTAGGCCTGGCAACAAAGACAAATAATAGCATCATTCTGAAATACAAGGTAGAGAAAGCCGTTTTTCACAGAAAGTGGTAAATTTGGCTCTGGAGGTTATTTTGTTTGAGGCACCTGCATGTAGTCATAGATATCCAGCAGGCACCAGAAGGCATAGGACTGGCCACCAAGGAAAAGTTAAGGTTGGAGGCTTGCAAGTCAGTGGAACCTCAAAGTACATGATAAGTGAAAAAAGTTCAATCTTAATACCTGACACATATGCAATTACAATTTTTTAAAGTTCTTTTATTTTCAAGAGAGGGACAGAGCGTGAATGGGGGAGAGGCAGAGAGAGAGGGAGACACAGAATCCGAATCAGACTCCAGGCAGTAAGCTGTCAGCACAGAGCCCAACGCGGGGCCCGAACCCACAAACCCTGAGATCATGACCTGAGCCAAAGTCGGACACTTAACCGACTGAGCCACCCAGGTGCCCTCATATGCAATTATATTAATTATATGTTTATTTGTCTCACTAGACTGTAAATCTTTCAAAAGCATGACATTGTATTTGACCATATCTATATTCCCAGGACAGACTACAGCATCTAGAGTCTAGGACATGTGTAATACATAGATGAATAAATAATAAACAAATTTATATAATTCTCTGCAGAACCCTGCGAGCAAGCAGGGATGACCACCAATGACTGGTCCGGTCATATTGGCTGTTTATAGCTAGTGTCCACTCTCCTTGGTCAGTGCACCCATTCTGTTTGTTTGGGGACTGTTTCAGCACCCATCCTATACTAGTTGGAAAATATTTTTAATGTCACCTCAAGAGATAGTTGCTATTGTTCCTAGTTTGCCAAATAGGAAACTAATGTCTGAAAAGTTTGGGAATTTTTGCAATATATAAGCCAGTAAGAGCTATGGATAGGGCTCATAGTCTCTTCTCAAGTTGTCTGACTTCTAAACTATTCATCTTTCATCAACCATTTCTGATAGTTTTCAACAAGATTGCTAAGAAGCAAAAAGGTTTAGCTGAGGCTGTTGTGACATTTTGATTTATAAGAAACACAGTTTTGATCTTTGTCCCCACTTCTGGTGCAACTTGCCTAAAGCCCTTGGAATTTCCTAAGTGATGAGAGCCAGAAAGGTGTCTTTTGTTATGTTAATGAATGGGGGGTTGGAAAGAACCAAAAAGAGGGGACTGGTTGCCAGGACAGCCAACCTTGGGATTAGAGGGTTGGAACTTCCAGTCCCACCTTCTGTCCTCCTGCAAAGGGGGAGGGGCTGGAGATTGAGTTTGATCACCAGTGGATGGTGATTTAATCAGTAGTGCCTATTTAATGAATCCTCCATCAAAACCCAAGAAGGATGGGATTCAGAGAGCTTCTGGGTTGGTGAACACATGGAGATACTGGGAGAATAGTGCACCAGGACAGGGCATGGAAGCTCTGTGAACTTTCCCCATACCTTGCCCTATGTATCTCTTTCATCTGACCGTGCCTGGGTTATATTATTTTTTTTATAAACCAGTGATCCAGTAAGTAAAATGTTTCTCTGAGTTCATGACCTGCTCTAGCAAATTAATCAAACCCGAGGAGAAGGAGGTTAGGGCTGTACTATTTTTTTTTAATGTTTATTTATTTATTATTTTATTTTATTTTATTTTATTTTATTTTTTGAGAGAGAGCACAAGCTGGAGAGGGGCAGAGAGAGGGAGAGACAGAATCCCAAGCAGGCTGTGTGCCATCAGCACAGAGCCTGATGTAGGGCTCGAACTCACAAACTGTGAGATCATGACCTGAGCTGAATTTGAATGCTTAACTGACAGAGCCACCCACGCTGAGTTGATTTATTTTTTAAAGAGAAGGGGCAGAGAGAGAGAGAGAGAGGGAGACAGAGAATTCAAAGCAGTTTCTGTGTGGTCACTGCAGAGCCAGACCTGGGGCTTTAACTCACAAATCGTGAGATCATGATCAGAGCTGAAATCAAGAGTCAGACACTTAACTGACTGAGCCACCCAGGTGCCCCATGGTTGTGCTAATTTGTCGCAAGTGAGTCAGAAGTACAGGTAACAACCTAGACTTGAGATGGGCATGTTGAGTTGGGTTGTTGGAGAGGGTTGTTGGAACCTCTGATTTATAACCAGTTGGTCAGAAGTACAAATAATGGCCTGGGCTTGTGCTTGGCATCTGAAATGGGTGGGTGGGGGCCAGTCTTGTAAGACTGAGCCCTCAACCTGTGGAATCCAATGCTATCTTCTGGTAGTGTAGTAATGCTACCTTCCTACTGGTGATGAAGAATTGCTTATTGGGACACCTGGGTGGCTCAGTCAGTTACGCACCAGACTCTTGATATCAGCTCAGGTCATGACCTCATGGTTCATGAGTTCGAGCCCTGCATCAGGCTCTGTGCTGACAGTGTGGAGCCTGCTTGGGATTCTCTCTCACTCCTTTACTTTCTGCCCCCTGCCCCCTGCTCTCTCTGTCTGTCTGTGTGTCTCTCTCTCAAAAAGTAAATAAAATAAAAAATAAAAATAAAAAAGAATTGCTTGTTGGTGTGGGAAAGCCCCCCACAAACATGTTGGAAGTGGGTCCAGGAACCCAAAAGAGCTGTACAGAGAATCTTTATTTTCAACAAAGCTGATCTGTCTTGTTTAAATTTTTTTTTTCAACGTTTATTTATTTTTGGGACAGAGAGAGACAGAGCATGAACGGGGGAGGGGCAGAGAGAGAGGGAGACACAGAATCGGAAACAGGCTCCAGGCTCCGAGCCATCAGCCCAGAGCCCGATGCGGGGCTCGAACTCCAGGACCGCGAGATCGTGACCTGGCTGAAGTCAGACGCTTAACCGACTGCGCCACCCAGGCGCCCCTGATCTGTCTTGTTTAACACACACACACACACACACACACACACACCATAATTTTATTTTATTGAGCCTTGTTAGTTTTAATTTCCTAGTAAGGTTGGAAATCCCAGGACTGCCTTAAATTTCACAAAACACCAGAATATTCTGTAATACTTCATTTTATTAAAATGGCTGAACAGGGTAAAAGATACACTCCTTCTACTAAGTTGATTACAATACACAGTGTAAGAAGATTTCAGAACAAGGAAGATGAACTCCCACAGAAAGAATGCTCTGTGCTGAGTTTAAACTCCTATTTTGGTTGATTTTCCACCTTTCCCTTTATTGGTAGGCCAGGGAACTGCTCTCTTTCTTTCACTTATTTCCCAAACTTTTCCCCCCTGAAACTCTGATTCTGTATCTTGCATTCAAGAGTATTTCCTAGAGTTTCTCTCCTCTCCTTCTGTGCATTTCTCCAAATGGCTCATCTCATAATACTTCCTGTTACTGACATCTCATGGCAAGGATCAAGGATTATATTCTCATGACAGTCGGTATCCTTTTTTAGATGCTTAGTGACCCACAACATCTCTGGTCTTATTTCTGGATGGATTTTAGAGTTTTCTCGTCTGCTGTGTGCTCTAGGACCTTACTCCATCCTTAATCTAAACATTCTCTTCTTACTATTTTATTTTAATTATTTCATCAAATAGTTAATCATCTAATAATTATTTAATTAAATGATCGAGAAGTTAATAATTCTTTAGTTCCATTTTTTGTCTTCTCTTGACAACTGTTTTGCTTTCTTTTCTGGCTTTGTTTTGCTTTTGGTTTTCTCTTACTTTTCTTTCCATTGTTGTAGGGAGACATCATTGCTTTCACACAAAACATTCAAGGACCTACAAAGTATTTTAGTTAGAAAGTTGTCTACCTCTATTTTACTTTTTTAATCTCGAGTTTGTAGAACAGAATTTCTTAACAATGGCCTCATTTCATTTGGAACCGAATAATTCTGAATTGTGGAGGACTGCTGTCCTATGCTTGTAAAATGTTTGCCCACTAGCTGCCAATAGCGCCTTATAACACACACACACACACACACACACATACACACACACGAGTCGTGACAACAAAAGACACTTTCGCTAATGTTGAATGTTTCCTGGAGGGCAATATTGCCCCCAGTTGACAACCACTGCTACAGAGGTTAAGTCTAGCTTATTTGAGCTAATTTGGTAAGCGCTTAGGAAGAGCCACAGAATCTTAAGCTGAATCCTGGCTTCTTAAACTTATTAGCCTATAACTTTGAGCTCATAGTTTCATTTCTAAGGGCCTTCAGGTTCCTTTTCTGTAAAACAAGGTGTGAAAAATTTCCCTACCTGGCTCAAAAACTCACCTGGAGGGTCCAATGAAATAACGTAGGTAAAGATCTCGCTATACATTGGGTAGAATCAAAATAGCAGTTCTCCCTGATTTTTCCCCTTTTGGATTACAAGAGAGGACAGGAAAAGAAGTCTTTAAAATTAGATTGGAACAGACAATGAAGTCTTCTATTTAAGGGGAAAAAATTGCCCCATTTGGCAGGTTAACTAGATTGCCCACCCACTCCTTCCTTTTCTAATTTCCTAGACTATGAAGAGAACACTCAAAAAGCTTTGTTTCCATTGGAAAATTTCAAACCCACAAAGTTCTCTTGGGTGTTCTAATCCCTCCTGTCCAATGCAATTAGTGTGTCAAGAACCAGAAAGAGTTATGTTTATGAGGGCTCAAAGTTAAAATGTCAACCTTTAGGCACTGGTATTATTTTTATATGGAGCAAATAGGTTGACAGTAATTATTATGTGCTACCCACCGAGCTTTCGGTCTAAAACATTTTGTGTATAAACATTTTAACACCCGACTTTCATCAATTAACATAAAATGCAAAGAGAAAAAAAGTACAGAGCAGGAAGACAATATTCTTCACTTCTGTCAGAATAATGAAGTTCAAAAGCAACATCCTCTCGAAATTTGGTTCTCTTGTGGAGTACTGATTACAAAGAGAAAGACAGGTGCCACTTAGTAAGAAAAGGAACCTAGTTCCTTGCATTTCACTTATCCCTTGCTCATGTTATGTTGTAATTCATTGCCACGTTAGCTAAGTGACCCCCTTAAATAATGTCATTTACACCTACACACATTTTTTTTAACTTGGTCTAGTTTTCTTATACCAACATGTGTTGTTTATACGTGTAAGTTGCTGAGCTTTTCATATAATAGGGATAATTTCAAGACCATAATGATACCCCCTGAAATAAATTATTTAATATATTTTGTGAAAAAAGAAGTAAAGCAACTCTTCTAGGTAATTGATGTGAGGTAAGCTACAGCATTGGTTATATATTCATTTTGGTCCAATGTATGCAATTATCCACTCAGCCTGTACCCATTAATATTATTTTTCTTCCTAAGCTGGAAGTATTTAAAGCCATTAGAAAATAATCCAAAGAATTCTATTTGCTGAATAAATTTTAATTTGCATGGCACCAGGAATTTTTTATTAATGGGAAATAAATTATTGCAATCTTTGGGAAGGAGACAAGTTAATAGCTTTGTGAAAAGCAATGGAGAGAAAATGATCTTGAAAAGGTCAGGTCTCCTGTCACAGTGTCTTTATGCACAATTAAAACAAGTCAAGAAAGTGGCTATATAATCAGGACCATGAATATGCATTATATCCTAATGAGAGTGTGAAGATGTAGCAGGCTTAGTGCTAAAGTCACCGTGGGGTAGTGACATAAAAATGGTAATTTGTGATGTAGTATTTAACTGTGTTTCTCTTTCTTATGGAAAACTTAACTCTTCGGTAACTAGTCCATCCTGTCTTGTCTCTGGGCTCATTCTACTTTTCCTGGGACAAAAACAACAACAAAAATTGTTAATTCTGTGAGAAAAAAAGAAATAGCCAAACACTCTCTGCTGTCATGTGTGAGTTGATTGATGGGCTGAATTTTTCATTTTGCCATCAGTTGGCTTCGCTCTTTCAGATAGTTGTGTGTGTGTGTGTGTGTGTGTGTATGGGTGCGTGTGTAACTACATTTTAATGCAAAATAAAATCCTTAAAACTAATGTTAACAGCCAATCACTTGAGGGATCTATGTCACCTCTATTTTGCTATCACCTTTCTTCATTTGGTCCCTGCAGGATATTGCATGAACCCTACAGCAATATGACAAGGAAACATATTGACAAGGAAATGACAAGGAAAAATACAGCATCGTGTTGGATGGAATTTTAAAAATCATGAGCATTCTTTATCCGAACACCCTATTACAGGGCATATTGTTTATAAGAGTGCTCTTTCTGTAGGAAAAGCCTTTGGAAATGACATTAGCAGAAATAACTGGCTGCATCGAGAAGTTAACTTAAGTTCTTAAGTGGTCAATTACCTCTGGGTAATGGCTGCTTCGCTGGGTCATGTTGCTGCTGCTCTGTATGCTATTGAGTCCGTTCTGGCTATTCTACATTTTAATTGAAAAGCAGTATGAACATTCTGATTCAGTGGTCATTTAATAAAAGATAATGATCACTGAACAATGATTCTGATTAGCTAATGGCAATTTAAAGGTTTATAGAACCTTTCACAATTCTGCCTGCTCATTCTGGAATATTAATAGAAGACCTTGAACTAAGCTTTCTGTTCTTACCCTGGTAAGAAGAAAAATCTGGGGGGACAAAAGCAGAGTTTCTCTTCACGCGTTTTTGACGGCAACTGCAAATAGATAACTGGGTGTCTTGACAAACAGAACCAACATGGGAGGGGCCCTGGTCCCTAGCTCTGCCGGAAGTGAATGAACACCAGTCATCCTATTCGCCTGGCTCCAGTTTTCAAAGAATCGTTTCAGTGCTGTCTACCTAGGATCCGTTTACCCTCTAGTCACTTAAACGTGGGCTGTTACGTGTCAGATGGTGTGAGGCAAATGCTGAGGGATAACCCTTTCTCACAAATCCTAGCTCCAGGTTGTGATTTCAGAACAGATTAACCATCTCCCAAATAGCTCCTTCTGTTTGATGCATTTCACAAGTGGAGATTCATTCATTTAACTGTTTCAATGTGCGGTCATTAAAGATAATGGTGTCGGGTATAAAATGCTACAAAGAATTCAGAAAGTGGGAGCTAAGGGTGTTGAAAGGTAAGTTCCACCCCTTCGTAATTTCCCCAAGGGTCAATCCTAAACACATTCTAAATTCTATAACACTATACACTGCCCAGTTTTCTTTGTGTAGCACTTAAATACATGGAGGATGAAACGTTTTCTTCCTTTTCATAAATGCTACTCTTGCTTTGTCTTAATCATTAAGTACACATTGCTAGCTAAGGCTGCATAGGAATCAGGAGACCGGGAACAAAAGAAGTGTCTACACTGGAACAGGTTTTGAAATTGAATTCTTTCCTAGCAGTATAGCAAATGGCATATAATTCCTTTATAGGGTGGCAGTGAGAGGACAGTTAGGTAACACACTGTGCAATATTCACTGGGTGCAGTAAAAAATAAGCTTGATAATCCTTGAATGAGTGTAAAAGAAAAACATTGGGCTCAGTGTCATGACAGCCCTGAAATGGAAACCATGGTCAATAACCCGAAGACAATGCACCTCGAAAGTTACGGGTTTGGTTTGATTTTGTTGGTTTTGTTCTTTGTGGATGAGAGCTTTATTCTTAAGAGAGGCACATTGCACCTTGGTCAGCACCTACTAACACTGAGTATATGCACAATTCTAAACCTTACTTAGGTTGTTTGGCAGTGTGTATATATATCTGAATTATGGTGGGGGGGGTGCTTTTTAAGTTTTTATTTTACTTCCTATCTCTATGAATTTTAAGTCATTTAACATGGAGTTTGGTTCCAGTTCTTCTGTTTAGTTTAATTGTAGCTCTATTTCTTAGTACCTATGTGATTTAAGCAAGGTGATTAAATTCTGAGCTTAAATGAATTCCTTGTCAATGCAAAAGCATCAATATCCACTTTGCGGGGCTGCGGCAAAAATATGTAAACTCCTTAGCAGAGTATCTATTCGGTAGCAGAACATGAATTCAATAGCAGAACAAAACACCTGGTTCGTTTCCTTCTTTTTCTCTCCGTCCTGAGCAGGTTAGAATGAGGATACCCGCTCCAATGCTTCTGGCACTTCCTTATTGATCCAGAGACCAGCAGTGATGGGGCTGTCTGTGAAGTCCCACGCCTGGAGGTGCACTCCCTCCAGTGGTTCCCCAGGAAGAGTGAAGAATGCACATTGCCCGAGAGCTTCCTCCCTTCCTCATCACAACGGATGAGGCCAGAGAGCAACCTCCCTCAATCAGCAAGGGAACCAGGGAGAGCGGGAGCCATGTGGAAGTTGTTATTTTGCCCCCTTCCCCTCCATGACTCCTTTTCCTCCCTTTCCTCTCCCAGTCCTGTACCTGAGGAGGGTGTAGGGGGTAGGAAAATGTCCAGACTCCAAACAGACCGACAGTGTTCCTCATCAGACGGAAGGTGTAACCTCGGATCCTTTTCAGCCTTGGCCTGGGGAAAAACACAGAGGACAGAAGGGAGAAAGGATGACAAACGAGCACCCATAAAAAATAAAATGCAAGATAAACAGGGAAATTTGAAGAACTGAAATTTTAAAGATGGTATCTACACACTTATTAAAAGAGTAACTATAAGGTTATAAATATGATACTAAATCCTCATAAGGGTGGATAATTTTTTAATATTGCTGTTGTCATGAAAAAATAAATTAGCAACAATACTGCTAAAGTAAAAGTATATTTTCTAAAACTATATAGTATTTGAGTAGCAATATGAAATAGCACCCAGAATATCAACTTCATAAGGCTCACAGTACCATGAAAACAGCTGCATATTTTGCAGGAAATGGGTCCAACATCACATCATTCACTCATTAAATAGAGAGTTATTAAAGGCCTAAAAAGGGAGAAAAGATTTACAGAATTTAAACAAGCACCCACTTAACTAAATGCTTCTGAGCAAAAAATAAACAAATGATTGATACTTTGGTACAGATTTTATTATAAAATGTATTTTAAGAAAAGCTGTTTTTTAAACTTTTTTTTTCCACATCAAACCACAATTAACGTTTATAGTAACCCCCTAAAACAGGAACTCATATAGGTAGGCTTCCCAAAGCAATGCTATAAAATTGGTTAAACCATACATACAATTAATCTTAGAGCTAGAACTTGATGGAATTTCTGTCTTTGGACAACACTAATTGATTATAGGAATTGCCCTTAGGACCAGAATACAAGTCTAATGTATAAACAGCAAGTGCCCTGTTTGATATTTCTGCTTTTCAAAGCTACTAAATCAAAATACAATGTCATTCAATGTCGATTTTACGGGCTTTCATAATGTTGTTGAGCTTAGATGATGCCATGGCTTTTGTTTTTCCTTCGAGAAACTTTCAATGGAACAAAATTCACTAAAGGGCAAGTTTTCAAGTACCTTTGTGACGCTCATCGTTTTCCAAATTCTGCTTCCCCTGAAGTATGTTAAATTAAAAATCCTCTTAGCGTTACCCTTAAGAAATACATCAGAATGCACACAGCCTCAAATTTCTGCTTAAGAACTCATGGGCTGGCGGGTCAATTGTGATTCTGATTTAGCAGGATGCAAGGTTCTCAACAGTCCACAAAGCACCCCAAGTGACTCCAATGCCCGTGATGAGTGCCCCACTTTCAGAAGCTTTGCCGTTAGCATCCCTCCTCGCCCCATGCTCACTGTGCCACTGCGGGATACTAATGCAATGTAGGCAGCCAGCACACATTTGGAGGAAATTCATCTACATCCAGGATACAGATGCATACTGCAGTTCTACTGGTTACACATCAATATAAAAATTGCAGTCAGCATCACCAGTTGGATGGCCCCCTGGAAGTGAAAGGTCTAAAGTTGCAGGCCTTAATGATAAACAGAAGCAAAAGGGTTGTTTAGAGTCTTCGGTCTACCCACCCCCTTCTTTTCTTTTCTTTTTCTCTTTTTTTAATGTTTATTCATTTTGCGAGAAAGAGAGAGACAGATTGTAAGTGGGGGAGGGACAGAGAGAAAGGGAGACACAGGATCTGAAGCAGGCTCCAGGCTCTGAGCTGTCAGCGCAGAGCCAGATGCAGGGTTGGAACTCTCAAACTCTGAGATTATGACCTGAACTGAAGTTGGATGCTTAACCAACTGAGCCACCCAGGGCCTCCCCTCCTCCAATCCCTTTCTTTTTAAGTCTCCTTCTTACTCCTCAGTAAATGGCTTGGGGTGCTGTCAACTATTTGCAAAGATGACCACAAAGTCTTCCTTCTCTAGACGCGTAACTTTTGCAGTGTGGCAACCCTTCTCATCAAGAGGAGAATCTATTTCCCTTCCTCTGAATCTGGGCCAGTTCTGTGAGTGGCTTTGATTAATGGAACACGGTGAAAGCGATGTCGTGTGAATACCAAGACTCCATCTGGAAAGACCTTGCAGCCTCTGCCCTTGCTGCCTTGGAACCTTAGACTGCCATGCAGTGTAGACTTCAGAGATACAGGGGCGCATGGAGAGCCCCAACCGCTGCAACCGTCCCACCCCTGTCGACCAATCCTGAAGCTAAGTGAGGACAGCAACGAACTGCCCGGTCAACACAAGTAATAACTTGTTGACATTTTAAGTCACTGTGGTTTGGACTGGTTTATCATGCTGCAACAAATAACTCAAAATATTACAGAGAATACACAGCAGGAATACCATCATTTATTTAAAAACCATCCATGAGACTATAGTAGAAGCACCTATAGCACTCATTTTTACTCAACTGCACTCACACTATTTTGAAGTGCCAGAATATTACCTTTATTGGTGCCACATTGTATTTTCTGTTTATCTAAAATCTAGATCGTTTATGCCGCCAGCCTTACCCGGAGAGTCAAAGCTACAATACAATTTTCATTCTAGCAAGTCTGCCTTCTCTCAGAAAGCATTCTGAGGATATCCTTCCCGTGTCTAAAATATGTGCAAGTTACCTTATTGTTTTAACTGTATGTCTTAGGCTGGCGTTTATGTTTGCAATTCATTTTCAATTCCTCAAGTCAAAATCTGGGCCAACATCAATTCCCAGGTCTTTGATAGAGCAGTCTTAGGCTACGGGCCCAAGACAACACCGAAAGCAAGAGGAACATACAGACCTACGGGGGGGGGGGGGGGGGGAGGGAGGTGCTTAAGAGAGGAGGAAAGAAGAGGGAGGGGTTCCTGAGCCTCTTTCTTAACCTCCCTCTGAGTCCGGCTACCCTCCTTCCCTCCGGGACTGAATTCCCATGGGGTCCTCCTACTTCATTCGCTTTTCCCTTTAAGAGCCTGATCCCATTCTGTTCAGAGTGTGGCCTACTCCTCTCCAATAAAATTGATCTCAACTAAAACTTGGGCTTTAAGCTCACCTCTCGTTGTGGCCTCTGCCTTGTTTCCTTGCCAGCCAGCTCCCTCCACCCCAACACCACCACCAACCACTACTCTACACCTGCCTCCTTAAGTGATCCATGACCTGCACTCAGACTCACACGTAGGCGGGGACATTTTGATCATTACCAGAGCAGGCACGAGCCAGTCGTCTGGGCCCTGCAAGGACACTCTGCCCTCTCGGACTTCACATCACCAGGGCTCATGCAGCATCCTGGCTCCTGCTTGGCCAAGAGTGTCTCAGTGTGTTCTACCACCAACAGAGTGGCCAAGAGTGACTTCTGCCACTAACAGGCCACCAAGTCCCAATGTAATACACTAACTATTGCTTTTTTAGCACCACGCGCAAGGCACTGTTCTAAGAGTTTCGTAAGTATTCACTCATTAAACATTCACACCATCTTCATCATCTTGTCACCCCTTGAGTCCTGTGGCAGTGTGTTTAGTAGCTGCTCTTTACAATATGAAGCTACTCGCACCAATTTCTCTCTGTCTTGGGTTTTTACCTAAAACCCCAAATACTTATTACAAAAGCTTAGCAAATTCTTCACCCTTCCCACCGCCTTGTAGAGAATCACAGCACACATTAACATAGTAAAAGCCTTGAGAAGCCTTATGATTATTTTTAAAACCTATTTAGTCTTATTCAACCCAGTATTTCCTGAACTTATTTCCATGGAAACTTTCCCCTATGACCAGTTACCAGTTCTGCACAACACATTTTAGTCATCGCAGCATAAACAATAGAACAGTATAATTCCGATATCAACCTCTAGCTCCTACTCACCGAGAACTGGCCAAAACCTGTCAGCTAGCAGGGCAAAAAGAAGCATTTATGTCCTGGTTCCATCTGGATCTTTTCTTACTTTTTATTTTTCAATATCCCACCCCTTTCTAGGTCTTTGCCGGCCTGTCAGAGGAAGTCACTTTTTCATATGAAGACCTTAATCGTACTCATCAGGTATAATTTATTCAAAGCCCTTTTTAAAGGCCTCAACAAGAAGCTTCTTAAAGGTTCACTCTTTTTACAGCCCAGAAGTGCTTGGGCTGTGTTTGTAGAATGCTGCGTCTTTTTTTTTTTTTTTTCCTAATTAGAGTGATCTGTTTGTTATCTCTGTCTGGGTTGTGGGTGATCTGTTTTCTTTTTGTGATACAGGGAGGGTGCAGTCCTTAAACCTCCTTTTGGCAGGAAACATAACTTCCTGATATGGATCTAAACTAGAAAATGAGCCTCTCCTTAGACAGAGACATGGATACCAGAACACTTCCTTTTGAACACTTGCCCGCAGCAGCTAAGAGAGTGAGTGATGAGGTATGGACTCTCAATAGTCCCAGTGTTTTTGTCTCTACCTGAGGATGGACTACCCAGAAAACACACCATATGTAAGAAGTTCTCCATTGTCCAACAGCAATTTCGAATAGAGATGCGCCAAGCCAACTTCTAAAGACATTAGTCTCTGTTTCAGACCGCTAGGAAAAGAACCAGGAGAGACACTACAAAGTCATTTGACAGATATAGCTCCTGGCATTTTAATCTTACTCTGTGATTTTGGGAACAGTCAACTTAATGTCATTTTGAGTCACTTAGCACCAGGAGTGGTCCTGCCTAGATCGCTGTAGGTCTTAGCCAACAGACATTTCCTGAAGCAATATGAAATCATACAGGAAAGAATTTTTTTTTGTCATTCTGCAGTAATCTACGTGGGGTGCCTCTTCCGAGAGAGCATTCTAAGGCAACACAGTCCAAAAGAATTTTCTATAATAATGAAAATCTCCCATAATGAGCATTCTTCAATACAGGGTGACCAATAGTCACATGCAGCTATTGAGTATTTGAAATGTGTCAGGTGTAGTGGAAAGAATGAATTTTAAATTTCACTTAACGTTAATTAAATTTAAACTTATATAGTCACATGCGGCTGGTGGCAACTGTATTACACAGTGCAGCTCTAAGGAGTTTACAGTACAGTTAGCCAATTTAAGTATCAAAAAAAGAGGTCATTGCTTTTGTTTTCCAAAATTAATAAAATTAAGGGAAAAATACACCAATCATAATCTACAGCGTGCAGTCCACATTTCTGTTAATAGTAATGCTTGGGGCACCTGGGTGGCCCAGTTAGTTAAGTGTACGACTTTGGCCCAGGTCATGATCTTGTGTTTCATGAGTTCAAGCCCTGCGTCGGGCTCTGTGCTGACAGCTCAGAACCTGGAGCCTGCTTCGGATTCTGTGTCTCCCTCTCTCTGTGTCCCTCCCCCACTTACACTCTGTCTCTCTCTCTCTCTCTCCTTCAGAAATAAATGTTAAAAAAATTAAATAGTAATGCTTCTGTGTGAATTGTCTATGTCAGTGACATAGAAACCATAGCATATCAAACATATATTGAGTATTTCCTAGGCACTAATCTACTACTATGGTGCAGGAGAAAATAACAGAGATCAAGATAGAGAGGTTATAAAAACAATTTACAGTATCTGGGATGAATTGATCAAGGAATAAGAAATAAAATAATTAAGCAGAATAATAATTAGCACACTAAACTAAAATGCTAAATACAAACAAACCTAATGTTTAAATGATTTGGGGTTTCTTTCACTGACCATAAAACAAATAATGAAAGCATAAAGCTAGTGAGGACATCTAAATCTTGAACTTGTTTTGTGAGGATCTCTTTCTCTGTTCTTATGCCTTATCAAATAGGGTTCACCATCCAGACAGATCTTGATTGAATGGTTCTGGGCCCTGGTGGGTCCAGAGGTCAATGCATTCCACAAAAGAAACCTCCCAGAGAATCCTAAAACGTAACTTTAGTCTAGATTGGCTCAGGTTTACTTCTTAGTCGTTTGTTTTCTTGTAACTTTAGTACACTACAAAACAAAATTGAAATGTCAATAAAAAAATATATTGCCAAATACATCATAACATTAAAAAGGCCACAGGGGAGAATTTGACAAATAGTGATAAAGTTAAATGTAAAGTGACATAAGTACATACAATTGGCTGAAGTAAGTATAATTTACTTGTCAATATAACAGCCCTTAAAAAGATCACAAAATCAAGAGGTTATAAACCATTACAGGGAAGTTGAGTTATAATATTCTTTCTACACATTAGCAGAGTAAATTGAACGGGATGAAACAAAGAAATGTACAGATTGGGGTGGGATAGATGAAAGGAAAGTAAAATGTAATACAGGAGGAAGAAAGTCGTTGAAAATATTAGAGCGAAAGAGCCAGACTCCAGTGGGAAATGGATTCTTTAATGTGATATATCTATAATCTGATTTTGGTTTTAAATGCAAAGTAAAACTATGAAAGAAAGCTTTGATATCATAATGTGTTCTCTTTGCAGATATGTGAATTGATTCTTACATGATATGTGAGATATGGGTGAGTCAAAAAACTCATGTGGCTTCTAGTTTTATCTCCCCAGCCAGTTATTAACCAATCTTTTTAAAAGTCTAGCATTAAATGGATACCCAAAAAAATACCGTTTCATTCATTTTGCTCTGAATGACATTTCATAACTTTAAAGTTCTCTAATGTGAAACATTTTTCTTGTACTTTACTCTAAATGCTACTTGATTTTACTTTATCTTATTAAATACCGCTAGTAAACCGCTTAACATGTCTGTGTTAAAATGTTTAGGAGAACCACTTCCTTTCTTCATTAAGCTGTTCTCTCCCTCTTTCTCGAAAAAGTTCTGTTACTTTATATTTAGTTGCTCACTCAAACTCTGCGTCTAAATTCTCCCTTTCCTATCTTTAACTTTCTGATACATGAGACGCAGGATGCAATGTTACTTTTTCTCATTTTGAGCTCGTACTGTATGTGCACAATGATGGAGGAACTTTACATCTCAACTACTTACCCAAGAAATACCCCGGATGTTGTCTGTTGGTTCATCTTCAGCTATTGCTTTACCTCGTGGTTGCTGGTTACCTGAAATCCTCCTACCGGCAGCAATCTGGAATGCTTGGTCAGCGCCCTGAATAAATTTCAGTGTATTGCCAACCCCATCCCCGTCTAGTGAGAAGATAACACCTCTTTATTCTCCTCTAACAAACTAAGGAGTTACACCAGTCCAAGTTACCATGAATTAATACTGGATGGAACACCTGAAGTGACTTCCAGAGGCAACTCTGACCTCGAGACTTGACAACTTTTGAGTAACTTGCTCAGCAACACGGGTCATGGCGGAACTGCTAATGGCCCATATAATTTTGTTGCATATACAAATTATAGCTGTTTATAGAGTGCTGTAAAAATATCGTTTTATTGTTTATGTTTAAAAACCTATAAATGTATTGTTGGCACAAATAGTTGGTGTTATGACTTTATTTGGTTTCTGTGGTTACCTTTTATATCTTGGAATCCCTAAAGCATAAACAATTATATAAACTCAGCTGTATGGATGAACTGTCATTACCCAACTACTTGAAAATATATAAAATTGCTATGGCTTTTATTTGGGGCTTTTCTCAAAGCAGTTTTAAATGTGATTTTCTGCCTCTGCCAATCTTTGGATATTTTAGCATTACTGCTTTACAAGAATCTCCTTCCTCTTAAATGGCTATAAATTATTAGCCTATTAATTTGACACGACAGTGTAAAGGACTCCCATCAGTTAAAAATATAAATCTTATTGAAACAGGGACACAAGAAAGATTCATTTAAATACCGCCAACTATGACCCTTTACGTGCATATCAGAAAGCTGTGTTCTCTCGAATTTAAACGCAACCGATAATTAAAATATAATGTTAAAATTTGACCAGAACTTATATTTCTGTGAATTATTTAAGTCCCAAACATCAGAAGAATAAAAATCTATTTTTCTAGGTATCAACAGAAAAAAGCAAATGTGTACTTCATACAAATGTAAATTAAAATCTAGCAATCCTTTCACCAAAGGAAATGTCCGCAGGATATTTCAAATCATGAAGTGTGTGGGTACACTCATTAACCCATGGGAATTAACCATCTGGCACACGATATCCTTACTGGTTCAAAAAAAAAATAGGTCTTTCTCAACAAAACACTCTCTATTCAATATGCAGAACAGTCATTAATGGAATACTCAGTGTTGGGTTGAAACACAAGGAAATAAGATCTGGGGCATAGAAGCAAGTGATCCTTAAAAAGTTATTAGAGTCCCGGTGACATTGATAAAAGACCACGCAACAACCTCTTGCCCAACCAAAGACTTGACAACAAATAAGATAGCTGTATATGAAAAAGAGGTTCCACCCATAGGAATCTACAAGACTTGATATTCCGTGTCCGTCTATCTATCTACCTATCTGTATATCTATACACCTTTAATAGAATTCCATAGATAGCAACTGCTTCTTCTATGCGCAAGCCCAGCTTTGGAAAATGATGCCCAATGAATTAGCCTAAAATGCATTCCTGCTGACATGCAGTCCAATTTCATTAAAATCTGTGGTACCCCACTACCACCAAAACAAATACCTGACTCTTTTTCTCACCCAGCATAAATGGGTAGTCAGATATTTAGGGCAGAAATGCTAGCAAAGTTGAAATAATTTACTCTAAAATTCCTATACGAAGACAAAGTACACTACAATGTTGAGCAGTATAAATTATAGAATTACAGACATACTATTAAGAATCACGAACATTGAGCACCTGCTCTATTACAAACCAATTTTTATCACTCTATATTGGAAGTCTCTTTTATAAGCATCACTTGAGTGTCTTCTATGTATTCAAACTTCTATTTGAGGCTCAAAAAGAATATAAAAGAAGTAAGGGATGTTTCTCAGGACTTCAGAGTGCATCAGGGCACTCTACAAAAAGCTACACAGACATGAATCTGCTTGGAAATAACTCTAAGGCTACATGAAAGTTTAAGAGACTATGTATTGTGGCAAAATAAAATATCCAAGCTTAAGTAAAGTAAACATAATTGGCAAAAGTTTCTCGGACCTCATGAACCTTGACATGAGCACTGGAAGAAGTGGAGACTTTGGGTTGAAGGAGAGCAACTGGAAAAGTATTGTGACAACAGGTAGGAGCTGGAGGAGAGAAAATGACTTGCTTTATTACAATGGAAGAGCTTATGAGGAAGTAGTGAAAAGTGAGCCGGGAAAGACTCATTGGAGTTCATGGAGATCCTGGTATCTGAGTATTGCATTTGAAGCAGTAGGAAGCCACTATAAGTTCACAAACCAAGCAGCACCATGACGGAAGAGCTTCTGGCAACAACATACAAACTAGAGTCTAATAGAAAGAGACTAAATATAAAAGGCATGAGGACACAGTAGCCCATATTTGCTCGTGTATAAACAGACAAGATCCCAAAGTTCCCATGCATTCAGAATAGTCCATAAAAGGAATCACATGCCAAATGATCAGAGAAAAACATGAGGAAACTTCAGGGGTAAACAGGTCCCTTCTCAACCTTGAGCATCCTCAGGATACTTATTTAGCAATATGTGAGAAGGTCTACTTTCCACCCTACTTTGGATACTTAAATGAGCCTAACATTCCAGCTAAGTTTTTTTTTTTAATTTTTTTTTAATGTGTATTTAGTTTTGAGACAGAGAGAGACACAGAGTGCAAGCGGGGGAGGGGCAGAGACAGAGGGAGACACAGAATCTGAAGCAGGCTCCAAGCTCTAAGCTGTCAGCACAGAGCCCGATGCGGGGCTCGAACTCACAAACCACGAGATCATGACCTCAGCTGACGTCGGACACTTAACCGACTGGGCCACCCAGGGGACCCCAGTTAAGTGTTGAATTTCCAAAATTCATCTGGTCTCATATGCCATTCTAGCTATAATAAGTACTTGGTTCCTCGAAACCCTCCCTCCATTTTGTGTGACTCACCCATACCGCACCCTCATTTTGAGTTCTTCTGTTGGCTCTCACTCCTTTACTGGCTCTCTGGATTCACGCTCTAATTTTGATCTTCTGTCCCAAACTCTTACCTTAGATCCCTTTCTCAAGTTGGAATTTAGCCTCAACTTCTGAATACCATGCATCCCTGAAATTTGGGTCCTTGTCTATTCTGTGCCCAATTATATCTTATATCCAGTTGGCTTTCACACAAATAATTACAATCAGAATACTAGAGCAGAAGGGGAATCTAGACTGTCTATGCCACCAAATCACCTTTTTAAAAATCAATATTTCATTAATCCTACTAGTCTCTTCTGTCTTCAAACTCGAAAAGTCTTATGCTGTTTCTGGAGCCAAATTTATTAAACTACAGAGTCTTGGACAAAGGCCTCCACTTTTGGACTTCAGAACAGGGCCTACAATCATTTTGCAAGCTAACACCTGGAGAGTTTGGTAACCACACAGAAGACTGAGATTATCTCCACACCCACTTACCTGACACACATTTGATGTCAATCTGAAAGATAGTTTTGAAAATATGTGTGTGCGTGTGTATATGTGTGTGTATTTCACTGTCCAAATCCCTAAGGAAATATTCTTTAAGCAAGACTTTACCCCTTGCATTTTGTGCTTCTCCTTGGAGAAATTCCCCCCTAAACACTTACAAAATGCGATACTTTTTAGATACAAAATCTGTCAAGTCTTAACCCCAGGTAGTATGACTATAGGGATTTCACAGATTTTGAGAAGAGTTATAAATTGTCAACAACTTGCTGGTGACAATGGGCTTTTCTTGTTGTTAGCTTTTCTTTTCTCCTCCCATTCATATTTCTACACCAGTGTTTTAAATCTAGTTTGAGAACAAGACACCAAAACTTTGGTAAACAGAGTTGGGAACATCTGACCACTTGGGACACAGAACTGTCAGGTAGCATCCCCTCCCTAGCCCTAGGATGGCTAGATTGGTCAAGAACTTTAAAATCTCAGACACTGAGTTAGAATTCTACCAGTTGTCAGCTGTTCCAGAGTGGATATAAAAAAGCAGAGCTCTAAATATCACATCAGAGGCAGGAATTTTGAAGACTGAGAACCTTCCCTCATGTATTAATTAATTCATTCAACCACCACTTACCAGCACTGGCTTTTCCTAGTTCCCCAGTAGAGGGTGTAAAGATAAATACGATTTTCACCCTGCAAGGTGTGACTCTTCTTGGTTTGAAGAGAGTTACTTTGCAGTCTTACATACATCTTATCTATTTAACTGTTTTCCAACATATCTTCCTACCTCAGGTCCTCTCAGTTTCTACCCTAAAGCTTTACCAACATTAACTCTAGCACTTTGCCCAATAAAGGTCTGTCAAAAGAACGAAAAGCAAAGAATCAAATGGGTTTACTATGTGCCAGTCACTCTAGGTAAACTAGAAAAATAATGGTCCTGACCACATTTTACAGTTTAGAGAGAACATAATCAAACAAAAAAGCATTTATTGGTATTTCCCTGTGAAGGGAAACCCAATACTTGGGGCCAGGAGACCTTAAATTGAAAGCTAATAATATAACAACAAGTAAGATAAGCCAGGTGAAGAGAAAGACATTCGTGGTTTAGGCTAGGAGAGAAAGATACTTTTTTAGGTGTGGAAAGCAAGAAGGTCCACAAGGAGGAGACAGTGAAGTGAATGAATGAATGGATGAATGAATGAACAAACGAATGAATGACGAAGCATTTCCTAACCTGACTGCTTGTCCAATTCAACCCCTCATTTAAGGCACTGGAAAACCAGTCATATTTCCTCTGCAAAACCATCTTGTCTGATCCAGTTCTCATTGAAACCCACACAGCACCTCTTATTTGAGTTCTCTTTTACGTTACTTTCTGTTTACATCTAGATCCATTTCATTTTTGCGGATAGATCATTACCTTCTTGAAGAAAGCTGTTGTACCTCAGTAATTGATAATGGGCAAAATAAATAGAAAATCTATATACATCTTTTGAGCTATCCAGGTGTCTACAATTCGAAGGAAAACATGAATCTGAACACTGTCGAGAGGTACTATGAGTAACACACTAGAGTGGAAACTATTTACCGAATGCCAAAGGGGTGTTAGGGACTATGCTAAATGCTCCTGGTGCAAAACTAAGTGAGGCGTGATCCATGCAAGCAGGCAGCAGCACTTAAACAGATAAATTGCAATACAGCATGGTAAAAGTCTGTAGTAGATGTGGGAACTCAGCCCCGTAAAAGCCCAGAAGACAAAGGGATCCTAAGGCGGGAGCCCAGGGGACAGATGTAAGAGTTTCACATGGGAAACAGCAGCTGAGCTGATTTTTGAGAAACAATATGATTTTCGCCGGTGCAGGTTCAAGGGCTGGGCGGAGATGGAGAGAGGGCCGGTCCCTCTTGGCAGTATGCATAGCGTGTGCCAAGGGTTTGGCGTGGTAGGAGCGTGGTGGTGGGAAACTTCTAAGGCTGAATTGGCTCGTTAAAGCCTTTTGCAAAGACCCTCATGGCCTTCTGGTTGTTTTTCCTGTGGCAAAAGTGTGCTCATGTTGAACTGGAAGAAGTTACGTGGCAATCATATTAGTGTTTTAGAAACTATAGTGTAAGACAGAGACTACAGTGAGGAAAGAAGCTGACGGGAGCAAAGTACGCTATTTTAATACTTGAGGCAAAGGATGATGTGTCTAGATTGAGGGTCCAGAAAGATTTCTGTAAGGGGCCAGACAGTAAATATTTTAGGGTTTGTTGGCCACTTGGCCTCTGTCTCAACTATTCAACAATGCTGTTGTAGTATGAAAGCAGCCATAAACAATGCTTAAACAAATGGACATGGTTAGGTTCAATAAAACTTTATTTATAAAAACAGGCATTGGGTCAGATTTGGCCAGATTCTAGTTTGTCAACCTCTGGTCTAGATAAAAGTAATAGCAAAAATGGAGAGGAGAGGCTGGTTGTGAGGTTCATTGCTGAGGTGGAATCGGTGTGGTTAGGGGAGAGAACAGAGTCTAGAAGGAGTAAGGTAATGCCATGTTTGAAATACAAGGAAATGCTAATGCTAGTGAAACATTTAATAAAACAGGAGTTGACATGTTTAGGGGAAAGGGGATTATTTCAATTAAGAAAACCTCCTGTTGACTTTGAAGCGCCATGGAAATAGATGTCCAGTAGAAAGATTCTTCTCATGTTTCCATATTGGATACCTTTGGAAGATAGAAGGGTTCCCACCAACTCATCCTAAATGCTGATTTGTACTTTTCTATATTTATTGCTGACTTTATTCACAAATGCAATAGTTTTGCTTTGTACTCAAGTAGAAGAGAGCTTATTCTAAGAATCTCCTGGAAATGAGAGAGATAAGAATGTCAACCCCAGACAGCTCTTTGCACCATGGCTATGCCAGAGCACTCTCCCAAAAGTCTCATAGCATAGTTGTTCTTCCTAGCACCATTCTAAATCTTCTAGTTAATAATGTGTCTTAATAAAGCTTACTAGACTAGAATCTCCGTGAGGGAGGAATCATGTCTATTTTCCTTTTTGTGCCTCCAGCTACTAGCAAAGTGCCTGGGATGCAGTAGTTGCTCAATAATTATTTGTTGAATGAATGACCATTCCATATAGGAGCTCAGGACAGCCACAGAAAGACCCTAAATAAGAATAGGGACTGTTTTTACTGTTTGTTTGTTTGTTTTATGGAAACCTAGACATAATTTTGGGTATCATTGAGAACCTACCATAACTAGCAACTTATTTTGTCATCCCATCAACAGCTAAAAGTCATTGATCTCTAATGTCAGCTATTAAATTGATTCAGCTTCTTCTGTTTTGCCTTTTCCATATATCTTATGTTTCCATTACAACCATCTCACTTTCTCTTATAATTTCTTACATTTAAATTCCCCTGTTGTCCTTGTTGGATAAAGCTTTTGTGCATTGAGTATTTTTTTAAATTTTTAAAAATGTTTATTTGTATTTGAGAGAGAGAGAGAGAGAGAGAGAGAGAGCGTGGGGGAGTGGCAGAGAGAGAAGAAGACACAATCTGAAGCCGGCTCCAGTTCTGAGTTGTCAGCACAGAGCCCGATGCAGGGCCCAAACTCACAAGCCATAAGATCATGACCTGAGCTGAAGTCAGATGCCCAACGGACTGAGCCACCCAGGCACCCCTAGTGTCTCGATTCTTTAAAGACCACTCGTCACTGAATGCCCTTGGGTCAGTTACCAATTTCCTGTTCAAGTGACACGTAGTCAGGATGGTGGGGTCACTTGGCATAGAAGATGACAACCGTGTGTTAGGAGTTGCTTAGCATAGCTTCCCTCATGAGTAGATGGGGCAATTTGTCTGAGGAAAGGCCTGTAAGTATGGTAGGCATCTAGAGACACCTCTTTAGTAAAACAAGTATTTTTAGAATACTTGGCCAGGGCATCATGGTGAGAAAAAAAAAATGCTATTAAGTGGAAATTTCATGTAAAAAAGGTTTTGCCTCAATCATCTGGATAGTCTTGGCAAATGCATATTTTGACATTTATTACCCAGAAAGTTGCCTGGGGGTTCCATTTCACTTTTAAGAACAACAACAACAACAACAGCAACAGCAGTTTGGCAGAATATTTTTAATAGACTTTATTTTTCAGAGAAGTTTTAGTTTCATAGCAGTTTCGAGCAGCAGGTACAACGATTTCCCATACGCCCCCTGCCCCCACACATGCATAGCCTAGGTCATTATCAACGTTCCCCACCAGAGTGGTACAATTGTTACAGTTGATGAACTTACATTGACACAGCATAATTACCCGAACTCCACAGTTCACATTAGAGTTCACTCTTGGTGTAATATATTCTGTAGGTTTGTACAAATATATCATGACATGAAACCACCATTATAGACTCGCACAGAGTAGTTTCATATCCCTAAAAATCTTCTGTGCTCTATTAATTCCTCCCTCTCCTTACCACCTGGCAACCTCTAATCTTTTTATTATATTCATAGTTTTGCCTTTTCCAGAACGTCATATAATTGG
This sequence comes from Prionailurus bengalensis, assembly GCF_016509475.1. Classification (NCBI taxonomy): domain Eukaryota; kingdom Metazoa; phylum Chordata; class Mammalia; order Carnivora; family Felidae; genus Prionailurus; species Prionailurus bengalensis. The sequence continues at coordinate 39,423,601 of NC_057353.1, read as the reverse complement.
AATCATACTACAAGATATATTTTTATTTATCTCTCCCACACCTTTGTGTATGTGTGTGTGTGTGTGTGTGTGTGTGTAACAATAAGCTAATGGTATAATGTAACATCAGCCCTAAGGACATTGAGAAATAGAGAAATTCAGATTGCCCTGCTCATTTGGAACACCAAAAAACGAGCTATTATTAAGTAATGAAGGCCTTGGATTTCCAAGCCCATAGTACGCACCTGACACTCACTGGTCTGCCTAAAAATAAAAATTGTCCTTTAGTAGAAAAACAATAAATAGAAATAAATAGAGTGGCCAGTGCCCCATGATTCTAACTGAACTGAGATTTTAAAAAAGTCACCTTAATCAAAGAATGACCCATCCCCAAACAATGGCCCGATTGCAATGCCCCAGATTCCAAATAATGATGAGAACTGTCAGGATCCTTTCCAAGAGTTGATATCCACTTTAATCAGGGGTTTGAACCTAAATGTGGTACAGTTTTCTGTATCTTTATCCCTTTTAGCAATTAAGATAATCTGGATGTAAGGGCTGGCAAGGATGAATCCACCTGAGTCTCTCAAGTGATTGAGCTCGTCAAGCAAATGTACAGAGAGGGCTAAGCCAAAGGTTTTATAGAAATCTCCTGTAGCTCCGCCAGGGCCAAGAACTTTCTCTTGGGGAAGATTTTTAATTACTTCATCTATTTCTGAAAGTAAAAGGGAATCAAGCAATTCCCCAGTCTTCTGCAAATCACCTAGACAACTTGGAAGGAATGAGAACTGACTGTTTATCTGTTCATGATATCGAGTTCTAATTTCTGTATCAGTCTGCATCCTATTTCTGAAATAACTTACTAAGGTGTCCTGGGTCTGTATTTGTCTTTTTCTCCTTTGGGCACCTAACTCCCATTATAGTTGTGAGATTATTGTTGGAGCTCAGCATCCAGCAACAGCAACCGCTGGCTCTCATCCCCCCCACTGGTGCAGGTACTGCCTAGCTGAGTGATGGATATCTTCACTTTATGGATTATGAGTGAGCTCAGAGCCGCTGGGGCGAAAGAAAAGTTTGCTTATGGCTTTTGGCAGAGGTTATCCTTCAAGTCTGGGTTCTGCCTTTCTTTGCTGGATAGGTTGTTTTTTCAATCAACTTTGTCCACGTCTGTTTTTATTGAACAGGAGAACTCGAGTCACAAATATAAAACAAGAGAGCAGCTAACAATATTCAGGACATACCTATAAAGGAAGCAAACAGTCATCATAAATCCTTTGGGAAGATAGATGGATATGAGTAAATCCAATGAATGAAACATAGATTAATAGATTTCACACCAGCAGAAACATTTTCACTTTGGTTAATTTGTGTGTTTTATGACAATTTGGGAAACTAAACCAGGAAATGCATTTCACTAAATCTACTTTCATTCGTCTCAAGACCCTGAAAGCTTCATGTGACAAACATTTTGTTTTGCCAAGAAGACATTCACTAGGACAAATTAGGAGTTTCTCAAGTGATTGTGTTTTCAGGGAAGACTTTAAAAAATTTTTTTTTCTTTAACGTTTATTTATTTTTTTTTGAGACAGAGACAGAGCATGAACAGGGGAGGGACAGAGAGAGAGGGAGACACAGAATCTGAAACAGGCTCCAGGCTCTGAGTGGTCAGCACAGAGCCCGACACGGGGCTCGAACTCACGGACCGCGAGATCATGACCTGAGCCGAAGTCAGCCGCTTAACCGACTGAGCCACCCAGGCGCCCCAGGGAAGACTTTTTAAAAATCTGTAACTAGATCAGAACTAGGAATCAAAGCACTGAAGATTCATTTTTATAGGTTTTCCCTTTAAGTAATCGAATGATAAGCTCTGTGGCCCCTTAATGTTAGAGAATTTATTTTCCAAAATACAGTACGGTCTACCTCAAAATGCAGGTCACCATTCAAGTATTTACATAGCACATCAAACGTCGTCATTTCCATTAAAAAAAAATCTCCTTTTCACGTTCAGTACTCACTTCTTAAAGTCATGTTGCATTTTACATTTTAAGTTTTGATAATTACGTACACTTTTAAGCTTAAACTTTACCCCAACTATTTATTTGTTATGTATTTTTGTGATTATTATTAATAAAATTGAGTTTTTTAATATTTTTAAGCAAATTTTAATGAGCCTCTTCAGATACTTGGCATTGGGCCTCCAAAATTTGTTCAGTGTTTTCCAAGTTGTTTAGACAGCAACTTGATCAATATGGTAATTTTCTGGAAACTCTCTTCTTATTATAGTTGATTATTTTTAATTAACTCAAATTTAGTTGCTAATCTGTTATAATCCTTAGTGATGCATGGCACAAGCATGTCTTTTCCTAGTAAGCCAGCATTGATAGCAGAATTTCTGGGCTCTGGTCTCCTCTTTAGACCTATGAAAGCACTAATTATTTGTCCCCCTGGGTGCAGAAGGGGAAATTAAAAGCCTTGTAGTGCACTCCTTTGTAAACTTGGAATTTTGCCCTCCGGCAGAGACCTTGAAAATGAAGGCCTTGTAGAGTCCTTGCTGGCAATGCCAGTTTATGGTTCTGGTGACCAATGAGCCTAGATTTTTCCAGATACACCCGGTTCAAATATTCCGTCCTGTTGTCTGACCATATGTCATCAATTTGGGTTTGGAAAATATGATCATTGCCATCTGATTTATCAGAACATACTCCCAGAGTGCAATTCCCCACGATTCCTGCCTCTCCAAGCCTCATCTAAGACAGACACATATGACACCTTCGTCCTTTCCAGATCATACCTCTTTAGATATTGTGGACAGGGATCAGGACCATACAGTGGCCCCCTCCTGAAGCAGGAAGACTGCATAAATAGCTTAGCCCAGGGTCTGCACAAAATGTCACTAAATGATAACAACAACAACAACAACAACAACAAAACCCAGCAATTCAAATCCACATTCTCTGACGATAAGGCAGACTTTTGTTTTGAGTTTCCTTAAATGGAGTTGTAGGGGTTTCACACAGTTCTACACACAGAAAAGTTTCTTAGATTTTCTCCTGAGACACTACTCCCTTCCTCCTGAGTTTTAAACTCAAAGCTTCTGCTAAAACCTTCTTTTATCCCTGACTATCCGCCTCTACTCCCATATCCCTAACCCTAATCTCCCTCTACTCCACAGCGAGTAGTCTCTTTCTTTGCCCCTTCACTTCTTCCACCTCTCCTATGATTCCTTACCTCCCCGAAGGGTTTTTTTCATCCACCAACCAGCCCTACGGGACCACTTCCAGGTACTTAGACTATTTGATCGTCCCTCTGACCACCATCCTCACACTGTTTATTCCAGAAGGAAGCCCACAGAGACTCCTGGGAAGTCATGTTCTTTCCTCATCCTTACAGATTTTCTCCTCGGAGGATCTTTTTGAGAATCCCCCTTCAATATCAGTGTACTTTGTAGGAGGGAATAAAGAGATTCCACATGTGATAACTGTTTATTTTATGCCAGGCCCTGATGGCCAGTGTGATGTACTAGAGTCCTCTAAGATTTGGGTCAAGATTGAGCCAGGTTAGCGCCTGGGTGGCTCAGTTGGTTAAGCGTCTGACTTCAGCTCAGGTCATGATCTCATGGTTCGTGAGTTTGAGCCCCATGTAGGGCTCTGTGCTGACAGCTCGGAGCCTTGAGCTTGCTTCAGATTCTCTCTCTCTCTCTCTCTCTCTCTCTCAAAAATAAATAAACATTAAAAAGAAAAGATTGATCCAAGTTAGCCACCTATCAGCTCTGTGATCTTGGGTAAGTTTATAATCTTCAGCACTCCTAGGACTACTGTGAGAATCCAAAGACATAATATAGGTCACAAGCCTAGTACGGAGACACTCCGTAAGTATATCTTTGTAGTGCCTTAAGTAAATTGTGCAGGAGAGGAAGCTGATTTTTTCAGGAATTAAATACTTGACCTATGTCACAAAGCTAGTGAATAACAGGGCCAGAAAGAGACCTCAGCCTATAACAAGGGACAGGGAACACTGTGCTGATGCTACATCCATTCAGGGCAGGTCCTCAATAGTGAAGGTGTAGGTCCTCAATAGTCCTCACTGAAAAGTTTTCATTCGGGTTTAGATCAGCAGCTCACATGTCTCATCATCAACATTAACTTCCGATCTCCCTTCTGCTCCCTGACAACAGAAGCGCACACACTTACACACCGTAGGACATCTGAACTAAGTATTGCTTTCTTCTCACAGTGCTGCTTTCTCTCTTAGAGTGAAAGTTATGATTGTCTGGACAATTCTAAAAATAATTAAAACAAGCTTTCAGTTTAACTGAACAGAAATCAATCATTTCATCTGAGCTGATGGGGAATAGCAGGGCTCCTGGAGTTTCCTTTATACCCAGAACAAGGTCACAATAAAAAGTGTACTTGTTTGACTTAACTGCCTTCAAATATATTTCAATCTGTCTGCTCAGCTTTTGAATCCAATGTCTTATGGTACATATCCCCTTCTCTGATAACAAGGACTTTGTTATAACGTATCTGTATTACGTAATATGTAACGTTCATCATGAGATCTTAACTCCTCTCCGAGTTGTTTGGCTTTTAAAAGAGGACAACAAAAAGGTCAATGTTCAATCCAAGTAATAGGTGGTACCAAAAGAGACTAAGGATTTGGAAAGCATTAACTTGAAAAGAACGCTTACACATGAGATCACATTTGTTCCTCTGGGTAGCCATGTGTAGATGGTGTTTATTATTCCTTTCTCCTCCCTTCTCCAAACAAAAATACTGAGATCGCAGAGATAAAAAATAGTTGTCTATGCAATCGAACAGTTCAAGCACAGACCTTCTCACCTCACAGATCGTACTTTTCTCACTATAAACTGACCAGTCTCTCCTCCCCTGACCACTGCCCATTTCCAGCTACTAATGGATGAGGCACAGGGGAACTTGAGAACAAGATAAAGGACAAATTGATTTGCAGACAGTGAAAAATTGTATGCTGATAGCACCCACCGGGCATCCGTCCAAAAGTCATTTTATTACACTGAAATCTGAAAGGAGCAAAACTTGTGGTTCTGCCGGAGGGAGATGGCTTGCACGCTGGAGGCTTCTTTTGCTCCACGGGGAAGGTATGGGTTGAGCAGATTCCTATAGGGCTACCTGCGAGAAATAAGGACCTGCCGTAACACAACAGTACCTACACTTGGGTCGCTTTATTTGACAGTAAGGAAATTGGGATGTGATCAGGATATACAAGGGGACCTCTGAGACTATTGTGAGAAATGAACTCAATTCCTCTCTTTTTTTTTTCCTGTTTATTCCCAAACCTCCACTCATTATGATAAAACAAATTGTTTTTTAATTTTTTTTAATGTTTATTTATTCTTGAGAGAGAGAGAGAGAGCAGGGGAGGGGCAGGGAGAAAGAGAAAGGGAGACACAGAAGCAGGCTCCAAGTTCTGAGCTGTCAGCCCAGACATAGCCCGACACGGGGCTCGAACTCACGAACTGTGAGATGGTGATCTGATCCAAAATCAGAGGCTTAACCAACTGAGGCACCCAGGCGCCCCACGCTAAAACAAAATTTTAAGAGCATTTTAAAGTAGCACTTTACTACAAAAGTAATACAAACTCAATGCAGAAAATGTGTTGGAAAAATAAATTGTTCAAACCACCCTACCTCCCACCGCCCAAAGATAATCACAGTCAATATATTGATATATATTTTTCCGGTAGGTTTTTTTCCTTTTAAAATATCACATTATACATATTGCTTTATTATTGTTTTCATTTAGTATAGTGTACCTTTTCAATTAAAGCGATTTGTGGTAAATTGAATATATGGCCCCAATGTTTCATGGCACCCTAGATTTGTGCTCTTTCGTTGTGCCTTTGCTGTGTGACCTGCTTAGGCGAGTAGACTGCAGCAAACTTGAAGCAAACAGACCCAAGTGAACAGAATTTTCCAGCAGACTTCTTTTTATTTTTAATTTTTTAATGTTTTTTTTTTTTTTTTTTTGAGACAGAGAGAGACAGAGCACGAGCAGGGGAGGGGCAGAGAGAGGGGGAGACGCAGAATCTGAAGCAGGCTCCAGGCTCTGAGCTGTCAGCACAGAGCCCGACGCAGGACTCAAACTCACGGAGTGTGAGATCGTGACCTGAGCTGAAGTCGGGCGCCTAACCGACTGAGACATTCGGGCGCCTAACCGACTGAGCCATCCAGGCGCCCCTCCAGCAGACTTCTTTATAGACTTTGAGAGATGGTTGTTGTTTTAAGCAAATAGATTTTGAGGTAGCATATTATGTACCAATAGGAAACTGACACAACATCTGTAATGGAGACATACACACACAGGCATATGCCTGTTAAATTTATTCTTTTTATCAAAATTTTTTAACGTTTATTTATTTTCGAGAGAGAGGGAGAGACAGAGTGCAAGTGGGGAGGGGCAGAGAGAGAGGGAGACACAGAACCAAAGCAGGCTCCAGGCTCTGAGCTCTCAGCACAGAGCCCTACATGGGGCTGGAACCCAAGAACCGAGAGATCACGACCTGAGCTGAAGTCGGACTCCCAACCAACTGAGCCACCCAGGCGCCCCTAAATTTATTTTTGACTATTCTATCATTTTATACCTATCAACCAGAGTGATCTGATTAAAGTGGAAATCAAATCATGTTATTTTCCTGCGTAAAACATTTCTATGGCTTCCTCATTGTTTGGGAATAAAATTCAATTAACTCAACATGGCCTATAAACCCTAGATATCTGACTCCTGCCACGTGTCCAGCATATTTCTTGGCTTTTCTCCCTGGCGTACCACATTGCAGTCACACTGACCTTTTTAAAACATCTCTTTCCCATTTTAGAGCCTTTGAACAGGGTGTTCTTACAGCCTGGAATGTTCTTTGTATGCTACTGTTCATCCTACAGCTCTGATTTTAAATATCCTTTACTCAAAAAAGCTTTCTTAACCATATTATCTACAGAAGAGTCCCTCAACCCCTTAGTTATTTTCATCCTCAGATGCTTTATTATTTCTCTCTTTAGCACTTGTTACAATAGCAATCAATCCACTTAATTGCTCATTTGCTTCTTATCTATCTATCCTTCTTGGTCTTCATATCAATGAGAACAGGGGTCATGTCTGTTTTGTTCACCACTATATTCTCAATATCTAGAAATCTGTGGACCAAACATATTTTGTTTAAATGTATGAAAATGTATACCATATTAATTGTTAATATTCCCTATTATTAGGCATATAGATAGTGTTCATATATATAACATATATATATATATATTTGCCTCATATACTAAATATTTATCAAAGTTTTTAAAAATCAATAAGAAGAATGATGGAAACCCAAAAGAAAATCAGAGAAGAATATGAACAGGCAATTTCATTCATAAAAAAAGAAATATTGACAGACAAAAGCATATATATAAATGTCCCATCTCACCAGAAAGGCCAAGTAAAATATCATGCAAAACATTATACACCATTATTTATATTTCTAAAACATGAAAATCAGTGTTACAACAATTTAAGGATAGACAATTCCATACACCACTAACATAAGCATAGATGAATATAATCTTTTGGGAGGGTTCACAAATATAGATATCAAGTGTATTAAAAATGCACAATTCTTTTACCTTATGTAATTTCACTTCTGGGAAGTTATCTGAAGGAAATAGTGCTGGAAGATTAGTACCATTGTAAGATTCTGCCTATATAGCCACGAAGCGACCCCTAAGAGTTTGCCCTGCACTGGCTACTCTTTTTTTTTTTTAATTTTTTTTTCAACGTTTATTTATTTTTGGGACAGAGAGAGACAGAGCATGAACGGGGGAGGGGCAGAGAGAGAGGGAGACACGGAATCGGAAACAGGCTCCAGGCTCCGAGCCATCAGCCCAGAGCCTGACGCGGGGCTCGAACTCACGGACCGCAAGATCGTGACCTGGCTGAAGTCGGACGCTTAACCGACTGCGCCACCCAGGTGCCCCGGCACTGGCTACTCTTGAGAACAAATGATATACAAGGGACAAGACGGCAGAGCCTATCCCTTCTTGTGCACATTTCTTTATTTACTTGGAGTGTTGTTTGTTTGTTTGTTTTGGATACATTCAGTAATGCATTCCGACCTCTGATAAACCTGCTCTTCATACTTTTAGGAAACACACACAAAAAAGTTTCATTGCCCTCCTAATGATACCTACTTATCACAGTCTTCTGAAAGAATTAGTCACTCTTTTGAATATCAAAGTGCACAAGTTCAGTTCCATAGAATAAAACTTAATTATTCAACCTCTTAGAGTTTCAAACTACATAATGGGGATTTAAAAATGATATTGTACATAAAATTGCTTTGTCGATTCTAATTGACGGTCTTACTTGAGTTTTTGTGGCGGATTTTTCACCCAGCTCTCTGGTGTCTCCTTTTTACTCACCTTTACTAAGGATTCTTCTTGTACTTAAGTGTCCATGTACCCCCAAATTCTGTTTTGGGCTTCATTTTCACAGTATATATAATTCCTGAGGTTTTTTTACCCACCGTAATATCTTCAAATAACACTAGGATTGATGGTTTCCAATTTATGTCACTGTTCATCTATGTTGCGGCTCTGCTCTTTTCTTCTAGGCATCTATGTCTCTGAATGGGATTGTGTTTTCATTCCTTTGAAGCTAAATCTACCTGTGGGACTTGTTTTGGCCAGTAGAACTTTAGCCAAAAGAGACAAGTGTGACTTCTAGAAAGAAGTCTTTAAAAGACAGCATGCGATTTTATAAAGCTCTCACCCCCTCAAGGACCAGCCATTTCCCAGTTGATGAAGACTCTTTCATCTGATATCTTGGAGTGAGGACTAAAGGAATATGTAACATGAGCAGAAAATTTAACTGTTTTTAAGTCATGAAGATTTCAGGGATGTTTGTTACTGCAGCATAACCTAAACTGTCTAATACTGTCCCAATTCCAATTTTATTTTCAGCCTGGATATCTGCGCTTTGATTTACACAAAGTATAATACAATTTTCCCCTCAAAATTGATCATCTTCTGGTTCTCCAAATTTGTTAATGGTGCTACTGCCCCAGGATTTATCTCAGTCCTTCTGTATCATACCCACATCTAATCAATCATGGAACCCCGCCCTCTCCCCATTCACTCTAGCTCCTAAATACCTTCATATGAGTTACACACTCCATTGTAGCTGGTGCTACCTTGGTTCATGCCAGAGTTTTCACAAATCCCTCCCAGTCAGTTTCTAGCTCTTCGGTTTGCCACTCCAGTCTGTCCCTCACATGACAACAGCATGATTACACTTTCTAAAATGTAAAGCTGATCATATGTCTTCTCAACCAAAAATAATTCAATGTTTCCCTTTTTCATTCAAGATTAAGTCCAAAGGTTTAAATGGGATACAAGGCCTTTTAACTGATTGTCTCTGGCTGCCTTTCAGGCCTTCTTTCTCTCACACACATACTCTGCACTCTAACTGTACTAAACTTCTGGATGGATTGGCACAATTATTTCCTACTTTTTGCCCCTTTCTTTGTTTTCCTCTTCACCTGCAGGGCTCTCCCAGCCCACACCCCATCAGCATCTATATATTTTCCAGCTTGTACCCAGTTTTCAAGAGTAACCTCAATCAGGACTTCCTCTACGAAGACTTTTTGGGCTACACTCCCTTCCCCATGTCAAATTAGGCAATGTATTTTGTAAGTTCCCAAAGAGTCCCTCAACAACTGTTTTGGAGTGCCTGCTATTTTATTGAAAATATAGAAAAAAGGAATTAATCTGCTAATGCACAAATTTAGTACGTTGCAATTATTCATCTGTGTATCTGTCTACTCTTCTAGACTCTAAGCCCATCAATGGCAAGGGCCATTTCTGATTAATGCTTGGTTGCAGAAATTAGTCACACAGTAGTAATAAATGGTTAGTTAAAAACCAATATTTTAACATTCAGTTCAATAGTACTGAGTAGTAAGATCAGCCATATGAAATCAGAAGAAATCAAGAGTTAAAAGAAGCATAATTCTCTAATATATTTGCTTACTATTTCCTTTTCCTAGTCTCGATTCTCAAATATCTCTGTGTCAAATCTCTGGCTCTGGAATATTACAAAGATAATTATACAGTTTTAACTCTGTCTTATAAGGTAGCTTGATTTCTTTTGAAAATGTAGCTAAGAATGGAAGGAAAGAGAATTTCACCATCTCATATTTTATTAAGAAAATGTTGTCTTTATCTCTGGAAACTCGAAATATTTTTAAATCATTGTTTATCTTAGAGTTCTCTATGTGGAGCTGAAAACTGAGACTGTAAGTCAATTTATTTATTTATTTATTTATTTATTTATTTATTTATTTTTGGAGAGAGAGAGAAAGAGAGAGCATGACTGTGGAGCCTGACACGGGGCTTGACCTCACGACCATAAGATCATGCCTTGAGTCAAAATCAAGACTCAGACACTCAACCGACTGAGCTACACAGGCACCCCAGACTGTGAGTCATTTTAAAACTTCAATCAATAGCAGGATTTTTAGGACTAGAATGGAACCCATTTGGAATGGTTAAACTCCCACATATCACACTCTACAGTGTAATGTCTTCTGTGTAAAATCAATGTGTACTATTTAGCACTCAAGCCAAAATGAGTTATCAAAACAATACAACTCTAATCCCATAACATTGCTAAGGCCTTCTCCCTATTACCACGAACTTCAAAGTGGCATCCGTCCAATAAAACATAGGTGAGGAAGAAGTTTCAGATGCTGTCATCAAGCCTCAGGTAGAATAGCCTGTATCTTTTGGAAGGTGAAATACATGAAACTGTATTCTGATATCTATCCAACTTCTGATATCTATCAGTCAGATGAAGCAGGCTTGCTGGGAGTTGAAGGAGGCCAATGTATTTGACTGGAAAACACTACCACAAATTCTCATTACCACAAAATAACAAGACGTTATGTAAAAGCGACCTTCTTCAACTTCAAGATTAAGGAAACTACCCCCCAAAGATTCTGTGGTGCCCTAGTTGTCTCACTTCCAACCCTCACCTGTCAGTGTTCCAAAGAACTGATCAGAAGCCATTCCTAACACTAAATTTCTTAGAACTAATGATAAAGAACTCCTTTCAGAGCACTGTCACCAAGGTGACCCAAAATTTAATTCAGCATATCTTAAATGCTTTGTAATTTAAAGCATCTCAAAACTTGCCTTATATCAGGTAAGAGTGATAAGACAGAAAATACATTTGTATCACCTGAAGTTATAGGACTTCAGGCAGTTTCAGTTCTTAACTTTTTTTTTTAAACTTGCAGTAAAGATAAAACAAAACAACCATTTTAAAAGGACCGTTTGAGAAGTAAGCTATTCATCACTGGGATTAACTTGTCTTAAAAATGGTTTTATTTACTTTTAGTTATAATTAACCAAAAAAGAAAATGCTGGTTAAAAAAGAAGACAAAGAAGAAAATATATACAAAACCTTTGGGGCTATACCTTGATGACATCTATTCAAGAAAAGCAGGGGCTTCTGGGTGGCTCAGTCAGGTAAACGTCCGACTTCAGCTGAGGTCATGATCTCGTGCTCCGCTGTCCTTGGGTTCAAACCCCACACTGGGCTCTGTGTTCACAGCTCAGAGCCTGAAGCCTGCTTCTGATTCTGTGTCTCCCTCTCTCTCGGCCCCTCCTCTGCACATGCTCTGTCTCTCTCAAAAATAAATAAACATTTAAAAAATTGAAAAAAAAAAAAAAAGAAGAAGCAAACCCAAAGGCAGTCAGTCTTTCAGAGTCTTAGGATGGCTCGATAGAAAGGAACAAAATATATTGGCTGCTTCTTCTAGGAAGGACTACTTCTTAAACAATAAGCAGGTAGCATGTTTAGTAAAGTCACATTCTATTATATTATAGCAAAGTCATGTTTAACAAAGTCACATTCTATTATACATTAAATTAATAAATAATTTTTCAACATATTTAGGAAATAATAATTACTTCTCTTAAATGGACTTGAATCTCCAGAACTGTTTCATTTGTCAAACCCTTAATATCATTTACCTATCTGGTTTTAAGATTATTTTCCTTTTAAGACAGAAGGTGGTGTTTGCGAAGGGGGGTATTTGGTACGTTGGAAAGACAGGTCTCCTGTAATTTTCTCATTCTGAGGCAGCCTCCTTGCCAGCCTGACTCCCCTACCCCTGGATGCCAGTCTGGGGCTGTAGTTTAGTGCCCTTGCATACTGGTAAACAATGAGCTAACCATGAATTTCTACTTTGGAGATAAGGGATTGAAACATTTCTATGAGGATTCTAATAGCTTCAGGGTAACGCAATAGTATGAGTAATCTGCATTTTTTTCGAAGACTGCTAAATTTTATGAAATAATAAAAAATTCCATTCTGAAAACAAAACCGTGGTGGGGGAGGGGGCGGGGGCAGGGTAAACAATTCCGCTATAACGTAAACTGTAAAGCTCACCACCTATTAGAAACAGCGAGGCATTTGATTTTGAGTGCTATTGGCCTGAATGTGTATTCCCAAATTATAGTGATAAAAACCTCCATTTCCCACTTTGCTTTACCTACCATGTAGGTAGTAAACATTTATAGAAAAAAATTAAAAGTATTTGCATTGTGAAAATATGTCAAGTACAATTCTAATTTTTAAATTATTTTCCTAAACAGTTTGGCAATATTTATTTGATCTTATCACTAAAGATAACAAAAATAATCAGTGTTGGAAATGATTCCGAATAGCTCTCTTGTATTTCTCCATGTCTGGCAGGTAAGGCAATGACTTCCCTTTGTTTCTTTGTTTTCAGGGATGGTTGGAGTGTGAACAGCCTTGGAAGAGAGAAATATCATCCTTCTCTGAAGTACAACTCAAGCGTGCTTACTACCAATTATAATAGATTGTGATTCCTAAGCTCAGAGTCCTTTCCCTGCAATGCAACCCACCCACTGTGCATGCAGACCCTTTGGAGCTCCGGGAACCAGCTCAGAAATGCTGATACTCTGGCTACTGCTAATGCTGTGAGGAATAAACTGTCCTTTGTTCCTGACCCAGAAGTTTCATGGCTTCTACCTACATTAATGAAATATGTCAGGTAGACTTATGAGTTTACAAGTGGAGTAAAATATCAGACTTCACAGTTCTAGACAACCAGATATGTGGCATTGAGGATGCGTTCCAAACAACTAATTGGATTTAGTACAAGTCTGTAATGAACCTATCACTTGATTGGGTTAAAATAGTGATTGGCCAATGTTTTCTGAAAGGGCCACAGAGTAAAATATTTTAGGTTGTGCAGGCCTTACATTCTCTTTTGCTGTTGCTTAACTCTGCTGTGATAGCACAAAAGTCTATATTATATAGAAAATACATAAGTGAGGGGCGCCTGGGTGGCTCAGTCTGTTGGGCGACCGACTTTGGCTCAGATCGTGATCTCGCGGTCCGTGAGTTCGAGCCCCGTGTCGGGCTCTGTGCTGACAGCTCAGAGCCTGGAGCCTGTTTCAGATTCTGTGTCTCCCTCTCTCTCTGACCTTCCCCCATTCATGCTCTGTCTCTCTCTGTCTCTAAAATGAATAAACATTAAAAAAAAAAAAAGAAAATACATAAGTGAATAATCATGGCTGTGTTCCCGTAAAACTTTATTAATGGATAATGACTTGAATTTTCTATAATTTCACATGTAACGAAATACTATTTTTCTTAAATTTTTTTCCCAACCATTTTTTCAATTAAAAAAAAATTAAACCCCAGTTAGCTCACAGGCTGTACCAAAACAAAGCAGGCATCAGGCTGGATTTGGTTCATGAACCCTAATAGCTTGTCAACCCCCAGGATAGAAAAAAAAAATGCCAAAGAGGAAAATTAAAGATATTAGTGTATTTTCTGTTCTCTTTGTTCTAATTATTCTGGGTGAACCATAGGCACATGGAGATCTGGAACAGGAACTATTTCTTAAGCAGAATATAAAAATTTTCCGCCTCTTCACTTTTCAGCCTCAGATCCTTACGGTGTTCAATTTGCCTGTTTTATTGTCCAGAGTGCTAGGGCACAATTGCTAGGAGTTAATATTTAGATTTCCTTTGACTGCCAATAATTTTAATTATTTTTGCGTATATTCTTTACTCTTCTTTTTACCTTAGTCTTCCATGAAACCCTCTCACAGACAGGTGTCATACCTGTGATTAGTTGGTAATGTCTCACAAAGCTTTGTGCTCTTAAAGAGCAGAATCAACAACAAAAGATTTCCTTGTTATGTTATTTTATATTTTACGACTCACTCAAAGCAAAAATTATTTGAACCAATCTGATAACTTAAAGAAAGCACCTAGAACAATGGCCCACACGTAGGATGGGCCCAACAGGTACTATATTATTGGCTGCTAATAAATGTTGGCTAGTATTATCGAATGATTTCTCAAAGTTTGACTCAAGCTTCCCTGAACCAGGTCACATTGGCTTTTCCAGATATTTTGTTTATTCACACAAACAAGAAAGTAAAGCATGCACCAATTTGCATAATGCTTAAGGCTGACTTTGGATTCACACCTATGTGAAGTTTGCTCTGGTAGAAATGGATGGCTGTTTTTTCTCCAGGAAGGAATTTATAAATAATAGGCAAACATTGAATGAGTGAATGAAACTGTCACAATCAACTTGACCATAAATCCACCCGCTAACCCAGAGCTCAGGCTCCAGAGGGCAGATTTCATAGACAGGTAAACTGGGTAGCTGTGTTTCACTTCTCTCTTTAAATTATCAAGCTGTTTTTTTTTTTCCATCCTGAACACACATAGAGAATGACCCAGCAGAACAAGACCCCGCAGTTTGACCCTAATCAGCGCCAGATAATATCCCTGAGTGAATATATTACTTAATTTGCCACACAATGGCCGTGAAGCAATACCCAAATCTCAAGTAAACACTCAGCTTTGCATTCCTCACACACACATGCCTTCTATCTAGACAGTATTTTCAGTCGGGACTTAAGATTTTCTGCAGGTCTGGAAGAAACCTTTCCTTTGTAAATCAATGCTAGTCTAATAGCGTTAGCAATTTGCCAAGAGAAGAGTGATAACCCTATTGTAGCTCGGTTGACAACAAACACTTTGGTAATTTCTTAGGAAAAGTATTTCCTGTTGATCATTAAAAGCCAAATTTTGAGTCACTTCCCCCTCTGGATTAAATAAATACTATTAGTTTCTCAACTGTGTACAGTAAATATAGATTTCAAGACTTGTTTGTCTGCATTTCTTAAAACATTTATGAACATTGAACAGATGAATTTGTTTTAAGCATATTTTTTCATTTGAACACTTTTCCCAATGGTTTTTAATATGGATACTGTTCATCACATATTGAATAAAGCAACTTTTACTTTATTTAATGTCTTGACCCAAATCACATTGTCTCCATAAATATTTTACAGTCTGTGTGCAACAAAAGCGTGATTACCAAAGTCATGTCTGCACTTGTAGGTAATATACCATAAAAAATGGATTATTTTTCCCCTTCCCTTGTTTTCGAGAGAGGGAATCGGTGCTTGCATTTGCCCAAGTGGGTTTTTTTTCTTTTTCTTTTTCTCTTTTTTTTTACACTAACTAGCTCCTTAGGGGTAAGATGTTGGAAACATGGGCCTGTGCCAAGTTACTATCTCTATAAAATTCACAAAAGAACAAGAAAACATTGCTCACTTTACTTCTTTCCAGCTGCTTTTCCCTGAAAGAAGAAATGTTGAGACTTCCATTATACTGATAAATAGAATGAAACCATTCCATGACTGATGGGGAAGAAGTTACATCGCTATTCAAAGGAGCAATATAAAATAAAATTCAAATATTTCTTTCTTTTGAGAGCTAGCAATCATCTCGCCTTCTCTGGGCAGCTGATTTGTCACACACTTTGAAATTACAGTATTTCATGTAAGCATCAATACTTTGGAAATGTATTTAAAGAGATTTTAGAAAGATAAGGTGGTTTGTCAATTCCTTGGGTCATCTTTTGCTTTAATAGTATAAAAAGTAAAGGCACACTCTGATCTCTCAGCGAAATGCAGCCATCCTGGATAATTCATCAGAGTGGGTTTTTGCATTAGTGCCTTCCCCCCTGCAGTGGTACAACCATCTTATTCCTGCTCAGTTCTTATCTACTGAGAGAATCTAAAGTGGGTGTATTTAATAAAGGCCTTCTCTAAGTTTCTAGGGATCAAGCAGCCCTTTCAGAGGGGCCCCTTCAGCGTTTGGCTCAAGTAATGAAGGGTCAGTCCAGCCAGACACGAACCTAAGTGGTTTTTAAGCGAATAACGAAGTAGTCAAATGAATGCATATTTATGTGTTTATGCTTCTTCTATTAGCTCAAAGTCAAATAGCTTTGTCGCATTTGTGTGAGATAAGGGAAGCGGGTGCTCCTGCAAGTGCTTGTTTGCCTAAGGACGCAGAGGAAACCTGGCTATGACATTTTGTTAAGTAATACGACATGCTTCTTGGAAACGCAGCATGAAACAAAACCCCAAAACCCAAACCTCCGCAGCGCCTTATAACCATAAGGAGATTTACGCAGGGGCTGTTGCGTGTGGCCTTTCGGCCTTTCCTCCCCACTACCTTCCACTGCTGCTCTTGAATATAGGTTGCACATACAGACAAGGCAAAGCCTGGACACAATAAAGGCTCAAGAGACAGGCACCAGTATCCATCCAGCTTGATCAGGACGGTTCCCCAAGGGGATTTTTCGTACTGGTGTTGACAGAGAAAAAAAAAAAAAAAAAAATATATATATATATATATATATATATAGCCTTTTTTTTTTTTCCATGTTCAAGACACTCTGAAGATGCAAGTTTGGACTCCCAATAACTGAATCCCCTCACCGTGGTTTTGGCTGGTCTGGGAAATTGAAACTGATACGTAAAGGAGCAGGGATGATCGAGGAAGGAAAAGAAAGCCCAGCGGCATTCAAGTCTCCGGTTCCATTTATTCACAAAGCCAACCCCACGCCTGATCTCCTCAGAATCTGGTCATATGAGGCAACAAATCCCCCATTTTGTGTAAAATATTTTGACTTGGGTTTCTCTCTCTTTCAGCAAAACAAATTCTGAACAATACAGTATAGCCAATGGATGAATAGATCTAATTAATACTCTCTGCCAGATGTCAAGGTAAAAGGATTAAAAGCGCCACTGGCCCAAATATCTTCCTCCCTCCATTTTCCACGATACTGGGAAAATTCAAGATTCCAATTCAACTATAAATATCCCCTACAATAAACAAGTATTGGGAAAGGATTTCTGACTTCTGGCTTGACGATGTTATCTTCTTCCCCTCTTGGAAATCCTCCTAAACAAATAGGATTTTGAAGAATGTGTATGTAAAAAGACATTTTTATTTCTGTAAGATTAAGGTTCTCTGGAAGGTAGACAAAACCTACCTTCAACAACACTGTCATGTGTAGTGCCCAAGTATAGTAAGAGGGAAAGGTAAAGCTCATGTAGAGGTACCGAGAGATACTTACAACCACTGATTTCAAATGAAAACAAGGGGAGCCCAGTTCTCCAAAACAGTCAGCGTACCCTGAAGATGAACACAAGGAAGCAAAAGTACCTGTGGGACCAGCGATACAGGGTGCGTGGATTGCAATCGGTACCCTGCTAACATCCTGCGGGCAGTGCGCAAAGTATCTAGGTGTGCAGAGTGAAAAATGCACGGTCTGCCTATTTTTCCAGGGGGCAGTCTATACATGACTCTTCCTAGAGGATTAGAGTCTAAATTGCACGCAGCCCTAGGGTCACACATTTGTGTTGGCTGGGAATAAAGTATAAGACACCCGCTACTCCCAACACACACACACATACACACAAGAATCCTCAGCACAAGCCAAGAACATTAGCCCAGAACACCCCGTAAATTCATCCCCTTCATCATGCTCCTGTAAATAAAGCTTCAGGTGGAATTCTTATAATTAAAAAATGCCTATCCAAAATTATCAGAACAGTACCTATATAAAAATACTACAAAGAGATAAAGAACAGTCAGCATAAGATTATATATATATTATGTATAATATGTATATGATTATACATACATATTTACCATTGAACAGATAAAAATCATAACTAGATACATTGCCATGAACGCAGTAGGAGAACTTAGGAAAGATAGTATAAAATAATACTTGAAGGGTCTATAAACAATGCAACAAAGGCTAGGATAAGAAAGGGAACAGAGAACTAGAACCAATGGTCACATGATAAGCAACTCACGAAAAAATAAACACTGAGGATAATACAGTTGGATATATAGAAATCAGAAATGAGAAAATTGAACCAAAGTGAGTGGACATGAACTTGGCTTTTAAAATTATTAAAGAGATGATAATAGATACGAAATAAAAAAAGGGATTCAATATATGAATAATTGATGTTCCTAAAAATTAAAATCTGAACAAATGAAATAGAAAAAGAAATGTCAAAAGCTTAATGAAAGAAAATTTTCCCGGAAAAAGGGGAAAATAATGATACAAATGGTCATTGTCTGGTAAAGCTACCAGACCTCAAATATAAAGGAAGACCTCCTTAAGCATCTTCTAGAAGATCAAATCATCTATAGGGGTATAAATTCAGATTAGCCTTTGGTTTCTCCACAATGTACTTCAATCAGGAAGTGCATGATACCGTGCCTTTAGGTTTTCAGAGCAAGTATGTAATCTCAGCAACTGCTGGTGACTGCCCTGGCCTGAGGGAGGCCCCAGGAGTGGACAAGACCTACCATGGGAGTTTGAAGGGCTAGCCAGACCCTGGGGAAGTCAGAGTCACCTGCAGTTCTAGATGGACTTCTTGTCCTGCTTTGTTTTTCTCTCTCCATTTCTATCATCTATAATTCCAGACAGGATTTTTCCCATTAGTTATAAGGAATGGGGAAAATGTACGTACACCCCCCATGTAAAACCAATCCCTATGTTCTCACACTAGATTCCAGCCCTGCCCCCTTTATCTTCAAGGTTTGTACACCTACAAATAGATTATTTTCCTGCATCATCATTTTTCCCTTTCTGTTGTCTCATCTCACCATCATTAGAACACAGTCCTTTTTCCCATCTACAATTACTTTCTTATCCCCTTTCTCTCCTCAACCCACATAAATCAGGTTTTTCTCCTACCAAGCCATTTTTTTAATGTTTATTTCTTTAGAGAGAGAGAGAGAGAGAGAAGGAGAGAGAGAGAACAAGCGGGAGAGGGGCAGAGAGAGAAGGAGACACAGAATCCAAAGCAGGCTCCAGGCTCTGAGCTGTCAGCACAGAGCCTGACGCAGGGCTCGAACCCCATGAGCCATGAGATCATGACCTGAGCTGAAGTCATACACTTAACCGACTGAGCCGCCCAGGTGCCCCTCTACTTCTTTTTCTTAATGTTTAGTTATTTATTTTTGTAGAGAAAGAGAAAGAGAGAGAGAGTACGAGTAGGAGAGAGGCAGAGAGAGAGAGAGGGAGAGAAAGAATCCCAAGCAGGCTCCACGCTGCCAGCACAGAATCTGATGCGGGGTTTGATCTCATGAACCGGGAGATCATGACCTCAGCCGAAATCAAGAGTCAGATGCTTAACTGACTGAGCACACCAAGTGTCCCTACTTCTATTCTTGAACTCGTTGCTGTTAAGTTTCTATGCTTAAGCCAGGTGTTCTTAAGCTGGTGCCTACAGACCCCTTAAAAATTCACAGATGGTCTTAAGACCGTGAACCCCCCCCCAAGAATTCTTATACAAACTTTTGTATAAATTTATATATAAGCATTATTTTTCTGAGCACAAAGCCTATAAGCTTTCAACAAATTGACATCTACGAATTAAAGGAAGGACGGAGAGGTACCAGAGTCAACACAAGAACTTGTTTTCAAAGGCAAAAGATCCTAAAAATATTGTGTTCTTTCTTCATAAACTCTCTTGACCCTTTATGTTAAAAAGGCAAACTTCCAGAGGGATCACGTCTATAAATGAAACATCCTCATGGCCTGAAAAACCTCGTGATGTGAGGTACCTTAGCAGCAGGCACCGAGGCGTGCTGTAAAAACAAAGGCACGTGGTGCTTATGTGCTGGGCAGGAGGTGGGCTGGGCTGTGGACTTTCATTCCATTCACTGAATCTGGAATTTGGAGATCTAGCAACGGTCTTCTGCCCCCTCTCCTCCCTTTTCCTCTCTCTTTATCTCACACCATTATTTGGGAAATAATAGTTATTTAGCATGGAGAATCAGCCCCACTTCCCCAATCAATCTCTTTCTCTCTCTCTCCCTCTGCCAAGAATGGGGGAGGAATTGCTCGGTTTGGCAGCTGTCAGCCCGTCATTATGGGCTCACTGTCCCATCTGCACTACTTAGATTGGTGCAGTCACAGGGGGTTTTACCCAAACAGGCTCTCAGGGGAACAGTAACATACCTCTTGATTTGGCTGTGAAGTTATACTTGTGATTATTAATAGACAAGATAAGAGGCTGGTGCTCTATTCATCCACGTTAGAGCTAATTACTCAGTTTGATCTAAGCTGATTAGAATACTGATAGATAACCACACCACGTTTATAGCTACAGCAAGCAGTGGCCAAGAGCCTTGACATAGTGCTGCCATTTGGGTTTTATCAGATAGGAAAGAAGGGCGGGGGTGGGGCGGGGGAGAAGAAGCTGCTTTGGTTGATTAGCAATGTGCTGCATGGGACCATTTATAATGAAGCATATCATTTAAATTTTCCTTTACAAATGAGTCCAACGCGCATTGCAGGCTGCAGGCTCTGTTAATTGTCACAAACATTGCTTTTTTTTTTTTTTTTAACATTATTAGCTCTTTGGCAGGATCTCCATTGTTGACTAAAAACTTGGCATGATCAGGGCTTGCTGAATAATTTAGGTGGTTGGCAGCTGGAGAAGGAGAACACACACATCTAGGCAGACAGACATGCTGCTTGAGCTCTTTATATAATAGGATTGTATACAAAGCAGAGTACAGTCGGCAGTGACTTCTGTGTCTGTTTATAGGTAAACACTGATGTTAGTTTTATAGGAAAACTGGAGGGATACTTCTCACAAATCGTATGCAGCATATGAGACAGATGCACTAGAGGACTGTTCAGATGACTCGGATCATCTCCGGCTCTCACAGAAGATGATAGCTAGAGTTTTTGCACACTAGTACTTCCGTCTGCTCTGCGGTGGGGTATCCGAGGCCTTGGTTGCTGGCCATGGAAGCGCTAATAAGAAGTAAAACCACCTAAAGCTCTGAAAACTTACAGCAGCAGCAAGCAAGCTGCTGACCAGCAGACCAGCAAGACTGATGAGTCACCAAGTCCATGAAACACATTCGTTTGGAAAGTTCATATATATGATTATGATCGCTGAGGGTACACAATCACCGCCTGAGGGGAGGAACGTGGAGAAGGTCACAGATAAGACAGCAGATACTTAGTGCACACATACAATACTTTTGTGCAAGAAGCAGACCCACTGATTGTCTTTCAGTTGGGTATTCTGTACCTATCAGGGTACAGTAGGACTCTACAAGGAGAGTCCGTGGGACAAAAACTCAACCCGAACTTTCTAAAGTCAATAAGACTTATCAACCCAGGTAAGTACAAGCACAGGGGTAGAACTGGCTAGATCAAGACTTAAATGATGTCACAGAGATACAGTTCTTCTGTCTCCACCATTGGACTTTTCTTCCAAAGTGTTCGCTTTAATCCCAAAAAGGCCCCATCCTCTTGATAAGTTGACCAGCCTCCCATCACCCTCTGTTCAAGGCCAGCAAGAAAGAATGAGAGAAATTGCATCAATGAAAGTTCTGAGACCGAGTCTTAATGTCCTACCGGTCACACAGCATCACAGACTCCTTTATAAAGCAATCATCACAGAGCCAGGAGCAAGACTGGGGGCAAGCAAGATACTGCAATAAAAACTAAGAAGTAAGGATACTAGGTAACCAGAAAAACCCAGTTGAAATAAAAATATAATGGGTATAGTTCCCTTTGGCTAGTTTCATCTGAAGATCTCAAGCCAATTTCTGTTGATCTGTCTTCTTCACTGACCCAGGGATAGTTTCTGAGCCATAAAATATATTAATGGAACGCCTGGACAAGTGTATAACCATAGTTAAATCTACCCCAGCACTAGTGACACAGCAAGAACTGGACCCCAGAATTCTATAACTGCATGCAGTAAGAATCGTCTTATAAAGTAGTAAGTTGAGCCCAAAGATGGCTGCACCCCCCAGCCTACAAAAAGTAAAGTCAGCCATCTTTGATCCCAATCTCCATAGCAAATTCCTCTCTGCTAAATACACTGATGACTGAATTTTAGGTGTTTCTCCAAGAGGAGAGGAACTAGGCGACCACTGAAAAGCCAGGACCATTCTCATGTACCTTTTTTCCCCCCCCCTCAGTCTGCTTGTTTACCATTCCAGCAGAAAATTGAAGTAAAAACAATGTTTGTCTGAGTCTGAGTCTACTCTTGCCAACCTCCATATTAGGACTGTCCTTTATGCTCTCTCTAGCACATGCAAAATGTCACAACAAAACAGCCAGATGACCCTCATCAGGGTAGAATCCAGAGTCACGGTTGTATTCAGATGCACAAATCTGCCCTTTGTGGGCTTTCACAGTACATCACAAGCATATTCAAACAGCAGCTTCCAAGAAATGGATCGGTTGCCTGTTCTTATGAGCAGGATCTTTCTTGATTTTAGCTTTTCAATAGTCTATTTTGTAAAGAGCAATCTTTGCTGACCATGGGGATGGCACTGTGACTTATAGTTCAGTGATGCCTCTCATCATTTTTGGCACCCCTGTCTATCTTTCCACAGGCTGCTGACCCCCTAATATAATTTTACCAGTAAATAATTAATAATTTGAACAACACTCCTATACTAAGGTTCATGTAGACCAAAAACAAAAATGATGCATAAATATCGCAGGATTCTGACGGTACAAGATAATAATAAAGGATACTGACTGCCACTTCTTCAATGACCCCAATGATAGTTTGGGGCCTATGTCTAGATTAGCCGACCCCAAACATGACATTGGGGCATACTGGTTTATTAAAAGGTCCTGTATTTTCTGTTTTGAAGTAATCTGGAAACTCGAATATTCTTCCTGAGCTAAGAAATAACAGAAGTCCTAGAAAAATTATTTCAGAAGAAAACAGTGGAATCAGTGCAACTATTATTGTGCTCATGGAATAAGTCTCTGATAACAGAGAATTTATGTATATATAAATTTATATTTATATATGTATAAATATATATATATATATAATGTGTATATAGGCTTTATCTAGCCTACATGTTTTTTACCAGCTTGTGACAAGGAGGAAGATATTATAATTGGCAGGGCAGAATAAAAATATTAAGAAGTTCCTGGGGTGCCTGGGTGGCTCAGTCGGTTAAGCGTCCAACTTCAGCTCAGGTCATGATCTCGCGGCTTGTGAGTTCAAGCCCCGTGTCGGGCTCTGTGCTGACAGCTCAGAGCCTGGAGCCTGCTTCTGATTCCGTCTCCCTAGCTCTCTGCTCCTCCCGTGTTCATGCTCTGTCTCTCCCTCTCTCTCAAAAATGAATAAACATTTAAAAACATTGAAAATATTAAGAAATTCCAAACTAAGGAATTGAGAGAAAAACTTAATTTTAAAATAATTCTATTCTCTTTCTCTTGTGCATGCTGTCTCTTTCTCCTTGTCTCTAGCTTTCCAAAACCTTCCTATTTCTGTATTGCTCCTTCAATTATCTATCTATTTATTTATTTATTTGCTCACCTGCTCATTCATTCTACAAATGACTTCTTTGCAATTAACAGATGTCAAGTTCTATGTGAGATTTTGGTAATACAAGATGAAAAAAAAAACACACACAATCTAAGACTTCAGGAGATTAAATCTAGTAAGGTATGACACATCAGCCAAAAGATGAAGATGTCCTTTAGCAAATGCTACTGTAAGGTTGTACAGAGCTCTCATTGGAGGTAAGGGAGTTGTCAGGGAACACTTCCTAGAGGAAGTGATGTCAAAACCAAGTCCTGAAGTTCTAGTCATATTAACTAAGGGTGCAGAGTCTGCAAAGGACTGGGAGGAAGGAGGAGCATGCGTGTTAGGTAAAAGTCTAAGTAAGTACTCCTGAGGCATAGAATACCAGGAGCAAAAGAAGCTGTAAAGGTAACCAGACCCAGATCATAAAGGAACCTCAGTGAACCCCTAATGTGTGTGGATTTTATCCTGGAGGATCACTCTGGAAGCAGAAGGGGGTTGGTAAATAAGATTGATTTAACACTGGAGATTGCAAGAACAATTATGCAATTGATTAAAAATATGAAAGAACTAAAGCAGTGGCAGCAAGGAGGTATGAGAAGAAACAGAATCAAGAGATTTAAGGAGACAGAATTGACAAGACTGAATTCATTCTTCTTCCTGCTGTCACTTTCCAGCATAGGACATTTTTTCCCTTCATTTTCTTTTCTGTTTATTTTTCTAAAACTTACCATCGAGGGTATCTGTTTTACACTTCTTTCAGTTAAATGGAGGAAATATGGCTCATAGATTTACCTGAGCACCAATTGACTACAGTACAACATTTAAAAATACATTAAAATCCTCTCATCAGTAGCGTGAAAATCTCACAGACTGGAATATATTACTGAAATCAAATGCGTTTGCTTAAGTAAGGCTGCTATGTGCCACAAATGGGGACATCATCCAAACACGCCCAGTGGAGCTGTATAATGTAACCACACTTGGGTTCAGGTTGCTGGGACAGTAGTTAGGTATTCTCATGACTTCCTTGGGTTTCTTTATTGAATATTACTCTGGCTTCTCAGATCCCAGGAAGAAGTTCCATTAGAAAGACACAGAAAAATAAGATTTGCTCTTCTAAATATTCTGGACAGTGGTGTGGTTCTGCACCAGCAAAAACAACAGGTTAGGGTAAACATTTAAATATCATTTCCAACAATTATTATTACTAACCCTGTGCTTCCAGAATGAACATCTGATTACTATTAAACTTTATTCTCCTGGAAAAAATAATCCTTCCAATCGTATAAGCATTCTTGAATGATAGCCAAAGAAATATGTTTTCAGTAGTTCCTTGTAATGTAGATTTCATTATGTATTAATGAATCAAGCAAATCAATGTTCTAATAGACCATTAGATGACTTTTTCATGCATGCATCCATCCTTCTAAACATATAATCAAATAAAGTCAGATCCACATCATAGCTGCAGATTAAAAGCATCACAACTCATAATTTTATCCAGATATAATTTTAAGTAACATTCAAGAAATGTACATAGCAAAATGACACTGATCCATCCCCCACATCCCGCTCTTTTAGTACAGTCATGTTACTCGACTTTATCATCTCATCTTCATAGTAACTAAGTGATGACATTGAGGCCACATGATAAATTAACCAATGGACTTGGAAAACTATGTATAAAGAGCCAAGTAAAAAGGAAGTGTGTGCTCACAGCCCTCAGTTAATAATTGATGGCATTTGGATATCAGACATATCCTACTAGCAAAATGTTTCAAGGCAAGGGCGATAAAAGGATTGGCATCTGTAGTTCAAGCGATTAAGGAAATTTCACTCTGGATATGTGAGACCCCTTTTCCCTACGTTGAAAAATTAATGTGAAGACCACATTATGCAAATTTCAAATTGTAGCATTTATTTGCAATGAGGCACGAGTCCTTCAAAAATCTCTTTTTAATATCCCACTCATTATAAAATTGAAAGAGGATTGCACTCGATAATCTGAATAAATGCCTTGTTAAACTCAGTTTTATTTTAAGTAACTGTTCTGAACGTGGGAAAATTGGCTTGAAATCAGGCTCCCGCTTCTCTACCACACCCGTCTCTTACCCTCTCCCTCTTGACCATTATAGTCCAACCTACTGACCTCCTGTTCAGACCCTCCAAAGTAGTCAGCTCCTTCTGCATCAGGGTCTCCACCTCTACTCAGATGGCTCGACTATAACTGCCAGGTGTGGGTCTTTTTATAAACAAATCCCCAATGATGCAAATGCGCGGCTCACTTTGAGAACCATTTATGCCATGTTGAAGCGGTGAATCTACCAGTTCGATTCACCTCTCCAGCAAGGCCTAGGACATTATAACATTCAGGAAATAATTGTTGAATGAATAAATGAAAGCGCTTCGGGAAAAGATACAAAGGAGGAGAACCTGGGGCTACCCAACCAATTGACAAACTTCCCATGGCTTCTTTGTTTCTCATGAATAAACATGTATTTCTTCTAATGCAATAATGGCAACTCTGAGCTCTTGGAGCTCACAAGAGCCTCTGGAGCACAAGAACCTTTTAATAAAGTAGCTCCTCTTTGTTATAAATCATTCATGGAGTAAGAGACTCTTATAGAACTAGCAGTGTTACTCACTTTGATAAATCTCATAAAGATAAAGAGTTTAACAACAGACTCATAAAAAGGTTGTTCATGATGAAGTCCAAAGGCCTACAGCTACTAGTGCACGCCGCTCTAGGGTGTCCAAGACGAAGAAATACAAAGAAACTGAAGGCTGATTATGGCATTCAAACAATTTGATGAGTTAACACCCAATAATTCCTCTTGAAATGGGTGGTAGCTCTCCGTATAGCCATCAGCTCCCTAGAACAGTATCAATGTAAAATGATGAAGGTCTTGGATAGAAACAGAAACTTTAAAAGCATAATTGTGTTTTCTATTCCATTTGTGTACTCTCCAGAAAGGTAAGTAGACGGAAGTTGCCCAGGAAAGCGCCTTATAAAGGAAAGAAGGGCTAGTCATGTTGAGAGTTAAACCATGTTTTGAGTGTTTATCACCTGCCGGGGATCTTGCTAAGAATTCACACGCATTATCTCATTTGATTCTCAAAATAACTCTTTGAGATAAATGATACTGTTCATCTTTGGGAGGTTAGCTGGTCTGCTGAAAGTTGGTCACTTACAGCAGAGTGTTAGACATGGCTCTCAACCCAAACCTGGGGACCACAGGACCCCACGCTCTACCTCTCTGCTCTCTACACTCCCCCTCAGAGGCCTCCGGGGGGGTGCCATGTGTACCTCACAAACTACAAGACAAATCCCCAATGCATGTCCCTTTCTTGTAGGAATTTTTCTTGCATTAATCTCTTCGTGGGCGTGGGCGTGCCTGATCGCGAAGGTTCACTCTTTAAGAACAGCTTTAGTACATAATCAAGAATTTCTGTAGAGTCGAAAACAGGTCCAACAGGCACAGTTTTCAGATTTTGCAGATACAAACGTGGAAATCTAAGTAACTCAAGTGTTTCGATGACATGTGTTTTGTGTTCTTTTTCCATGAACTTCGACTGCGATCACAAGCGGCCCAGCTTCCCTGAGCATCCGCTATTCCAGGGACTCAACCAGAGAGTCCTCAGGTCTCAGTTCTCATTTCATTTTCAGAATTATCGTTTTAATTATTGCCACTTACCAGGTAAGGACGCTTGAGCACGGAAGGGTTATGCAACTCGCTCAAGGTAAAGAGCTAGCAAAGTGGCAGATCTAGAATTCAAATGCGGATTTGTCTTTCCACCATACCAACTGCATCCCAGGGAAAAAGCTGGGCATTTCCGCATTAGACAATAGTGTATTCAATTCTTCTCTTTGACTTAATTAGTAACTTAATATGCTTCTTTACTTCCCACGATGGGTTCTTACAAACACTGCTCTTGACCCAAACAAGTAGAAAGTGTTATAATGGATGTTTAAATTTCTGAAAAAGAATAAAATAATGCTAAGGAGGAGGGGGAAAAAACCCTTCCATTTTAAAATACTGATTAAAGAGGGAGATGCCAAGGTGCTTGCATGGAAGATGCCTTTCACGACCACTTGGCTCTGACTGGAGATGCTTTTCAGAGAAAAGCCAGTACTTGAGTAAAACATTTTTCATCTGATCACAGCCAAGCGTTTTATTTTTTCAAGCAAAACCAAGTGCAAATTGTGTTTGTTTTTGAAATTATGATCTCTACTTTACAAGTGAAATTCCACACACCAAAGTGTGAGTTTATTTTGATAAAACCACATTTCAGATTCCACATGCAACTATAAAATCAGGACATGTGGTGTGGGGTTTTCATAAAAGTCAAAATCTGGTAATTAGCACCAAAACTGTCTTTGAAATCTGAAAGTATTGGAGATAATAGAAATAAAAGCTCACGGAAATGCCAAGAATTTCTGTTTGTGCTAAATCCTACTCGAATACCACAAAGTACCAAGGTGATATACATTTTGAATCTATTATATCCTGCTTATTAAGGGGAAAAACATAGACATATTTTTGCAACATTTTTTTGTATTTCTATAAAGATTTCTCTTGGTTTTAAGTCATTCACATTTGAAGTTGAGCTTTACCAACTGGGAAACTACAATATAGACCTGAACGTGTGTGTGTGTGTGTGTGTGTGTGTGTGTGTGTGTGTATATATATATATATTGGCCTTTAGCCAGAAAAAGAAACACTGCATAAAATCTTTAAAAGTACTTCCACTCCATTCAAATAGGTGTCTTGATAGCAAGACAAAGAAATGATCTAGACAGTAATTTAGGATGGATTATATGAGAAGAAAGTGGACTTCCAGAGTCCGTAACCCCTGACGGGTATTCATTTTGTCCCTGTTTGTAGGGTGCACGAGTGGGCTTGCATACATGTTAATTCTGCAGCTTTCACAGTAGTTAAAAAAAATAAATAAAATAAAATCTACCTTGGCAAGTCTCCAGCCCAAATTGGCGACTGGATGGTTGATTCTGTTGATTTCAATAGCTGCATCACCTCCGATTCTCCAGTGCACCTCCGGCCTATATTATTATTTAGTAGAGGAGTAGTAGGATTTAATGTTTCAAGAATTGGCAGCAGATTGCACCAGCAGTCCTTAAACAGCAGCATACTGTATTTATTTGTATACTGCATTTAATCCAATGTATGTAATTCTATCTCCAAATTCAACATTTGTTGGCCATTGAATAGGGAATGATTCTGTTTAAGTCAAACAGCAGTCAAAACAGGAACAATGCCGCATTACAGCTTGGATGTGAACTAAAGAGTTGATACCAATTTTTTTGGAAAACAACCAACGTCTTTTATTTCGCATAATACACCCTATTTTTATAGAAAGTAAGTCAAACCTCTAGTTATGTAGGCCAAACCATTTTACATATTCAAGGGGAATAAACTTGTAACGAAATACCCCGCAATAATTTCTTAGAAGCCGGTGTCACTTATAAGACTTAGATTAACAAAATAGTGGCATTCTAATACATGTATGAGAAACCTCTAAATAGCAACATTGATGTTAAGACACTTAACATTATTACAACAATTAATCTTTTTGTACGTATGTAGGTACTAGGTACAAATGGGGAAGGGACAGAAATTTTGTTGGACAAAGAAAAAAGGTTTTAAATACTGTTAAATACTCAGGTTTTAAATTGTTAAAAGTTACTTAGATTTGAAAATACAAAAAGATAAAGTTGATCTGCATTTAGCCTTTGTATAGTAAGGTACAAATGTATTTCATCAATTAAAGGAGCCCAGATTATTTATGTTGTAGGCTCCAAATTATTTGTCCCACCCAAATTGCATCACTTTATCTTTGTGAGACTGAGTTTGGACAAAATCATGTAGCCAGGCACTGGGCGTGTGAAATCATGCTACCATCTGGGACTAGGAGAACGAAATCTGGAGAGCCAAGGATCACCAGCCAAATGATGGTCCCACTGCCCAAAATCTCTTATGATATCTCCAAGTGGCCTCATATGTTTAATGTATTCCTCTCTGGCTGAGTCTGCACAGCACCGAGTGAGCAAATAGTCTGGTAGAAAAAAATAAAAGCTGTTTTTTTTTTTTTTAAACTCTTCTGCAGAGAAGGACATTACCACTGACTGTCTCGGAAACTTGGGCAAATCACTTTACCTTCTGGGTCTGTTTCCTTCTCCAGAAAATAAAGAAGTGGGGTCAGGTATTCTCCTTGGGTTTGAGGAGCACTTCTTTATCACTTGCTAGATTAGGTGCTCGAGGTACAAAGATGATAAGACACAGCCTGGTCCTGGAGGAATTTATAGTCTAAAGGGGAAGTGATACACAAATGGATCATTTTTTAGATAATATGCGGCTCAGGGAAACATATTCACAAGGCTCTATAGGAATCTAAGATCTCTTGGATGAATCTTTGCTAATAAGTTTTCTCAATACTTTTGCCTCGATAGGAAGAGAATTGTGCCCTTACCACAAGCAGAAGGAGGGAATGTTAAAAAGGGTTGGGGGAAGGACACGGGACAAGAGCCATGGTTTTCACTTCCAAGAAAAGACAAGGGGAAAAATGGGAAAGAGAAGCCAGGAAACCTCACATTCAAATGACTTAATTATCTCTCAGCTGGCTTGTGCAATGCTGAAGTGCTCTATCTGTCCAACTTGGCCTCTGAGCAGCCAAAGAAACGCTCTGTCTCCTCTCCTAATAAACACAACGTAACGATCAGATGATTTTAGCGATCACTAAAGGGGTCAAAAAAAAAAACCCCAAAAAGGTGTGCTTGACCTTGTTCCAGCCAGAATGTAATGGATGTTATTGATGATTTTGTACATTTAGGAAATCTTCCCTCTGCCAACCATTTCATTTTTAAAATTCATAAACCCTTGGGCTTCAAATGCTAGCGAAATGCAGCTTTTGATAATTTAAAACGGCTGCATCTGACTCCTTTTCTTTACAAAACCCCAAGTAACTATGAAGACTACCGGCGTAGCTCTACGTGTCACATCGTTTTCACTCCTCTGCGTTACTCCAACCAGGGATGGCCTCACTGATAATTTATGCTGCCAAGATTCTGCAAGTAAAAATAATACTTTCAATAAGAAGATTGAAGGTTTTCCTGAAAACGGATTGCAAGATAGCTTTTGTGATTTTTCAATACTCTTTTCTTGCTGTGTGTTGGGTTCAGCTCTTCCAAATGGGAAAATATATATTTGAGAGCTGAAGGGGAAAAAAGTCTTCGCCAAGCAGATGTTGGTAAATTGCCAGCTGAAACAAAGTTGTAATGCTGGTGACAACAAGATTGGTTTCCAGAGGATATTTAGAAAGCAGAGAGTCTGGCTTTGCTATCATTTCCCTCAGGAAGGGCCTGGATGACGGGCTACAGCACATTACCAGCTAGTATCTTGCTTCCAAACATCTGGATTCCTAGTCTCATCCATTTAAAAATGATTTACTCATTGTAGCTTGTTGTTTGTTGAGATTTCGGCCGAGTGAGAAAACATTCAGCCCCCTCTCCTCCAGACATCTAGCTTCTTAGTTTGCTCCACCACGATCCTTTTAAAAAATCCAAAAGATCTCACCTTTAAAGTTCTATTTCTTCCTACAAAGGGACCTCAAGTTTAAATTTCTATTCATTGTTTTTTTTGTTTTTTTTTTTTAGAGCATACCCTTATCAAACCAAGGGTAAAAGGAAATCAAAGCAAACAATGAATGTTTTTGCCTCAGTTACTCAGACAGTTATAAGCAAAATATATTTAGGGCTTGATGTCAAGATCAGATCAGAAACTTGATTTGTATTTCACATCATTTCATTGGCGTAGAACCTGGTTCAAACCAGGTTTTTACATCAGAATCATTCGGGGAATTTTTCAGAATATATATGCTCTAGCCCTAGTCCAAACCTATGGAAGCAGGTGAGACACAGGGATGTGTTGTCGTTGTTGTTGTTGTTTTGAGGGAGAGAGTGGCACGGGAGGGGCAGAGGGGAGAGAAAAAATCTCAAGCTGGCTCCATGACCAGCACAGAGCCCCACACAGGGCTCGATCTAACGGCCATGAGATCACGACCTGAGCTGATATCAAGAGTCCAACACTCAATCAACTGAGCCATTATATTTAATGTCCCATTATATTTAATATTTATTATTAGGTATTGAACACATGGCATAAATTAGACTACAGTGACATTCTGTGTGTGTAACAAAGATTGGTTTCTAGAGGATATTTAGAAAGCATATAGTCTGCCTTTACTATCATTCCCCTTGTATGTGACAAAGGAAGGAGAGGCAGTTTGTATACAGAAAAATATAAAAGAATTTACAGATAAATTGGGTCTGAACTTAGCAAAATTATTAGACACAGTGTAGTGTAAAAATCAATACTATTTCTATATACTATCCAAGAAGGTTAGAATATGAGATTTTTTTTTAATTATAAATTAAAAATCACCAACAACGTCAAATACCAAATACCAATGAATGAATCCACTAAAAGATTTGGGGGAAAAAAAACCACAACATTTAAAGCATTGTTTCTTTTTACCTATTTTAAAATTTATTCAATTTACTTAAACAAAACCAAAAACATTTCACCTATTTCTCTGGTCCCACCCTCACCCCCCACTGCCTGCATTTGGCAACCACCAATCTGTTCTCTGCATCTATGAGCTTGGTTATATATATATATATATATATACACACACACATACATATATGTATATATACATATATATATACACATACATTCCACATACAAGAGAGATCATACTGTGTTTGTCTTTCTCTGACTTATTTCACTTAGCATAAGGCCTTCGAGGTCCACCCGTGCTGTCACAATGGCAAGATTTCACTATGTTTTATGGCCAAATAATATATAGATCTCACAATTTCATCAGTGGATACTTAGGTTGTTTCCATATCTTTGGCTACTGTAAATAATGCTGCAATAAACATGAGGGTACATATATCTTTTTGAGTTAGTGTTTTCATTTTCTTCAAATAAATACCTAGAAGTGGGATGGCTGGATCATATGGTGGTCCTATTCTAATTTTTTGAGAAACCTCCATTTCCAAAGTGGCTGCCCCAATTTACATTCACATCAACAGGGCAGAAAAGCTCCCTTTTCTCCACATTCTCCCCAGCACTCGTTCTTTCCTGACTTTTTGAATAGCCACGCTACCAGCTATGAGGTCATAGCTCACTGTGGTTTTAATTTACATTCCCCTGATGATTAATAATCTGGAGCATCTTTTCATGTGCCCATTGGCCATCTGTATGCCCTCTTTGGAAAAATATCTATTCAGATCTTCTGTCCATTTTTTAATCGATTGTGTTTTTCTATTGAGTTGTATGACTTCTTTGTATATTTTGTATATTGGCTCCTTATCAGGCATATGACGGCAAATACCTTCTCCCATTTAGTAGTTTGCCTTTTCACTTTGTAGATGATTTTCTTTGCTGTGCAGAAGTTTTTCTTGTTTGATGTAATCCCGTTGCTTATTCTTACTTTTATTGGCTTTGCTTTAGATGTCAGATTCAGAAAATTATCACCAAGACCTATGTTAAGGAGCTTAACACCTATGTTTTCTTCTAGGAGTTTTGTGGTTTCAGGTCTTATATTCAAGTCTTTAATCCATTTCGAGTTAATTTTTGTGGATTCTATAAGACGGTGATCCACTTTCATTCTTTTACATGTGGCTATCCAATTTTTTCAGCATCATTTATTGAAAAGATTTTTTTTCTCCCATTGTACTTTCTTGTCTTCTTTGTTGTAAAGTAATTGATAATATGTGTGGGTTTATTTCTCAGATCTCTATTCTGTTTCACTGACCCATCTCTCTATTTTTATGCCAATACCATATTATTTTAATTACTACCTCTCTGTAATCAAGGTTTGAAATCAAGGACCATGATTCTTCAGCTTGTTCTTTCTGAAGATTGCTTTGGCTATTCCGGGTCTTTTCAACTATTCAGGGTCCATATAAACTTTAGGTAGGATTGTTTGTTCTACTTCTGTGAAAAGTGCCATTGGAATTTGGACAGGGACGGCATTGAATCTGTATACTGCTTTGGATAGTATGGACATTGTAATAATATTAATTCTTCCAATTCATGAACATAAAATAGCTTTCCATTTATTTGTGTCTTCTTCGGTTCCTTTCATTAATGCCTTGTAATTTCCAATATACAAGGTTTTCACCTCCTTGGTTAAATTTATTTCCAGGTATTTTATTCTTTTTGGTGCAATTATAAGTAGGATTTTTTTTTTAAATTTCTCTTTCTGATAGTTCATTATTAATGTATAGAAACACAACAAAAATTTTAGTATTGTTTTTGTATTCTGCAAATTTACTGAACTCATTTTTTGAGTTCTAAGGGTTTTTCATGGGACCTTTAGGGTTTTCTATATTATCATATTATGTTACCTGCAAATAGTGATGGTTTTGCTTCTTCCTTTCCATTTTGTGTGACTTTACTTCTTGTTCTTGCCTGATTTCTCTGGCGAGGACTTCCAATACTATTTTGAATAAAAGTGGTGAAAGTGGGCATCCTCGTCTTGCTCTTGATCTTAGGGAAAAAATCTTTCAACTATTATCATTGAGTATGATGTTAGCTGTCACCTTGTCATATATAGCCTTTATTATGTTGACATATGTCACCTCTATACCCACTTTGTTGAGAGTTTTTATCATAAATGGATGTTGAATCTTGTCAAAGCCTTTTTATGCACCTTGAGATGATCATGATTTTTATCCTTCATTTTATTAACGTGGTGTATTACCTTGACTGATCTGCTGATGTTGAATGATTTCTGCAGCTCTAGAATACATCCCATTTGATTGTAACATATGGTCCTTTTGTGAAATTTCATTTGCTAATATTTTGTTGAGGGTTTTTGTATCTATGTTCATCAGTGATATTAGCCTGGAATTTTCTGTTCCTATGACATTTGTGTCTGGTTTTGGTATCAGGGTAATGCTGGCCTCATAAAATGAATTTGGAAGAGTTCCTTCCTCTTTTATTTTTTTTTTTGGAAGAGTTTAAGAGGAATTCTTTGAACGTTTGGTAGCATTCACCAGTTTGAAGACAGCTGGTCCAAGATTTTTGTTGGTTGGAAGGTTTTTGATTACTGATTCCTTACTAGTTCTCAGTCTATTCAGATTTTCTAGTCCATCATGATTCAGTCTTGGTAGGTTGTAGGTTTCTAAGAATGTCTCCATTTATTCTAAATTGTCCAATTTGTTAGCATATAATTACTCATAGTAGTCTCTTATAATTCTTTGTATTTCTGTGGTATGTGTTGTAACATCTCGTCCCTCATTTCTGATTTTATTATTTGAGTCCTCTCTCTTTTTCTTTTGGTAAATCTAGCTAAGGATGTGTCAATTTTGTTTATGTTTTCAAAGAATTAGCTCTTAGTTTCATTGATCTATTCTATTGTCTTTTTACTATTTCATTGATTTCTGCCCTAATCTGTGATATTTCCTTCCTTCTACTAACAATGGGTTTCATTTATTTTTCTTTTTCTAGTTCCTTCAGCGTTAAAGTTTGGTTGTTTATTTGAGAATTTTCTTGTTTCTTGAGTTAGACATGTATCACCATGAACTTGCCTCTAAGAACTGCTTTTTCTGACTCCATAAATTTTGGTATATTATATTTCTATCTTCATTTTTTTCCAAGTATTTTTATTTCTTCTCTGACCTGTTGGTTGTCCAGTAGCATATTGTTTAATCTTTATGTATTTTTTGAATTTTCCAGTTTTCTTTGTGTAATTAGCTTCTGGTTTCACACCACTTTGGTCAGAAAAGATGCTTGACATGAATCAAATCCTCTTAAATTTATTAAGATTTGTTCAGAGGCTTAACATATAATCTATCTTGGAAAATATTCTATGTACTCTTGAGAGGAATGTGTATTCTGTTGCTTTTGGATGAAATGTTCTGTAAATATCGCTTAAATCTATCTCGTCATGTCATTTAAGACCAATGCTTCCTTATTGATTTTCTGTCTGGATGATGTATCCATTGATGTAAGTGGGGTGTTAAATTCTCCTATTATTATTATATTTCTATTTCTCTCATTAGGTCTGTTAATATTTGCTTTATATATTTTGGTGTTTCTATGTTGGGTGCATAAATATTTACAAATGCTGTATCTTAGGTTAGGTTAACTTTTTTATTATTATGTAACAATCTTTTACTAGTCTTTGTTTTAAAGTTTATTTTGTCTGATGCAAGCATAGCCACGTCAGGTTTTTTTGCTTGTTTGTTTCCATTTGCATGAAATATCTTTTTCCATGTTTTCACTTTTAGTCTGTGTGTGTCCTTCCATCTAAAATGAGTCTCTTGCAGGCAGCATATAGATGGATCTTGTTTTTTGTTTTTTTTTTTAACCATATAGTCACTCTATGTCTTTCAATTGGAGAATTTAGTCCATTCACATTAAAATAATTATTAATAGCTATATGCTTATTGCCATTCTGTTATTTATTTTCTGACTGGTTTTGTAATTCTTCTCTGTTCCTTTCTTCTCTTGCTCTCTTCCTTTGTGGTTTGATAATTTTCTTCAGTGGTATGCTTATATTCCTTTCTGTTTATCTTTTGTGTATTTACTATATATAGATTTTTGATTTGTGGTTACCATGAGGCTTACATATATGTTACATATAGTAACATATATAACAGTCTATTTTAAGTTGGTAACAATTTAAGTTTGATTGCATTGTAAAGCTCGACATTATCACTCTCTTCCCACCATGTTTTATGTTTTTGATGTCAGGTTTTACATCTTTTTATCTTGTGTATCTCTTAAATAATTGTTGCAATCATACTTATTTTTACGACTTTCATCTTTTACCCTTCATATAGCTTTATAAGTAATCAATCCAATAGTTTTACCATGTTTACCTTTCCAGTGAGATTTATTCTTTCATATGTGTTGTTGTTATTAATTATTGCCTTTTCTTTTCAGCTAAAAAACAGTCCCTTTCACATTTCAGGGAAGGCTGGTTTAGTGGCGGTGAAATCCTTTAGCTTCTGCTTGTTGGGAAAATGCTTTATATCTCCTTCATTTCTGAATAAGAACTTCGCTGAATAGAGTATTCATGGTGGAAATTGTTTTCTCCAGCACTTAGAATGTATTGCACCACTCTTTTCTGGTCTACAAAGCTCATGCTGAAAAATGTGCTGATTTTACTGACCCAGTAAAATCTGACCCAGTAAAATCTTACTGACCCAGATCCAGGCACTGTAGAGATGTCCCCTGGCAGCAACTGCAAAATTGAGGTGCCAGACAGGAGTATGTGCTCCTTTCTTGGTGACACTGATTGTTATAGTCCTTTGGGACCAGGAATGCAAATTCTCCTGGTCTCCAGAGCCAGCTGATCAAGAAGCCTCTCCCAGGTGGCAGCCACAAAAAATAGGCACCACATGGGAGAAAAGGTCCCTTCTGGGAGATACTGGTGCTCTGGAGTACCAGAAAGAGTTCAAAAATGGCACCTGCCAGTGTCTGTTCTCGGACGAGTGTTCCAGCAGGCTCCCATATGTGTATGTTAAATGAGGTGCCTGTCCCTCAGGCCCACACTTAATAGAAGCATGCGAGCCTCTTTCACTTTAAGTCCAGGCATGATCAGCTGCCTTTGAGTTGGGCCCTGAGGCAGGTTCATCCTAACTCACAAGCCATTATAAGTGGTTTATCAGATCAAGACCTTGGGACATGAGACCCATTGGTCTCCAAAGTTAGATGTTATGGAGACTCATCTCTCAAACATATGTATGGAAATTGGGGATTTCAAGCCCAGTGTGGGATTTCAAAAACTTTGATACTCAGGAAGAAGCTCAGGGTTTTAA
Source organism: Prionailurus bengalensis (assembly GCF_016509475.1). Taxonomy (NCBI): domain Eukaryota; kingdom Metazoa; phylum Chordata; class Mammalia; order Carnivora; family Felidae; genus Prionailurus; species Prionailurus bengalensis. The sequence goes on along the minus strand of NC_057353.1, from coordinate 39,386,000 downwards.
GCTCCTGCCTGGTTGTGGGATGCTGTACCAGGGGTAGACTTTATGGTGATATTATGCCCTCTTTTACCCACTTTGATGTGGTTTTTTTTCCTCATTTGATAAATGTGTAGTTGTCACTTAGGTTTTTGTTTTTTCAATTTAAATTCAAGTTAGTTAAATACAGTGTAATATTGGTTTTAGGAGTAAAATTTAGTGATTCATCATTTACATGTAACACCCAGTGCTCATCCCAACAAGTTCCCTTTTTAATGCCTATCGCCCATTTAGCCCATACCCCCATCCCAAATCCCCTCCAGCAACCCTCAGTTTGTTCTGTGTATTTATGAGTGTCTTATGATTTTCTTCCCTCTCTGTTTTTATCTTATTTTTCCTTTCCTTCCCCTATGTTCATCTGTTGTGTTTCTTAAATACCACATATGAATGAAATCATATGGCATTTGTCTTTCATTCTTTTTAATTGCTGAGTAATATTCCATTGTGTGTGTATATATATATATATATACATACACCACATCTTCTTTATCCATTCATCAGTCGATGGACATTTGAGCTCTTTCCATAATTTACCTTTTGTTGATAGAACTGCTATAGACATTGGGGTGCATGTGCCCCTTCAAATCAACAGGTCAATATCCTTGATGAACCTCGATGCAAAAATTCTCAAGATACTAGCAAATCAAATTCAACAGTCCATTAAAAGAATTATTCACCATGATCAAGTGGGATTTATACTTGGGCTGCAGGGCTGGCTCAATATTCACAAATCAACCAACGTAATACATCACATTAATAAAAGAAAGGATAAGAACCATAAGATCCTCTTGATAGATGCAGAAAAAGCATCTGAAAAAAGACAGCATTGTTGTTTGATAAAAGCCTTCAAGAAAGTAGGCATAAAAGGAATAGACCTCAACATCATAAAGGCTGTATATGAAAGACCCACAGCTAATATCATCCTCAATGGGGAAAAACTGAGAGCTTTCCCCCTAAGGTCAGGAACACGACAGGGATATTCACTCTCACCACTGTTGTTCAATGTAGTACTAGAAGTCCTAGCCTCAGCAATCAGACAACAAAAAGAAACGAAAGGAATCCAAATTGGCAAGGAAGAAGTCAAACTTTCACTCTTTGCAGATGACATGATACTCTATGTGGAAAACCCTAAAGATTCCACCAAAACACTGCTTAGCACTGATCCATGAATTCAGCAAAGTCACAGGATATGAAATCAACACACAGAAATCAGTTGTATTTCTATATACCAATAATGAAGCAGCAGAGAGAGAGAAATCAAGGAATCTATCCCAATTAACAATTGCACCAAAAACCATGAGATACCTAGGAATAAACTTAACCAAAGAGGTAAAAGATCTGTATGCTGAAAACTATAGAAAGTTTATGAAACAAATTGAAGAAGACACAAAGAAATGGAGAAACATTCCATGCTCATGGATTAGAAGAACAAATATTGTTAAAATGTCTGTCTATCCCAAACAATTTTCACATTCAATGCAATCCCTAACAAAATGTCACTTAGGTTTTCTAAACAGAAAATTGTTCCATATGTAGCTACAGATTCAGTGTGTCCATGGGAAGTGAGTTTAGGACCTTTCTATGTCACCATCTTGAGCTGGAACAGCCCACAAAGCATTATTGAAACTAATTTAAGACATTTAAATTAGTGAAAAGAGAACATCATATTCAGAGACTGAACTCGATATTGGGAAAATGTCAAATCTCCCCAGTTTGATAAATAGATATATAATCCCAAAGAATCCCAATAGGTTTGTTTCATTTTGGAACTCAAGCTGTTTCTAAAATATACAAGAAGGGGCGCCTGGGTGACTCCGTTGAGCATCTCCCTCTTGATTTCAGCTTAGGTCATAATCCCAGGGTCATGGGATCAAGCCCCACATCAGACTCCACACTGAGTGTGGAGCCTGCTTGGGATTCCCTCTCTCTCTCTCTCTCTCTCTCCCTCTGGACCTCTCCCCAACTCGCACACTCTCTCTTTCTCTCTCTCAAAAATAGATAAAACAAACAGACAAACAAACAAACAAATAAAGAAGAAAATGCAAAGGACAAAGAAGAACTAAGATATTTTAGAAAAAGAATAAAAAGATAGGAGGACTTTCTCTAACAAATATCAACTTATTATAAAGCTATAATATTTAAGATGTGTGTGTGTGTGTGTGTGTGTGTATCCTTTATTTACCAATTGAAAAGAACAGATATCCGAGGAACAAACATTTGACTTATGATGAAATGCCACTGCAGAGTCATGGAAAAAAAGACAGTCACTGTTGTTTTCTTTTTTTCCTAACAAATGATACTGGATAATTTCATACTCATATGGAAAAGATGAAATTGAACATACTTTAAGCTTAACTCCAAGAGGATTAGATCTAAATGTGAAAAAGCAAATCAAGAAAGTTTGTGAAAGAGCACAAAAGAATATTTTTATGATTTCAGGATCAGAAACTGTTTTTTTTTGAGAGACAGAGACAGAGACAGAGAGAGGGAGCAAGGGAGGGCCAGAGAGAGAGAGAGAGAGAGAGAAAGAATTGCAAACAAACTCCGTGCTGTCCACACAGAGACTGATGTGGGACTCAAACGCACCAACCATGAGATCATGACCAGAGCCAAGATCAAGAGTCAGACGCTTAACCGACTAAGCCACCCAGATGCCCCAGATCAGGGAATTTTTAAACATTTTTAACTGTAAAGCGGCATCTGGGTGGCCCAGATTTGGCTCAGGTCACAATCTCATGGTTCATGAGTTCAAGCCCTTCATCGGGTTCTGCACTGACAGTGCAGAGCCGGCTTGAGACCCTCTCTCTCTCCCACTCTCCGCCCCTCCCCCACTCACACTTTCTTTCTCTCTCTCTCTAAAAATAAATAAATAAACTTAAAAAATTATAACTATAAGAATTGGTAGGTGTGATGACAATGAAGTAAAAATGTCTCTTCATCTAAAGTGTCATTTGAGAGACTGGAAAGGCAAACTGAAGAGTGGAAGTAGGTATCTGCAATGTAAAAGTTTCACAAGCAACTTGTTAAAAAAAATTAAGATTTTCTTTAAATCATTTTTTTAAAAGAAAAGGCATGTCTGATGACAAAGAGGAGACTGGAAATCTATAGAGTTGATCAAAATATGTGAAGATAGCGAACTTCATTCATAATCATTGAAATGCAAACAAAACACCATGAGATACCATGATAGAGCCACCAAGGAAGCTAACACTGAATAAAAAAAAAAAAAAAAACAACTAATCATAAAAAGTGTTGGAGAAAACCTGCAGCCCCAAGGAGATGTTATACATTACAGGTGGAAGTGGAAGTTGCTCTAACTATAACTGGTTTGGAAAAGAGTTTGACATTAGCTGCAAAAGTTGAATACACGCAAGCCTCAGGAACCAGTGGTTTTACCCTAGGTAGTTACCTAAAGAAGCATGTGCCCATATGTATCTAGAGGTGTCTACAAAAATGTTTGTGCAGGATTGTTCATAATAGCTAAATGTCCATCAGCAACGCAATGGTGCCATATTGGTGCTACGTTCATGCAGTGGAATACTACCCAGCACAGGAAATTAACTACAGCAATATACAACATGGGTGATCTCATAAACCTGACAGTGAACAGGAGAAGCCAGACACATAAGACCACAATATTCTTTTTCTAGAAGGTTTAAAACTGAGCAAAACTAAACTATAGAGTTTAGAGATACATATGTTGGCATACAAACAACGCAAAGAAAGGCAAGGAAGCAATCATCATAAACATCGGGATAGGGGATGCATCCAGGAGAAGAGGGTGTGCGATGTGACAGGAAGAGCTGCACAAGGGCCTTCTGAGATACCATCGGTGTGCCCGTAGCTGACCAGTGTGCCATCTACGTGGCTGTTCAGTATATAACACTTTATCAGACTGTACATGATACATGTACATTTCCGTGTGCCTGTCGTGTTTCACATTTTTTTAAGTATAAGACAAAAATAAAGCAAGAGATATTTCTTACGAAGATCTCCTACAAAAATTGATGCCATTGACCACTAACCACTCCACCATTTATTAAACTCTGTAAACACAAAGGAATATACTATAGTTAATAAACACGTGTAAAGACGCTGATTATCAATGGTAATCAGAGAAATGCAAATTAAACATTGTGCTTATAAAATATCAGACTTCCTTGGTGCTCTTCCTACTATTCCAGTCATTTTTTTTTTCTCAGACTCTTCTACCACTCCTTAAATTTTCTGAGCCTCAGATTTTGCCTTTGTACAATATGAACTCATTATCTTCCGCCTCCAACCTTCTCCCTCTTTCTGTGCACCCTCCTACACTGGATTTGTTCATTAATAAACTCACTGAGTGTTATACTTGAAGTATATTCTCAGAGTACTTTGCCTGACTATTGAAGAAATAAAGATGCATAATACACATTTCCTGTGACTAGAAATGTACTTGGAGTACAGTAGGTACCCAATAAAAATTAAGTGAACTAACTCATTCATTATTATATCCTCAAGGTATTTACAGTCTAATGGGTCCATCAGCTCATAGTTCAGAGCACAGCTTCAATACTTGGGCAAGAATTCCAAAGATTTGATTAAACAAATCTCAGGTAGGTAGCATGAAACAGACTTAGTCCCTTCGGGACCAAATATTACCCCCTGTGATCTGAACTATGGGTTGATCTAGATTGCTGACTCCGTCAAGGGGACATAAAAACCATGAGGTCCTACCTCCTTCCCTGCTTAACTACCCAGGATGTAGGAAATAACTCTCCACTTATATATGATCGTAATATCCTAATCAGCCAACAGATAGTTATTAACGGACTCTGGAGCCAGCCTGCCCGAGCACAAATCGCAACTCCACCCTTTACCAGCCAGTGAGCTCAGTAAATCATCCACCTCTGTACCTCATCTCCCGCTGAAAGTGTGCACAGCTGCAATGGTAACAACGCAAGGACTGGACAGGCTAATGTGTGCAAAGTTTTTACAACTATGCCCAGCACAAAATAATTGATCGAGAAGTGTTCGCTGTCATCATTCACCCAGCAAACATACACTAAGTACCTTTTACCTGATAGGCATTAGGAACACGTCAGTGAACAAAACAAATATGATTGCTACCTGACGAAACTTCCAGGATGGGAGATCCAGGCAAGCAAACGAGCAAACAAAATGTATTCCCGAATCAATTACTAGTTTTTGTTTTTGTCGGGGAGCTGTTTTGTTTCTCTCGAAGTTATACAACTTCATTCCTTCCGTGGGAATATCTGTACTAGCAACCAGAGGGGAACTCCCCAAAGATATTATGCACCCCAGCCTGGAGCTCAGAGCTAGAAAGGACAATGAAATCAAGCATATAGCTTCAAAGTTCTATTTGGAAGCTAAGCTAATGCTACCTCATCCTACCTTTTCCATTCCATGTATTTTTTCCCCTATTTTTGTGAACAACAAATACATGTAAAACAGGAGAGAAAGATGGAAAAATGTTTCTGAGAGAAACAGGGAGAATGACAGAGAGAAAGGGAGACAAGCTGTCCAGAGTTGAGCCAGAATATTCACAGCATAGATTTTTTTTTTAATTCTAAAAGTGAATTTTAATTACGTTAGCATGTATGCCTCATTCTTCCTTTAAAGGAAATCAATCGAACTACAGTGTCTCTACAGATACACTGGTGAAATAAAAATGTTACTGTTTTTAAGACAATAAACGCTTCAGCAGGAAAAAGAAGAAGAAGAAGCAGCAGCAACGTAAATGTGAAAACCAGCAGTGGACTTTGATTATCTTGGGTCTCTACTATTGTTTCTTTACCGAGTGTATTACAGAAAGAAAAGGAACATTCTCTCACACTAGTCATTTATTATTTATTTTTATGCTTTAATTATTTGTGGAAATTTCCTGACAGCTTCTTATTCAGCTGGTTCTCCTGACACTCAAGTTTGCACATTAAGGAGAAGGAGGACAAAGTACCAGCTCGAGGGGAGAAAACCCAGCCAGCAGCCGAGTGGTTAGAAAGGGCAGGGCTGCAAATGTAGAAACCATTTGATGTAACAAGGATAACAAAGAAAAAAGGAAAAAAAAAATGATGCTAATGGCGCAGTTTGACCTCTTTTCTAAATGTTTTGAGATGTTTCTCTCAAACTGGAGACTGTTCTTTCACTCTGCTCCAAGGTGTCATGGCTGTGGCTATAGGGGACCCTAGCGAGTCCCTGGAGAGAGACGGCACGTGGTTCTGGAGCACGGGTGTGGTCGTGGGGTAATAATCATTCAGGAAGTGACAGTGGTAGCATGAGGATTTGTTGGAGTCCATTCGTTCATTCACATATCCATTCATTCATTCACAAATATATGGAGTGCCAAGCACTCCATTAAGTATTAGATCAGGAGGCTATTTAAGTAATTTGGTTTGAAAGAGTGAACATTTGAACCAGAAGAATGGCTCTACTACCTTCCTCTTTGTATTTATTTTTTATAGTTTATTTATTGATTTATGGGGTGGGGGTGGGGGGAGACCGAGAATCCCAAGCAGTCTCCACACTGTCAGCACAGAGCCTGATGCAGGGCTCGAACTCAGAACCGTGAGATCACGGCCTGGGTCAAATTCCAGTGTCGAATGCTTAACCAACTCAGCCAGCCAGGCGCTGTTCCACTACCTTCGTAATTCCCATATATTTTATTGCTTAAATCAGCAAGAGCATTTGCGTGTTTATTTGTTTTGATGCTGGCTTTCGTTTTGGTTTATTAGTGTCTCTGTTTTTCAGGTACGAGCGATGATGTTCCCCTATCCGTGTACAAAGACTCATCCTTTCATCTCAAAGATCAATAGAACTCATTTGAGTCTTTGGCTCTTCAAGGTGAGACATGTTTTGAAGATTTTCATCTCAATCCAAGATTTCATACTTTCATTGTTATTTCTAGGACCCAGATGATATCTGCTATTCCTGGAAGCCTATTCTGTTCCTGACTATTCTAGCGACTAGGTACTTTAAACCCAGTATCATTACTCCTTCTAACAATTAAAAAAAAAAGGATTATTATTATTCCCATTTTACAGATTTAAATATTTAGGCTCAGTGAGATTAAAAATCACTCTATAGCTAGTTAACATTGGTGCAGAGTCTTAACATATCTGGCTCAAAAGACCACGTTCTTCAGAGCTTTCCCTATTCTGTTCTTCCTTTCAGAAAAACTTGACCTTAAGCATAATTGCAATTACAATTTCTCTAACTTTATACCAAAGTGGGAAACTGCTCTTGGTTTTGCCTTTTTTATAGCAGCTCCCCAGAGGATTCATTCCAGCAGCTTCTGACAATACAATGAGCGCACAAGACAGGCATTATCTGCTCCCTGCGCACATGCACCAGGACCTCGAGTTTCCTCATTGCCTTGCATATCACACTCTTTTCTTTGAAGGGAATCCCATTTTCCCACCTGCATCCATCATTCATCTGTCATCCCATTCAACTGGTGAGGTTTTTAACTAGATGATTTTTTTTTCCCCTTTCTTTCTTGGCTAACCTTGTCTCTCAAGGTCTTTGCTCTGACTACAGTTTTAAAGCTCTGCTCATTTTCTTGCCCCCAGTTCACCCCCTTGGGAGTAGCAATTAACACAGGCACCTGTTTTGTTGGGTTTTGCTTTTTACATATTAAAGGGCAAAGGCAACCTGCTTGGGTTGGTCTGAGCTTCCCTTTGATCTTATGGGAGCCACACAACAATATCCATCTGGACAACCTGAGCAGAGTAATTTAGGAATGGTGCATGAAGGAAGCGTGGAGGTGCCATTGCTTGGGTTTGAAGAGGGACTCATACAGTAAGAGCATGACCCCTTCTCAAACACCTCTAGGAGCAGCAGATGTACTGTGCTGGGATCTCACCTCCCTCTTCTGATGCGGGGGATGAAAGCGCCTCTGAAGAGGAACAAAGACCCGCGCTATCACAAAGCATAGCGTTTTCCCATTGTATCTGAACGGAGTATATTGCTCTTTCAATTTTGCTAAGATTACACAAAAATGTAATTACCACGACACTATTCACCTGGGAACTTGAGAAATTAATGCTAACGCAGTTGCGTTGGGGGGGGGGGGGGGGGGAGGGCGGGGGCAACGCTTCCAATCCATACAGACACTTTCTCCCCGAGTCCAGAATTCTGCCTCCATCAGCTATAGTCAACCCAGGCAGCATAGGGAAGTGGTGTGCAGTTTGCACTGTTCTAGAACCCCAAAGTTGCTCCACATGGAAGCACATGGTGCTTTATTTTATAGTGTAGGCTTTTGTGAACTCAGTGTTCGCCTTTCCACTTTTACCTATTGACTCCACCAGAAACCTTGCAAGTATCTATGCATTCTCTGCAAATAACGTTGGGTTTAGGACTAGTTTTATTTTAAATTTTTTAGACGTTTTTATTATTTATTTTTGAAAGAGAGAGAGAGAGAGAGCGCGAGAGAGAGAGAGAGAGAAGGAGAGGGGGAGGGGCAGAGAGAGACACACACACACAGAATCCGAAACAGGCTCCAGGCTCTGAGCTGTCAGCACAGAGCCCGACACAGACTGGAACCCATGAACCGCGAGATCATGACCTCAGTAGAAGTCAGATGCTTAACCCACTGAGCCACCCAGGTGCCCCAGGACTAGCTTTATTTTAAAATAAAAGTTGAGGGGCGCCTGGGTGGCTCAGTCAGTTGGGCGTCCAACTTCAGCTCAGGTCACGATCTCGCGGTCCATGGGTTCGAGCCCCGTGTCGGACTCTGGGCTGATGGCTCAGAGCCTGGAGCCTGTTTGAGATTCTGTGTCTCCCTCTCTCTCTGCCCCTCCCCCGTTCATGCTCTCTCTCTGCCTCAAAAATAAATAAAAACCGTTAAAAATTTTTTTAAAAAATAAATAAAATAAAATAAAATAGAAGTTGAATCAGTGTGTATTTGTGTCCCAAAGGAGAACTTAAAATTTTGATTTATATCTCCTGCTTCATATTGAGCTCCTTGCTTCAAGCGGTTTTTTAAATGCTTCAGGCATACAAGAGAAATCGTGGGTTTTGTTTGCTTGTTTGTTTGTTGTGTTTTTAGTGAAGAAATACAATTAGAGTGTGTGTAACTCTAGTTATTTAGCAGCTGGCTCTACCTCCATACCCGCATCTACACATGGTAAAGTTATGTGTCTTAGAAAAAAAAAAAAATCAAGACTTTTATGTGGCTTGGTCCTTGAAAACCAGAAACACACCAAAACAAAGCTTGTACTTGAGATTGGCAAGCGAGACGATGGAAATAGAGAATGAGGGGAAAAAGAAAATGGGAACAGTACAAATTTGTAACGAGTATTCGAGATCATGTATAGAAAGCAAATAGCATAGAACCAGGCACATAAGTTCTAGTCAGGAAGAGAAAGAAGAGAGAAGAAGTGTTGCCATCCCTTCCAGCTTCATCGTTAATTGTGTATCCAAGTTACGGCACTTTGAGATACAGTCTTTCACTGCCTGTGAGGCTGATAACAATTCTGGGTAGATAGCTAGGATAAGTGGTGATAGTGTTAGTATTACAACGTAATGTGGGTTGGGGTCAGCAAAACCTTTACTGAGCACCAACTATGTGCCACGCACTGTGCTAGGTACTGGAGATGCCAGGCTGATAGGGAAAAATGCCGAGTTCTGGGTTGTAAAGGCAGTTTGAGATATATGCCTTCATTCTCAGTCAAACCATAGCAAAGAGCTTTCTTTATAAACAGACTTAAGTCATAAAAACACAGAGACCTAGAGAGAAGATATGAGAAGTACAGTGTCAGAAGCCAGAAAGAATGTAGACCAGCAGTAAGTGACCTAGAAGACAGACGGCCAAATCTTGGACTGACGGTGGGGAACGTAGAGCAAGCCAGCATATATAAGATCCTCCAAGTTCCCACTGATCTTCCAGATGGGTCATAAACACACATAATCATAGGTTTGACTGATGAAGAAGGTATCTCTTTTTCTATGAGACAAAGACATATCCTGGCCCTGGAGTGTAGCTTGCCCCTTCCATACTCACGCTGAAGCAGCCTCCAGGCTCCCTCTTCTTTAGTTAGCTGACTCAGTCCCATTGGACCAGAGCTCCCTGCCCAGGCCCAGAAAGAGGAAGAAAAGGGAGCCGGAAAGACCGAAGATTGCCAAAAGCTTTAGAGAAATGGTTAGCTCCTTCTTTACCTCACTCTTACAAGATGGTCATCCCACCGAGAGACCAGAATTTCACTCTCTGGCGAGAGTAGAAAGTCTCTGGCAGAGGGGAAGAGATGGGTGTCATTCTGAAAAGAGAGAAATTATCCATATAAGTGCTGAATACTTAAAATTCCTCAGCCCCTGTTCCTAGATCCTTTGCATCTAGACTTTTACTCTCTAAGCAGGAAAGAGAAGGTTACTTCTCTCAAAGTTCTAATTGACTCCCCTTCCACCGCACGGAAGGACCTAAAGATATTGACACTGAATTCTTTAAGCAATGTCTCACCCACTTTATCTGGCAATAAAGCTAAAGTCACATAGCTTTCCTCATGTCCTCAGGGCTTCCAGACAGTTCCTTAATGCTCCAGTCTTAATCATGAGCAGACAGTCAAGAATTACCAGTTACCTGAAAGAAATTTCTAACTTGGAGTCTAGAGACTGAAACAAACATAAAGAAAAGTAAACAAACAAAAAAAGCAACTTGGAGAAAACAGAAACTATGTAGGGAGAAAAATGTCAACATTAACACTAACAATAACTATTCTAAATACCTTTTGAGAGATAAGAGAATGTATTTTAATCTTGAAACAAGAAGTGGATGCTATAAGAAAGAACTGAGGGGGAACAACTGTTAGAATGTAGCAATAGCATAGGAAAAAAAAGACAAAGACTTCAATAGATGGCTGAAAGAAATGGAACAATTGTCAGAAAAGCAAATTAAAAACTTCAAAGACATTGAAAACAGGAGACAACAGCTGTGATTATTATTTCAAGAGGTCTAGCATTCAAATAATTGGCTTTCAGAACAAAGTGCAAAGAAAACTGAGGAGAAATATCAAAGAAAAATGCAGGAACATTTTCTCACAACTGCAAACCATAGATTTCCAGATTGGAAAGGCCTATGGAGGGCCCAGAAATATACAACGAAAATATATCCATACCAAGGCAAGTCATTGTGAAATTTCAGAACTTTGAGAGCAAAAAAAAAAAAAAAAAAAAAAAAAAAGTTCTACAAGTTGATCAAAAGAAAATTCCAGACACATTTAAAGGGATAGTAATCTGGAATACTGGAAGTAATAAAACATGAGCGTAATACCTTTTAAAGCCTGAAATAATATATTTTCTAACCTAAAGTTCTATGCCTGGTCAACTATCTAATCAAGTACCAGGGCAGGAGAAAAGCATTTTTAGACATGCAATATGGGAAATTTCACCCTTTGTGAAGAGTGAAAACTGTCACCAAAATATGGGAATAAAAAGAAATCAAAAACAGAGAGAGTCCAAAACTGGATAGAAAGAAAGGGTATCTTTAGCAAAGAGAGAAGCCGCAGAAACCACTCATTCATACCTGCTGTAGTGCAGTTCAGGAGACAGGATTTGGGGCCATCACCACACCTTTATCATCTTGCTATCTTTTCAATCCGACTAAAGTACTGAATGATATGCTCTTTTGAACAGAGAGTCAAACCAACAAGGTGAAAGGCATGAGTCTAAGAAACAGGCAAAGAAACTCAGAAGGCAGGTAAAGGGAATTATAAGTATCAAATAAAAGTATTAAAGAAAAGTATAAAAGTGTAAAAGAAAAATATTTTTAAAAGTATAAAAGAAAAAATTCAAAATATGACCTGGGAAGCTCAGATGACAGAATCTCTCAAGGGATTTCTCTTTAAAAAAAAAAAAAAAAAAATGTGACTATAAGCGTGCTAACGTTAAAGGAAATGATGCTTAGAGGCTAATAAAAAGTATGGGAAGAATAATTGCAAATAGAGAAATTATTAGCCTGAGTAACAATAAAAAATAAGAAAGGAAACATAATCATGTGACCGTGCTCATTTGTGAATAATATTCACATAGACACAACAATGAATAACAAACAATGAATAATGATGTAATCAAATGTATAAGATTACTATATTGGGAGGATGGGAAGTAGGGTGGCTAGTCTGAGAAGATTAAGTCGACGATTCAGTAGAAAACATGTAAAACAAAAACAATAAGAGACACACATTGCTTGGAAATGCAAGAGTGTGTAGATGCCAAAAGAAACAGCTGGAAAAAACCAACTAGCTGGAAGGGGTCTGGGTGGCAATGAGGCAGGATGCGTGGGAAATCACTGTACTGTATTGGTAACTTTGTAGTATTATTTAGTTTTTGTGATGTTTATTTATTTATTTGGGGGGGTGGAGGGGCAGAGAGAGAGAGAGGGAGAGAGAGAATCCCAAGCAGGCACCATGTTTCAGTGCAGAGCAGGACATGGGCCTCGAACTCACAAACCGTGAGGTCATGACCTGAGCCAAAATCGAGTCAGGCATTTAACCAACTAAGCCACCCAGGTGCCCTGTATTATTTATTTAGCTTTTCAAACTATGTGGATATATTATGTTGATGAAAATATTTTAAATCATTCAATGTCTGGCTTAATCACCATTGTATCTCAAGCACCCAGCACGGTGACTGGCAGGAAGCAGGCCTCTCATTTATGGAAAATGAAAAGCAGGACAAGTCATAGTCCCTTTTCTAGAGAGGCCTGCATCCGAAGAAATGAATTCCTTGGAGGGAAAATTCACAGGACCAGGCACAGTTGTGTCCATCTCCTCTCGGAACAATCAGAACCGCTGAATAGAGCTGAACCGCTCCGTTACCCTCTGCCAGTTTCCGAGGCTGTAGAAATAGCAGCTTTAATGAAGAGGTAAGAAGTCATCCTAGTCACGTTGGTTGGCAGCAATATCATCGTAACAGTTAGCAGCATGATGGGTCCTGCCCATCATCATCATATCATCATAATATTAAAAACTGCAATATATGAAGAAATGCCCTGGATTTCTCTAGGGCAGTAGACTATATGGGAAGGAAGACAGCTTCGAAGCAAGACAGACCTGCATTACCATGGGAGAGTCATTTAAGCTCCTTTTGCTCATTTTCTCAACTTGAGAAGGATAATAATAGCTCCTGCCTTGAGAGAGTTTTAAAAGAGAAAAATCTGTGAAGACGTCTTGGAGTCGAGTAAGCATTCAGTGTGGGGGCGCTGTTTTCACTCTAGTTACACTGGAATGAAAGTTCCCCTGAGATTGAAAAGGGTGTCTTTTGGTTCTCCAGGACCTAGAACAGTGCCTGGCACATAGCTGGAGGGCAATGAATATTTGCTGAATGAATGGATGAACGATCGTTTCAAAAGGAGCAACATTTATCTGGGGACTGGCCGCTTCCGTGGACATAGGTTAGCTGCTACCGTTTCATACGGCATCTTAGGTCAACACCATTTGGGGGGGAATCAATTTCCTCCAAGAATTGCCCTGGTTATCTGCAGAAAAGCACCTTGCCCTATCGTAGAATGCCTCCTCCACTCAAACATTCCGACTCTGAGGTCCTGTGCCTTCCAGGGTGATAGGTGGTGAGGCTATAATGAACAGGGCACGAACCTGCCGTCTCAAACATGTCCCCCTGTATCATGGTGTTTTGTTTAGTTTTGTTCCATGTAGCCTCCAGCAATGCCTCCACGATCTTTAATTACAATCCTCTCTCCTTAGATTGTTCTTCTCATCAGTATTTTTTTTTCTTCTCATCAATATTAAGATACACGTTGACTTACACAATTTTACACCCCAAGCCTTTTGTCACTCTAACAGGCGCAGGGTCCCTGTACATCCTCTTCAGGTGGCAGGTGTCTGTGCAAGGAGAGCTTCCTTTGTGACCAGGAAACCATTCAAGATGTTTCGGCACCTCTAAATGAGCGAAAAGCATGTTTCTCTGTAACAGTTGCTGTATTACCCTACCCACTAAACCAGATTATAATAAAGAAAAGACAAAAGCAGCTTAGCTACTTTTCTGACTCTTTTTTTTTTTTATCCCCCTCTGTATTCCTTCCTTTTAAATGTATCCTTTCTGCTGTCCATGACCATCTGGAGAACATAAACAACCATTTTAGAACCCAGATGCCCAGCCACTGAGAATTCCCTAATTGAGTTATGCCGCAGTCAGCTGCACGGAACCACACCCACAGCCTTGGCATGCTCCACAGCCCTGCTGTAGAAACTCACAAAGATTCTGAGGTTTCCAACTGGGAGGTGTGCTGCTTCAGGAAATCTCTGTTCTGCCCTCCCTCCAATTTCCCATTTGCTGGCATTTTTCATTGATCTTGGAAAACACATGGCCAGCATCTGTCTGTGAATAACTATTTGTCATTGTGTAAAACATCTATGAAACGTTCTGCTTATAGAGATGTCTGCAAAACCAAACACAGACTATGCCTTTTTGGTGGAATTGTTTGTCTCAGCCAAGTTGTGAAGCAGCTACCATGATAATAGGGTGGAGATAGGTATCTTGATCTCACCAAGGGTAGAACTGTTCTTTATGAATAAACCTACATGCGGAAATAATGATTTCTGGTTTGTTATTGCTGTTCACAGAGAGAGTTCTTAAGCCCTGCATCATTAAATTCTCACTCTAACCCTCAGATTGGGCATTCTTATCCCATTTCAGTGTTGAAGAAACTGAGGTCTAAGGAGGTTAAGTGAACAATTCTATAATTAAGCTATTCTAAATCCAAACACATGATTCACCATTTTTAAATTGAAACCACACAACACTCTTTCAATCATTTGTTTTTTATTCATACGTCTATTCATTCAACAAACATATTCTCTAGAAAAATGTTAATAGAATCAAATTTCACGGTGAGGCTTTCTGATAGCTGTAATCGCATTATGTGAATTCTCAGAGTATTTTATGTGTGACCAATTTTGAGGGCAAAGATGAAGAGAAATGATAGCAATTACATCATTTAATGATAACTTAGAAATAAAATTTTCTTGCCAAGATCCAAGGAAATGTCTTATTAGAGCAGGTATACATCGCAGCATCACTCACAAACACTATTTCTTTCAGTTCATTCAGTAAGCATTGTTGGGGCGCCTGGGTGGCCCAGTCAGTTAAGCGTCCAACTTCGGCTCAGGTCATGATCTCGCGGGGTTTGAACCCCACATCGGGCTCTGTGCTGACAGCTCGGAGCCTGAAGCCTGCTTCGGATTCTGTGTCTCCTTCTCTCTCTGCCCCTCCCCCTCTTGTTCTCTCTCTCTTTCAAAAATAAACATTAAAAAAATTTAAAAACAAAAGCATTGTTAAGTGCTTAACAGGTGTTTGATGCTGGTTGTCGATGACCACATGAGAAAAAGAATCATCTGGCCCTGTCTATGAGGATTTGGGGAGTTGAATTATGATAATAAAAAACACAGATTGGGTCTTCATCTACTGTGGCTGGCACATAGCTCCTAAAACCCTAGTAATTTCTTATATAAGAACCTTAAGGGCATCTTTTGTTATAATATTTGGTCTTCTGTCATCAGTTCCCGAAATAGCTGCAGAGCCATCAAGGTGAAAAGTGTCTCGTTATCCACACAGAGCCCCTTTCAAACACACCTGAGTTTATGTTAATAAGGTGACTTTTGGAAATCTCTTAAGGATGGGAGCTGGTTGCCAGGGGAACCCACCACGGTTAGAAGATTGGGACTCTCAGTCCCGACCCAACCCCCATGCCCTCCCACCACTCAACTCTTCTCAGCCCTCCCAATTCAGAGAAGGGAAGAGGAGCTGGAGGTCAAATCAATTGCCAATGACCATTGATTTCATTCATTGTACCTATGTAATGGAGCTTCCATTAAAATCCCCAAAGGAAGGGATTTGGAGAGCTTCGGGGTTGGTGGACATGGAGGTCCTAGGAAAGTAGTGCACCCAGAGAGGGCATGGCAGCCCTATGCCGCTTCCCACATACCTTGTCCTACACATCTCTTCCATCTGCCATTCCTGAGTTATATCCTTTTATAATCATTTTATCCTTTTATAAAATCATTTGATTTGCTATAGCTTGAAGCTTAGTTGGCTCCTGGTGCTTGGTTGTCCTTAGGTCTCAATTTCATAACCTTGAGGCATGTACAGGCTTCAATGTTGATTTGCTTACACAGGGCACCACAGCATTACAGCCACATCGGTCTAATGGCCTCGTTCAATTAACGTAATGGGGAGAAGGGGTCGTCTTGTTGGACTGAGCCCTTCTCTGTGGGATCTGACTCTTTTCTGCCGGGAGACAGTGTCAGATTTGAACCAAATTGTAGGGCACCCAATCAGTGTCTGCGGAGAATCACTTGCTGGTGTTGGAAAACATCCTCGACTAGACCAAGAGACAAATATGTGAGTAAAGTAGGACACCCACCTGTAAGTCCTACAACCAAGAGTCAGAGGCCAGAAGTGGAAACAACCACCTGCCTATGCAATAGGGAAAACATCACACAGGAGGTAATGCCTGAATGGCTTCTTGATGGGTGATTAAAAGGTTTACACCGTAAGAAAAGTCAAAGGCTCTTCAAAAATAGAAAAGGTAATGAAAAAAAGGTGTGGAGACACAGAGGAACCTGGTGTTTGAGGCAAGAAGTCTGTTTGGAGCAAAGGTGTTGGGGGGTTCTGGAAGATTAGGATGAGTCACCTGGAGGTCATGTTCTATGCCATGATGGTTGGACGGTCCAAGGCAAAACAGAACCACACGAAGGTTAAAACAGAGAGGTGACACGTTCAGCTGCGTTGTTCCAGAGATACAACCTGGTGCCAGAATGAGGTGAAGAAAAGACGGAAATGAGGAAGCAGGTAGAAATAGGAGACTGAAAAATTACTCTGACAGAAGATATGCCTTTGGGAGTTGTCACGGAATGGGTAAATAAAGAAGGTGCTCGTCATTTTCTGTGGTTATTTATTGTGGTCTATAAAGTCACCGTGGACACTAAATTAGCAAACACTGAGACGTTACTCCTAGGGGAAACACATGGTTAAGTTTCTTCAAGCCCCTTGTCATACCATTTTTGTCAACCAATCAATACATAACCTTGTTTCATGTGTTTCTGTTAAAGACACCGTATTTAACATATACTGATGATTTATTAACAATGAACGGCCAATGGCACTGTAACTCACGCTTGAAAGAAGCTTATCTAACGCATGTTTTTTCTCTATAAGGCATATCAGTCTTTTTGTGCTAGAAATACTAGACAAAACTTCAGCACTCAACACTATGCTTGGGCCATTATAAACAGAGGAATTGGCAACAAAAAGCACAAAAATACAAAAAGCATGGCACTAAATAGACTGTAGAAAGGAAACTTGCATATGGTATGAAAACTCAAAGAAGAAGACAGAGCGTTGTCTTGCTCAGCCTCAGCTGAAACATGGGCAGGCATGAGGGTGACTCAGATTTTTTGCCACTCTACTGTGCATGTCTGTGATTAACCCTAAAGGCAACCCAGCCCTAACCCTAACCCCGAGGGCAAACCCTGGGTTTGGGGGTTGTAAATAAATGTTAGCAAGAAGGTGAATTGGTAAATATGAAATCAATGAATAATCAACTGTACTACAAATCATTCAAGAGGATAAGAGAGCCAGAGGTATAAGCAGAGAACCCCAGAGGACAGGAAGAGGGACGAGGTGGCGAATGCCCAGGAACAGATAGAAAGGGGAAAATACCACTGTCTGAGAGACCAAGGAAGGGAAGAGACTTGAGAAGCAGAATGTGCTCAAAAATGTACAGGTCTAAAAACGGTACGATAAGGCCAGAAAACGGGATTAGGATGGACCTCTTCTACCATGGGGACCTTAGTGGCAGTGGTTTCAGTTGAGTGGACAGTGACAACCAACATAACAGGAGCTCTCCTTGGTGCTGGCTGTACAAAGAGTAGTAAGATATCCGTGTTCTTAAGAGGTTTTCTGACTCTGGAGAAATGAGGCAGGCCTGAAGAGTCATTCACTTGTTCAACAAATATTTATTGAGCGTCGCTACGTGCCAGACGTTAATCAAGCACGGGGAAGAGAGTAACAAGCAAAGTAGGCGAAATCCTTGCCCGCATGGAGTCCCCGTTCCAGTGAGGGAGATACTCAATAGAGGAGCAAATAACTAATAATCTACTGCCAAGTGCTGAAAACACTGTAAAGAAAAGGATAGCAATATACGGGGAGAGATATTAATAGTGTTTGCTATTTTAGCAAAAATGGTGAGGGATGAAAGTTGGGCAGAAACCTAAAGGAAGTGTGGGAGCGAACCATATGCGTACCCTGAGGAGGAGTGTCCCGGGCAGAGGGAACCGTGAGCACAAAAGCCCTCCCTCTTGCAGAAACTTGCTGAATGTGTTCCATCAACAACCAGGACACCAGGGCGGCTGGAAAAGGTGAGCAAAGAAGTAGGTGGTAGAGTTGATAGTCAAATGGCTATAACTGTAGTGGCTTAGTCAGCTCTGGTGGCTGTAACAACATGCCATAGACTGGTGGCTTAAACAATAGACACTTACTTCGCACCATTCTGGAGGCTGGAAGTTCAAGATGGAGGGGTAGGCCAATTCAGTTCCCGGGCACAGCACGCTTCCTGGCTGGTTGACAACCACTTCTCTCTGTGTCCTCCCATGGCCTTTCCTCCATGCACGCATGTGGAGAGAAAAAGATCTCTCTCATTCTCTTTCTCTCTCTCTCTCTGTCTCTCTCTCCCTCTCCTCCTCTTCCCTCTCTTTCTCCTTATAAGGGCATTAATCCCTTTGTGAACTCATTTTTAGGACTTAACCTAAGCACAACTGCCTCGCAAAGACCCTTCTCCAAGTACCATCACACTGAAGCTGGGTCTTCAGAGTATGAATTTGGGGGGCGGACAGAGACACCCAGTCGGTAACACGTAGCAATCCAAATGAAGGCAAGTGCTGATGGGTCTAGATGAGAGAGGAATCACAGATTGCTGACATAGTTGGGAAGGTTTCAGACAACAAGTCAGACTTGAGCCGAGCTTTCTAAGAACAAACTAAGCTATGTGAACAGGAGTGAAAGAGCAAACGACTGGAGGTGGGGGGAGGGTGGATCAGGAAGAGAAAAAGAACAAGTGAATGCATGCATAAAGTCAATCAGCTGGCATGGGACATCAGTGCAGGGTGATTGGGCAGGAAGCTGTAGAGGTTAGGTAGTCTGAATGTGGGGGACCTTGAAAGCCGACCTAACGGGCAGCCAGAGTTTTCTTAAGAGTCCCATGATAGATGACAAGGTGCTTTGGATAGATGACAAGGAGTGGCAAGACAGCTGCATATGTCACGAAAGGACTAAGGCCAAGCTTAAAGATTTGCCAACAGGGACGGGTGACTGAAAGGATGGTGGCATCCCTGACACAGAACTGGAAAACCATCAGAAAGAATCAGCTTAGGGAATGGGTCAGGAATTGGAACATGAGAAAATTCTAGGACCTCGAGATGGAGAGGTCCTGCTGCAGTTGAAGGTGCAGGCTGGAAAATCAGGAAGACGTTAGGGATCGTAAGATAGGGCAAACATCTGATCTGGTTCACCTTAAATAAACCCCGCCCCAAGCACAGTAGCTGAAACTCTACAATAGATGACAGCGACGTGAATCAAAAGTAATCCTTCCACCAGCTGGTGTTTGCTTTGAAGGAGGAGAGCAGGAGGAAAAGTCCAGAACTGTGGAATGTGACGGTACTCGGTAGAAGTAGAAAGAAAAAGAAAACCAAAGGAACAATCACAGAGTAGTCTAGACATTTCACAAAATTAGGCTGGGCTCATTTTAGAAAAGAACCAAGTGGATAGGAATTCCCGGTGGGAATTGAAACTTACAAGTGTAGAGTCTACATCTGGGCCCACAGGGAACACATCCCATTTGCCACATGGCTGCCTGGGACCCACAAGTACAGCGTGAGTAGAGGTCACTTTGGGAATAGAGTTCTTCAGTGCAGGTGAAAGGGGTGAATTTTTCTTAAGAAGGGAGTCTCTAAATAGCATCGGAATAACTGTAAGCTGTCTGCCCCGCCTCCCCCCATGGATGCAGGGAGAATTCTACATAGCTCTCACACAGCTTTATTTAGGACTGGAGGGGAGCCAACTGTCTATTGTTCAAGTTCACATTTTAGCTGATGATGGAAATTCACACATTCTGTACGAGGCCATCCTGAGGAGCAGTCCTCAGTGTGGGACTTTGGCAAAAATACTACATTCTAGGACAAACATGCTTTCCAGAGAGGCAAAGATTTTTCAAAACAAACAAACAAATCAGCCAGCCAGAAAATGGATCTTTGTTTTAAGTGTTTACCACAGGGAAGATGTATGCGGAAAAGTTTGAGAGTGGCGATAAGCGTCATTTCCCCCCATTAATTATTTTGTTAGATTAAAAGAGAAAGCCCACCACCCAGTCCTGGCATTTTCCTGGGATTATAGGGGGAGTCCCACCTTGCTCTCCATAAGCTATGGTTTCTTTAAAACCTCAGAATCTTTAAAAGAAAAAGAGAAATCTCCACTATCAAAGTGTACTAAAAAATTTTGAAGTCCAACATGAATTTGGGAAAGAAAAAGTAACAGCTATGTGACCTTTGACAGGCGCTTAACCTCACATAGCTTTGTAAAAGAAGGTTCTCATTACCTCCGGGGTTGTAGCAAAGATAAAATAAAATGTTGTACACTGTCATCTCCACAGGGAAACCGTCCCTACCCATCCCGTCTACAGTAGATGGCTAGCCATTCTATGTACATCATTTTGGTTCAAGTCTTTGCTGAGCGTTTATGTCTATTTATTAGTTACTATTTATTGTTTGCTGACTTATCCATATAATACCTGCCTCATCCGAGCGGACTGTAATCTCTGAAAGAACAATGACTTTGTTTTTTTCACTACTCTATCCCTAATGCCGACAACAGTGCCTGGCACAGAGTTAGTACTCAATAGATATCCATTGAATAAATGAAAATGGGTTGCCTATTACATACTGGTTCTCTTCCCACCCTGTCCCAAATTCACACGGCAAATATGTAGTTTATATACATAGAATTAGCTCTAGCCTTTCAAATGGGATCATCACATAACCACGAGACACAGAGGAGGATCCAGGAGCTATTTCCCTGGCCGCCAACATTGAGCTTATTGTTTTACATTTGCACTGTAAACGTAAACGCCCAGCACAAATTGGGTCCATAAGACAGGTGCTGAATATATGTTAGTTTCCGTTCCTTTCTGTTGTATGTATTTCCACCGCTCATAATATATTTTGGATTAGAAATCAGAAGCTTAGAAGAAAAACACTCAGAGGAATCTCAAAAACTCTGACTCCCACAAAAACTAAATAAGAAAAAGGAGCCAGAACATTCCAGTTGACTTCAGTGTTGCTGCCTGATTTCATTAAGCATGACCTGATTTCTCTGAGTTCCTGGAAAAGTGCTATTGTCATAGTGCTTCTAATGTGCTTTTAGTTCCTTCTAAGAAAAGCTCTGTGGAATTCTACCATAGATTTTTTTTTTTAAGTAAATCTTTGAGATGACAGCTCAAAGGGTTTTGAATTCAAAATACTCTAATCTTTTCCCAAACTCTGCTTTGTCTGGAAGGGGGAAAAAAATGCTTAGAATCCCAATTCAATGTATAAAATTTCCCAGCACTTCATTCTGTGAGGATATTTTTACTAAAACTCATTAGCTTTTTAAATATTATACTTGTTCTAATTTTCATGCAACACACTGAACTATGAGCCAGTTCAAATAAGACTTAAAATAGGACTCCATTTTCTTTGCACATAACTACTCTTAATTGCATAGAACAAATTTGTCCAATTAAGACAAAAGGTAGAAAGGATAATTAAAAATAAATCAAAACAATCAAATGTTACATTTGTAATTTCCCATTACATGGTGTTTGGGGTTCAGTTTCATTTTGTTTTGTTCTTGTTAATTTTTTTTAACGTTTATTCATTTCTGAGAGACAGAGAGAAACAGAGCATGAGTCGGGAAGGGGCAGAGAGAGAAGGAGACACAGAATCCGAAGCAGGTTCCAGGCTCTGAGCTGTTAGCACAGAGCCCGACACAGGGCTCGAACTCAACAAACTGTGAGATCATGACCTGAGCCGAAGTCAGACGCTCAACCGACTGAGCTGTCCAGGTGCCCCATGTTCTTGTTTTTAATACAGGGTTGGAGGAATTGTGAATTTAAAGGAATACTCTCAGTTTGAGAAATGTTACACAGATTTCTCCAAAAAAGAAAGACTGGTTTCTCTCAGAGAAGGAGCTCTGAACACTGGGATTAAGGCGAAAGCTGTTTCTCTTTTGAGCTCAATTTTTAAGGAGCTAAGATTGTTTCCTCGTCTGTAAAAGGAGTTATTTAGACAGTCAAAAATTCCCTATACTTTCTAAATGCTACAGAGCTCTATATAAGGATTTTTAGTTAGCCTCAGTTGGAACTATAATTTTGATCTGCAACAAATTATTCTAAAGGATTATTACTTTGGGTCATTTAAGTATTGAGAAATGTAGCTTGAAACATATTAGCCATTAAGACTTTGGAGTACTACCAGAGTTAAGACTGTTTCCTTTAAACAGAGTTAATTCTGCTTTTCTATTAAAGAATAATTAGGGACTGAGAGATCTGAGAATTCACTTATTAATTAACCACTACCCATAGTTTTATATGCTGGTTTGGGTCTTTACCTCCCTACTTAGTAAAATTGCTTTCTCATTTCAATAAAACTCCTTCATTATATTTTTTAATGATGATTTAATGTCTTTATGGACTTTCCCTTTTCCAACTCTGAATATTCAGAACGAATCTCCTTTGGGGCACCTGGGTGGCTCAGTCGGTTAAGTGTCCGACTTCAGCTCAGGTCAGGATCTCACGGCTCAAGAGTTTGATCCTCACGTCGGGCTCTGTGCTGACAGCTCAGAGTCTGGAGCCTGGTTTGTATTCTGTGTCTCCCTCTCTTTGCCCCTCTTTGCTCATGCTCTGACTCTCTCTCTCTCTCAAAAATAAACTTTAAAAAATTTTAAGTAGAATGATTCTCCTTTTAAAATCTTATAAACAATAAGGCAAAGAACATCTTTCCCACAAATTTTTATTTTGCATTTCCATATGGTCCCATACAGGCGCAAGGGGCAGTTACAAAGTCTTATGGAAAAATCTTTTCACTACTTCTCTTTGGAAGGAATATCATTAGTAACATATTAGAAATGGAAAAATGACAGGGTGAATTACAAATAGATTTCTCTAGTATAAAAGTTATTCAGAGGTGGACCCATCACATGTAAGACATATTTTTCTCTCAAGCCTTGTGCTTCACTGAGATGCCCAAAAGATATAATCCAGTCTATTCCCTTGTCCATTTTATTCTCTCTGGATTTTTAGAGATGACAAAAAGTCTTGGTTCAAAAAATAATATTTTTGAATGAAATATGTTATGAGCAAAATCATTGAGCCCCCGCCCCACCAACAAATGTATTGGATTCTACAGCTATGTGAAAGTATTTCTGAATATATATATATATATATACACACACATATATATATATACAAATATATATATGTGTGTGTATATATATATATACACACACATATATGTATATGTATATCTCCACTGAATAAATTGCCTGAGTAAATTAAATTAGGCTAGAAGCAAATACTACAGAGGCTCTAGTGTACTTTTTTATAAGTGGTTAAAGTACATCCCTGCTTTTTAGTTAATATTCAGAAACAATCTGATGATGTCTATTCACAAAACAGTTGCTCAAAGTAATAACTATATTTGAAGAAAGAACTTTTATACAATTCCTAATTGTTAACAAACATATACTAAAAATCTCTTTGAAGGAAATATTAAGCAAGTAGCCCAAAACATCCAGAGGTTACCTACATATAGCTAGTATTTTCCATTCAATGGATAAGCCTTTCAGGTTTTTGCTTGGCCATATATCTGAATACTATTGTGTGACCATCAATAATGTCAATAATCGTTTCCAAAAATGAAATGTCAGAACTCATATCTTATCATCTCCTTCTATTGAAACTGCAGTTCACTTTTTTTAAACCAAAGGTTGTTTTCTAATAATAAAAGTAGTAAACCTACTACTACTAATAAAATTGTTAGGTTGTTTTCTAATAATAAAAGTAGTAGACATTAAAAATGTGTGAATTATAGAAATGCATGAAGAAGAAAATAATGGCTCACCCTTAATGACATTGCACAGTGATGTCCTTACATTGTTTCATAATTACTTGCTGTCTTTTTTCTACAGGTTTCTTCTGTTTTCTTCTTTTGCTATTTATATGGCAGCATATCTTCTGATTTCTCTCCTATCTATTCTTCTCTTAATATTTATAATCATGCTGTACACATAATCCTGTGTGCTGCATGTTGCTTAACGGTACTGATTATTAAAAGCATTTTCATGTCATTAAAGCCCTCGTCATTTTTAATTACTACATAAATATTCTATTGTGCAACTGTACCATAATTTATTTCCTCCAATTCAGGATATTTAAGGAGATTTGATTTTTTTCATTGCAGAAGCAATGCTTCAATAAACAATCTTGCTTCCAATTTTTTCTTTTGCGTTTGTTATTATTTCCTAATGATAGATTCCTATAAGTGGAATTCATGGTCATAAGGTATAAATGTTTTAAGGCTTCTCAAACAAACAGTGGTAGCTACTAATTTGCACAATTAAATTTTAATGAAAATATTGATTATAAAATCTATACGAATGAGAAAATGGTAAACATTAACAGATGTCATTTAGTAGTTTGAGCATTAAGGAACCCATAGATAACAAATTTGCAGAAAATTTCAAATATTCATCCAGTTTGCATCCCCATGAAATACCTCATGAGGGAGAGCTTTCATTTTAAGCAAGAGATCTCATACCCATGCATGGCCCAAGTTGACACAATATGCCCGATACACAAGTTGGTTGCTTAGAGTCTCTTGAGAAATTAGGAAAAAATAAAGAAAAAAGTCTTTCCACTTCTCATCATTAGACTATTGTATTTTTATGAAGCCATGCTTATCGCTTTGAAGAGACGTGTTAGACATATCCAATATTATGTCAATTATTTCGAGATTTTTTTTTTTTAAACTTCAAGTTTTCTTGTGTTTCTCCTCAGGCAGCACGGACCTAAACCCAGAGAACAGAACAAGAGTATGCTTCTTTAGAGAAGCAAGAGGCTAAGTTAAGCAGTGATGTTTAGGTATCTAAATCATTTGAATATTTATTCAAGTCCTAACACAATTTTACACATATAGATGCCTCTTTATTCCTTTAAGAAAACAAAATGATGCTCATCCCTACAATTTTATTCTATGAAAAAATACCTTTTTGACTTAAATACGACCTATTTTAGAATGATTCCTCTTCTCATGCTATGAAAAATATTAGCTTATAATTACGAAATTCCATGCCTTTTTCTTCCATAATCACCAGAATAGTGTATTACTTAAGTGGATGGGAGTCGAATTAAACCACCTGGGTTCAAATCTCAAAGCCAACATTTACCAGCTGGATGGCATAAGGCAAGTCACCTACCTGCTCTCCGCCTCAGTTTTGTCACCTTTTAAACAGATATAATAATGGCACCTACCTCTTAGATTACTGTGAGAACTAAGTGACTTAATACTTGTAAGGTGCTTGGAGCACTGTGTTTATCTGGCACATCGTATTCAGTGTTAGAAAGCATCATCAACGGGGCACCTGGGTGGCTCGGTTGAGCATCCGACTTCAGCTCAGGTCACGATCTCGCGGTCAGTGAGTTCGAGCCCCGCGTCGGGCTCTGAGCCTGCTTCCGATTCTGTGTCTCCCTCTCTCTCTGCCCCTCCCCCGTTCATGCTCTGTCTCTCTCTGTCTCAAAAATAAATAAATGTTAAAAAAAATTAAAAAAAAAAAAGAAAGCATCATCAATGCCACCAAACATTACAGAGTACGGGATTCTAGGGACACAATGCTCGTGACATAAACAGAACGTGAAAGTACAATGATTAATGTCTATGATATTACCGTGTAGCATGCATTCGGTGCTAAATAAATGTTACAAGTAAAAGAAATTACAGGACTGCCACGCGGAGGAAGCAATTATTAAAGTGTAGTGTTCTGTGAGTGGTCTCACAGACAAGGTGGGACCTAAACAGTACTTTGAAGAAGAGAAGACTTGGCAGAAGACTGGAAGAGCATCTTACACAAAAGATATGTTGAGAAGCTGTTGATAGATTCTGGGAACAATCCTGGGAACAGTTAGGCTATCACAAAAATGGTTCTTCTAGGAAGGAACCGGAAAGTGGAGGGTCTTAAGTAGTAACCTCCTCAGAAATTTGATTGCCTGTAAGCACCTGGGAACTGTGGAAGTTTCTGAGAAGGACAAATGAGAGTAAAATGAGAAGGAGATTAGTCCATCACTAATTTTCAAGATGATTTATATTGGGAAATATTGGGGATAAAAATAAAATTAAAAACTTAATCATGAGGCTATTAAAATCTCCCCCTCTCACCAAATTCTAGGGAAGTTCATACTAGTAGAGATCTGGCAATCCATACTCTTCCTCTCTAGTAATTCTTTTCCCTGTGAACTGTAACATAGAAATAACCTTGCCTGGTCTAGTCGGATGAGTTTGGTCTTAAATTGTAATGTCTTTGTTGAGAGTAGAGCTCTGAAAACTTGCTAAACGTTTCATCTAAACCTGTAGCCCCTATTCTACGAAGAAAGAATAAGAACACAAGGATCTTGATATATGTAATTTGAGAATTCAGGTATCTAACAATAGATATCTTAATATCCAACAATATATCTGACAATATCTCATTTGTGGTCCAGTGGTTATTGGCACAAATACAGTGAGTGTACAACTCGCAGAGTTGTAGGAGTGCTTTCTAGGAGCTTTTGGTTAAACAGAGTTGACCGTTTGGTTAGCAGATGACCCACGATGCTAAGATGTTGGAGGTTGATTGAGTTCCCAGATATCCTTGGGAAATTTGAAAAATTGACGCAACCAATGGAGAGATAGTTCCAGGAGAGACCATGGAGCATCTGTCTTTGCAGATCTGAAGGAAACAATTAGCAATCAAGTGTCTTTTTCTAATACAGAGGACCTGATAGGTAGATGTGACCTTTTATGACAACTCTGAAAATAAACACTGGCCAACGTACCTAAACAGAAAAAGAAATTAGGATAATTACGGACATAAGAATATTAATTAAAATATATACAATATGCTTTGCTTATCTTTATGGGGTTTTGTAGTGGAATTTTCTTTTCGTGAGTAATGTGAAATATTTTTTTCCTGAAAAGTCTATTATCTTAAAGTATAAAGAGATCAGCATAAAGGAGGTAGGGAGACATGTCTATTTTTCAAGCCAAAAAAAAAAAAAAAAGCCTGTAGGTATAATTCATTCTGTAAATGAATTGAAAGGCTATTTTTAAATACTTCTATTACTGTGATTGTGGGATATTATGAAACTTTGCTGTTAGAATTACTCTGTGACCCTAGAAAGTCTCTCCAAGCCACTGAACCTCAGTTTCCTAATCTACAAATGAAGGTAAAAACAGCAGGAGAGTGATGAGGGCACATCCAATCAAATGCCTATAAGGCTTTTTGCAAAATATAAAATGTTGGCAATCATTTCCCTAGCAAGAACTCACCCGCTATAAAATTATGTGCCTCGCTCAGTTCTTTAGAAACCGCTCAGGCCAAGAGGTATTCCCTTCCCTGAATGCACTGTGTGTTGAACAATATCTTCCCTTCAACGAGCAGAGTCCAAAACCAAATGAATGTTCAATTACTCGGACACTTTTCTCCTAGGGTGAGCCCGCATTGGCTACGATAATAAGAGTCCCAATTAAGCTGAAATCCTCTGAGGTTATATTTAGGTTTTACTGATATGGAAGAGTCTGTGAGGGGCTATGGATGCTAACCATTGATTAAGTCTGAGAGATTACTTCGTTCTCTTCATGTTCCGTTTCTTTTTCTCCCAGCAAGCATTTTTAGTCATTCTCTGATGCCCCCCTAGACTCTACAAACTAACACCAAGGCCGAGAGTTTCCTCTTGATAGTCCAACCTTGCTCTGCATTTTCAGTCTGCCATTTGCTAACATATTACATGACCAGCTGAGCCACTGAGCTAGAATAAACAGAATGCACTTTAGCATACAGGGATATTTTGCAAGAGATATATTCTCAAGTCTTGGAAACTTAACTGTGTGTTACCATATTGTCTTCCTTATGCTCCTTCTGTTTCTTAATTTCACACATCACTCCATTCTTTGAAGAAATTTTCCCCCAATGTGTTAAGAAACTGAGTCATGTCCTAAATTCTGTGAAAAAAATCAGGAGGGTGGGAGGAGGTTTATATCTGCAAAGAGCAATCTTGTTTTCTCTCAATAAGTTAATCGACCTGGTCATTTCACATAGGAGTTAAGGAACATAAAAGTGCTTTGAAAATTCCAGAACCACACAAATATGTGTTATTCCAGGATTCCTTTTCAGTTGCGGGCTATAAATGGGTCATACGCCAATCCTTTTGTACTCACCAGGCCCGTTTTAGGTGAAGTGGTTTCTCTGAAGTTCTCCAGCTGAAGGCATTTCAGCTTTAATAGGTCACTTTTTGCTTTGAGCAGCACAGAGGTCCTCGTTTGCAGGGAGATGACCCTTACGAACCTTGTTCAAACTGCAGGATCTGGGGACGATCCACTAATCGGTTGTTCACAAAATCAAAGGCTATCTCTATGAATGTTATCATATATTTGTTTATTCTACATCAATGGTTTTGCTAGTCATATGGCATGCTGGCCTTTCAGACTAATATTCTCTCTCACTGGAGTGGATTTTTTTTTTTTTTTAAGAAGGGGTCTCTGTGATCTCAGAAATAGAGAAGTGAGTTATAACTAAAAACTGTTGTTAAGCCGGTAATTTTTTTCACCTTCATAATTCTGTGTTTCTCAGCTACATTCAGGGCTGTCCTGACATATGTTAATCAATGCATTTGTTACCACACAGCTTGACTATTGCATTTCTCTAGTAGTTGGCTTATCATCGTCTATAATTATTTCAACTCCAATTAATTCTGAACTTCTTTGCAAGGTTATTTACTTGCTTTAAGCAATAAGACAACATGACACCTCTTTGATTTCTAAGCATCTGGTCAACTACAAATTGAATTCAATGCCCTCTTCTTTGCTTGAGCAGTCTATTTCAGTGACCCTTCTCATTAGATCACTTATATTAGTGGTCATGGACCGGCCTGATTAAAAAACAAATGTTAGTGAGAGAAATACTCTCACCATAAGAGTGTTGAGGGCTACAGAAGTAACACTCTAGTAACACTAGAACCCATGAGGGGGACAGAGGAGAACAGCTACGGGGGTATGTTCATCCATGAGGACAAGAAGAGAATCAGGAGGTCTTGGGCCCAGCTTAGGGAGAGAAGAGAGACCTGTTATGGGCCAGGTATTATTTTAGGTGCTCTAATATCATTAGATCCTTTCCTAGCCAACCCAGTTCTTAAGAGAGAAGAATTCTTTGCCCTCCGTAACAGGTAGGCAAAGCAAACCTCAGAAAAGGTAAGGGCAGGCTAGCTCACGGACACACAACTAGTTAAATGGCAGTACCCAGAATGGGCTTTCTAACCACAATACCACTATGGAAAGAGCTGGAGGTAGCAAACACAATTTTAGAAATTTGGGTGTATGGCAGATGTGGGAATAGCGCACCTAAGAGGTAGGAAATGCAAGGAATCTGAATCGGGAAGAAACAAACCCTAAATCAAGAGTGTTAATTGATAGGCAGAATAATATATGGAGAAGGATTTAGATGGGCCTAGGGTCTTTTTCGGTAAGGCCTTTTTACAAAAGATTATAAATATTTTCAGCTTGGCACCCCGTACGGTCTCTGTCTTAACTCCTCATCTCTGTTTTTGCAGTGCAAAAGCAGCCTGAACAATATGGAAACAAATGGGCATGGCTATGTTACCAGAAAGCTTTATTTACAAAAAACAGGATGTGACTTTGCGGCTGTAATTTGCAGACCTCCTAGTCTAGATTAATATCTCCAAGTGCAGGCTGGTATCATTCCCCTAGGGGTTATTTGAAAACCGAGGGGGAGCTCTTTTGATGATCACAGTCATGGGAGCTCAGAAAAAACTCTTGGGCATTTACTAGATTCTGGCCAAGGATACTGAAGATCCTGTGCAGATCTTGGGGAAGTCCCATATAACCTAGAATTTTCCCCATCGTAACGACGATAGCATTGCCATTGAGAAACGTTAGATTAGGCAAAGGTGACAACATATACATTACAAGTCAAAACGCTTATTCTCATTCCAACTCGTAGGGGTTAGCAATAGGACATGGAAGAAGTAAGACCTTCTGGAAAGAAGAAGACCTTTGGAATGAAACCAATCTGCTCTGTGTACAGTTTTTCTACTAGTAACCACATGTTTTAAGCAAGTTCCCTGACGGCCCTGACACTTGGCTCCTGTCAATAAATAGGGAATAGTCGTAACTCCTTTATCAGGTTGCTTATAAAGATTTAAAGAAAGAACACATGTGGGGGTGCCTGGGTGGCTCAGTTGGTTAAGCGTCCGACTTCGACTCAGGTCATGATCTCACGGTTCGTGGGTTCGAGCCCCACAGGGGGCTCTGTGCTGACAGCTCAGAGCCTGGAGCCTGCTTCAGATTCTGTGTCTCCCCGTCTCTGCCCCTCGCCTGCTTGTGCTCTCTATCTGCCTCTCAAAAAATGAATAAATGTTAAAAAAAAATTTTTTTTTAAAGACAGAATACATGTGAAATGACTAGCATAGGGTAGGGATCATGTAGGTCCATGCTGTCCAAAAGAAATAGAACATGAGCCACACGTAATCATTTTAAATTATCTAGTAGCCACACTAAAACCAAAAAGGTAAAAAGAAATAGGTAACAATAATTTTAATAACGCAGTGTATTTACCCCAATATATATAAAAAAAAGCTATCATTTCGACATGCCATCAATACCAAAAATTACTAATGAGATATTTTGTGTTCTTTTTTGTCTATTTCAGTTTTCCAAATCTGGTGTGTACCTTACGATTACGGTATTTCTCAGTTCGGGAGTGCCACGTTTTAAGTGCTCACCAGCCACGTGTAGCTAGTGGCCACTGCCTTGTCGGGCTCAGGTGGAAACTAGGAGTTCATACCACATCCTCCCCTTTCCTTCAGTTCCCAACAGGCCACTGACTCCTAGCCAATGCGGGGAGTCTTTTATATTGTGTATCCCTTTCCCAAACATGCAGAGAATAGCACCCTGCCTTTGCAGAACGGGGTCTCCCAAGGCTTTCCAGGTCTCCGTCCCGAAGCGCTTCCCAGACCGCACTGCCCAAATTTAACTGAACGCAAAATTAAAATAGCGGTACTTGCCTCACATTAAAATCCCCTGACGTCCAAGAAGCAAATACTGCCAGAAGGCCTGTATTTGGTGGTGCCTCTTTAGCAACCTCTATCTTGGGCAATTTTCTAAATAGCAATGCAATAAATTCTGATTACCCAAGAGTATCCTGTAACTTTAATATTCCAGCTCCAAATAAGGAAATACTTTCAAGAAGTCTAGCAGAAGGGTAGTTGGAGAGTCGCACGATGGGTTAAAAATGATTCAACAAAGCCCGCTGGTGGCCCATCGATGTTTATGATTAATGCAGGTTTAATCATCAGCATGCCATAAGAATCCGGCTCTTCTATTTTTCCTGACGGAAGCAAATGCATTCCTTCCCTGGTAGTGTTTTGCATCTTACCAGTCAAAAGATTTTGTGAAAAGAATATACATGCGTATAGGTGCAGGTACATTCTTAATGTCTACATGCTGTAAATGCATCCCCATTATGCTCATGTGCCCCTGCGCTGCATTTGGCATAGAGAGTTTAAGAGTAAAAGATGGGAACTCTTCCTTCCTCTAATTATTTGGAGCTGAATTCACTGGGAATGAATATGAATACATTTCTAGCTTTTAGTATTATGGAAGCACCTAAAGCTTGCAGGGGATTTCATTAAAGCAGACGCTGTCGCCCTAGCGGCTTGACTCTGCAGGTTCCAAGCCGACTGTTTGAAGCCGGCACCACTTGGAGAGAGGCAGGTCTTTTGGGGATCGGCAGTTCAGGAAAAATGCTGTTTTGTTCGATTCACTTTTCTACTCTAGTAGGATCCTGTCTCCCCGCCCTCCGCCCCCGCCAGAAGACTTTCCTTTTTATCTTTTGGTCTGTGTGTTTGTTTTTGAATAAAGGGCAGGATGAGATAGGATACTATTTGCTTAGTTAAAAGGACGTTTGTTCAAACACTTGCTCCTCCAAATACAACGTGTGGTTGTACCATTTGATACAACTGGGTCAGACTCGATCAACTTCTGCAACTGTCTTTGTCACCCACGCGTGCGCGCGTGCGCGCGCACACACGCACACACACACCCCACAAACACCCCAACAGCTATTGGTTAGGAGATGTAAAAAACAAACATATTTCTAAACAATGTACTTTGGGACAGTTCCCGGAAATATTGATCTGGCAAAAGGCAGGAGAGGCTAATGAATTTCAATCCATATGGTCTGCTAATTAGGGTCTTGCGAAGGCTGGAACACCTATTGATTAACCTGTTTAATATCTTAAAACCAGCGCCTCCACACGGAGAATGCCCGCCCCGCTGCCTATCCAGAAGAATAATGTCATTGTTTGTTTTGCACATGCCAGGAGGAAGTCTCTGCTGATTTCCTAGATGACAAAGGTGCAGCAAGGGCTTTCTCTCTCCCTCTCTGGCAACAAGAAAGCTGCCCCTCCAGATGATAGGGTCCTTCCCCCTTCCTGCAGGTAACTGTCAGTCAGGCGGGGTGTGAGGTATGATAATTCCATCTGTGCCATTGGGATTGTCAGCTGCATTGTTCTGCTCAGTGTGCTGTGGATTGTGAAAAACAACCAGGACGGATGATTTTAAGTAATTGCTCTGACAGAGACTGATTACTACAGTAACAACAGTCAGTTATAGTTAAGGAGTAGCCTTGGCATATGGTCTACATTTGATGTGGGAAGGAGAGTGGGGGAGAGGAAGGAAAAAAGCTTTATAATTTTACAGATTGCTTTATGTTTTATAATGACTGAGTTTTCTTTTCCTTCACTTGATTTGGAAACTATCACCAACAGAAGCCTGAAAAAAAACTCTAAATATTGTTACAGATAAAGGAATTCAAAGAACATATTTAACTGCTATTAAGATAAACCATAAAACGATTAGGATTTGTAAGACCAATAATTATTCATTGCCACAGCATTTATTGTTCTGTGTATTGGGGTTTGTTTTCAACTTTGTGCATTCAGTGATCACCCTTTGTGAAATCTTGGCCGTTCACTGATTGCATAAAACTATTGCATTCATTTTGAAAGATGAATCATTAACATCAGTGGCTTACCTCCAAACTCGTCTGATAATTTCATTCATGAAAAATACTTGAACAGAACAAATTATTCAACTTACATATCTTTTGCAAAATACTGTATAGCTAATAGTTAATATAATAAAATAGATTTTTCTGAATAAGAGAATAGGAGAAATAGCCACAAATATATTTCACATCCACACACACAAAAATACACATTTGCACTAAACAAACTTGAAAAGAGAGATCTATTTACTTTACCTCTGTAGCTACACAGAGAGAAACAAAGCAATCAGTAGGTTTCATTCTAGTTGGGTTTTTAATTTTTATACCATTCTTATTTTAAATTTTTTATAATATCCCAGAAGTGGCACACGAGATTCTACACAGAGCAACGAACTAGAAAGCTCCTTCAAGAATAATAGAAATGATAGTGATTTTTTAAAATAAATGGTAATATGCTCAATAAAATAATTCAATACCAGATAAATAGGAAAGTCTTTGGAATAAAAATTAGGGTAATAATTTAACACTGTGAAAAGTAAGTATGATAAAGTACATCTGAAGGACATTAATTACTTATACGTGTGTGAGCTATTGTTGGGCACATAATGGCTGATCCATTTGCCAGCAGGGTCACGCTGCTCCCTGCATTTTAACTCATTACTTTGTAAATCTCTTCTGTGATACCTTGAGGAAGAAAAGGTGCTATTTTAAACCCACTCCTATTTAATATTAATTAGTGTTAAGCAAAATAATTTTCCCCAATTATTACTTAAACAAAGGAAAGTGCTGGACTAACTCATATTTTCTAATATGTTTGGGACTAGCGAGTGTTCGAGAATTTCCAGTAGGGGTTGCGAATATCACCTTCATTTCCAAAGGAGAAGATGAGAAGGGCTGTGATTGGACCACTCATACAGTCAGGCTCGCCAAGCTATTTCCATGTATTAAGAAGTCTGGGAGTCTCGGGAAGTTTAGAAAAATAGAGGGTTGTGTTTTTGTTTTTTTGTTTTTTTTCTTCAGTGATTTGGGTCATGACCTGCCTATGAAAAAATGCAAGTCACATTGCAAGTTGACCTTTCAGCTATTGCAAACCATACATACTAAGTAAAATTCTCTGCTGGGAAAACTGGTTATTGCCCAGGAACACTGTGACAATGGGTTCTCAACAGCACAGTTACTTAGGATTTTTTGGTTTCTAAAAATCACTCTTCTCAAATACGCTTGTCATTCTCCAAACATCCATGCTTCAAAGAGCTGACTACTTACCCATTTAGTTGTTGAATAAGCAAATGGGTCGTAATAAATTCAAATGAAATTTCCTCCCGTAAGACTTTTTGAAAATCTTTTAGGCATAAAATAGTGCAGAGACTTTTTTCTAATGGAAATTCTCTTAATGAATCATGAACTAAACATATTTATACTAAGGATAACACTTTGTAAACTGAATCTAAAACCAGATTGTTTTGCCCTGGACATCAAAGTCAGTTGGGAAGTCGACTTTCATAGTTTATTTTTTAAATGCTGCAAAAAAACATTAACATTTTGAAAAGTATTTCTGATATTTTCTCAGAATCCACTCTTACTTTCTATCAAAGTCCAAATTCTTTTTCTATAAATTCCTTTTATCTAAACTTCCCATTTTTTCCCAGAGCAGGGAATAAAAAAAGAAAAAAAAAAACTTGAGAAAGCAGGTAACACCTCCGGCAACCTGAATTTTTATTCATTGTATTTCAATCTCTTTGAAGACCTTAAATATGTGTATCTGCAGAATGTAGTTGATAATTTAAATTACTCTATATTCTTTAATTTTTTTAACTTGGACTTTTTTTCCCCCATTTACCTATGACATTGTAATTCATACCAAAACCTAGAGGCTTTAAACAACAACAGCGTATTATTTCTTGTGATTCTGTGGGTTCACAATTTGGGCAGGACTCGGATGGTTCTTCTGCTCCACCTGCCATTAACTGAGGTCACTCACTCAGCTGCCTTTTAGCTGCCACTGGCCCGAGTTGAAACGTCCAAACAGGCTTCAATCACAAGTCTGGCATTTCGTTGCTCATTTACTTGCCACCACCCCCCTCTCTCCATGTGATGTTTCCTCACTCAGAAGTCTTGCTCAACTTTCTTTATATCATGGTGGCTGAATTACCTAGAAAGAAGTTGTCAGTCCCCTTAAAGGTTAGACTCAGACCTGCCACATTATCTATCCCCTTGCTACATTCTGCTCAGCAAAGCAAGTCTAAAGACCATCCCTGGTTCAAGAGGAGGAGAAACAGAGTCTACCCAAATAAGGAGAGTGAGCTGCACATTTGTGGGGGGGGACAAATTAATGGAAGACATCTTTATTTTTTTTTTTTTAATTTTTTTTTTCAACGTTTTTTATTTATTTTTGGGACAGAGAGAGACAGAGCATGAATGGGGGAGGGGCAGAGAGAGAGGGAGACACAGAAGCGGAAACAGGCTCCAGGCTCTGAGCCATCAGCCCAGAGCCTGACGCGGGGCTCGAACTCATGGACCGCGAGATCGTGACCTGGCTGAAGTCGGACGCTTAACCGACTGCGCCACCCAGGCGCCCCTGGAAGACATCTTTAGAAAGTATCTCCACACCTCCTAAGAAACCATTTGTTTATTTGATCAAGATGAGAAAATATTTCAAGCATACAAAATGCAACTGATTTCCTTAATTTCACTAGTTACCCATCATAGAGAACAGTGAACTAAATAAAAAATATTTGCTTTGTATAGTAAATTTTAGTCCCTTTATACATGTCTGTCTACATTTCTTAATGATTTTTTTTATTAGCAACTTTACAAGATGTTTCATGTTGCAAAACGCATTATTCTCTAAGACTGCACATTGTGTGGGTTGATAAGACCAGAGTGCCTTTGTTTCTTAAAAACGTACTTGGCCTCGGCCTGTTCTCATTATTTCTCAAAAATACAAAGATTTAAAAGTTATTACTCCAGCATTAGGCCTATTCAATGGAGTCTCAAAACCTTTTTTACAGATTAGGTGAAAATTCATTTCTAAATACATTGATAAATAAATGATTGGTGGTGCACCTGGGGGACTCAGTCAGTTAAGCGGCTGACTTCAGCTCAGGTCATGATCTCACGGTTCATGGGTTTGAGCCCCGCATCGGGCTCTGTGCTGACAGCTCAGAGCCTGGAGCCTGCTTCGGATTCTCCGTCTCCTTCTCTCTCTGGCCCTCCCCCACTCACATTTTGTCTCTCAGTCTCTCATAAATAAATAAATAAATAAATAAATACATAAATGGCTTGTTTTCAGATTCTCCTCGGAAACAATTTTTGGTGCTTCTTAAAATGCATGAAGCCACAGAAGAGAGTATTTCCTTGGCACCAGACTAATTCAGGTTTAAATCTTCCTTTTACCACCTACTACGCAGGGATGTAGGAAGGATTAAAAAGATGGTATATGTGAAATTCTTAGTTCAGGCAGGGGATATAACCCTCACTGAATGGTAGCTTTTAATATTAAACTCTTTCAAGTCAAGAGTTTTGAAAAAAATGACCTATTTTTAGTTGGTTTGCTTGTCAAATATGTGGATGTAAAAAAAAAAAAAAAAAAAAAAAAGGATTGTTTCAACTTTCCTAAGCCTCAATAAAATAGGACCTTTGATAAATTTTCTTTTTCATTGGAATAGATGTGATAATGATCACAAGCCCCCCAAAATGCTCCTTTAAAAGAGGGTACTATGGGGCGCCTGGGTGGCGCAGTCGGTTAAGCGTCCGACTTCAGCCAGGTCATGATCTCGTGGTCCGTGAGTTCGAGCCCCGCATCAGGCTCTGGGCTGATGGCTCAGAGCCTGGAGCCTGTTTCCGATTCTGTGTCTCCCTCTCTCTCTGCCCCTCCCCCGTTCATGCTCTGTCTCTCTCTGTCCCAAAAATAAATAAACGTTGAAAAAAAAATTAAAAACAAAAGGGGGTACTATGATCAAACATATTTGGGAAATATTATATACTCCTAATTGTCTGATAGAGAACTATAATGTATATTAAAGGGTCTAAATATTTTCTGAAAATTAAGACATATCCTTTTTTTTTTTAATTTAGCATTACCACAATCTCTACTAAAATCTTAAAACATCATAGTCAGATTGAATCATGAGACTGAAAATAATCAACCAGCTCTACAGGGAGATACTACTTCAGAGATATTGTGGGGTTTAGCTCCAGACCACCACAATAAAGCAAATATCAC
Organism: Prionailurus bengalensis; assembly: GCF_016509475.1. Classification (NCBI taxonomy): domain Eukaryota; kingdom Metazoa; phylum Chordata; class Mammalia; order Carnivora; family Felidae; genus Prionailurus; species Prionailurus bengalensis. The sequence goes on along the minus strand of NC_057353.1, from coordinate 39,348,373 downwards.
AATAAAGGGAGTCAAATGAATTTTCTGGTTTCCCAGTACATATAAATGTTATGTTTACACTATACTTAGTCTATGAAGTGTGCAATAGCATTATGTCTAAGAAGTGTACATACTTTAATTAAAAACTTCATGGCTAGGGGCGCCTGGGTGGCGCAGTCGGTTAAGCGTCCGACTTCAGCCAGGTCACGATCTCGCGGTCCGTGAGTTCGAGCCCCGCGTCAGGCTCTGGGCTGATGGCTCAGAGCCTGGAGCCTGTTTCCGATTCTGTGTCTCCCTCTCTCTCTGCCCCTCCCCCGTTCATGCTCTGTCTCTCTCTGTCCCAAAAATAAATAAACGTTGAAAAAAAATTAAAAACAAAAAACAAAAACAAAAAAAAACTTCATGGCTAAAAAATGCTAACCATCATCTGTGCTTCCAGTAAATCATAACATTTTTACTGGTGGAGGGTCTTGCTTCGAGGTTGATGGCTGCTGACTAATTAGGGTGGTGGTTGGTGAAGGTTGGAGTGGCCGGTGCAGGTTCTTAAAATAAGACAACAATGAAGTTTGCCACATAGATTGACTCTTCCTTTCATGAACCATTGCTCTGTAGCCTGTGATGCTATCTGATAGAATCTGACCCACCGTAGAACCTCTTTCAAAATTGGAGTCAATCCTGTCAAACCCTGCCACTGCTTTATCAACTAAGTTTATATAATAGTCTAAATCCTTTGTTGTCATTTCAACGAACTTCACGGCATCTGTACAAGGACTAGATTGTAACTCGAGAAACCACTTTCTTTGCTCATCCATGAGAAGCAAGTCCTCATCCATTAAAGTTGTATCATGAGATGGAGGCAATTCATTCACACCATCAGGCTCCGCTTCTGATTCTCATTCTCCTGCTATTTCCACTATGTCTGCTTCCTCCACTGAAGTCTTGAACTTCTCAAAGTCATCTGTGAGGGTTGGAACCAACTTCTTCCCAATTCTGGTCTATGTCGATATATTGACCTTCTCCCTATGAATCACGAATGCTCTTACTGGCATGTAGAATGATGAAGGCTTTCCAGAAGGTTTTTATTTACTTTGTCCAGATCCATCAGAGGAATCACTATATACAGTAAGGCAGTGATAGCCTTACAAAATGTATCTCTTAAACAATAATACTTGAAAGTCAAAATTGCTCCTTGATCCGTGGGCTGCAGAACGGATGCTATGTTAGCAGGCATGAAAACAACATTAACTTCATTATACAAGTCGATCAGAGCTCTTGTGTGACCAGGTACATTGTCCGTGAGCAACCATATTTTGAAAGGAGTCTTTTTTTCTGAGCAGTAGTTCTGAACAATAAGCTTAAAATATTCAGCAAACCATGTCATAAACAGATGTGCTGTCATCCAGGCTTTGTTGTTCCATTCATAGAGTATATGCAGAGTAGATTTAGCATAATCCTTAAGGACCCTAAGATTTGTTGGACTGGTCAATGAGCATTGGCTTCAAGTTCAAATCACCAGCTGCACTAAACCCTAACAAGAGAGTCAGTCTGTCCTTAGACACTTTGAAGCCAGGCATGACTTCCCTTTAGCTATGAAAGTCTTAAATGACATCTTCTTCCGATATATGGAAAATCTGTTGTTTAGGGTAGTCATCTTCATTAATGACCTTGGCTACTTCTTCTGGAGAACTTGCTGCAGCTTCTACAACAGCACTTGCTGCTTCACCTTGTACTTTTATGTTATGGAGATGGCTTCTTTCCTGAAACCTCGTGAATTAACCTCCACTAGCTTCAAACTTTTCTTCTTCAGCTTCTGCACCTCTCTCAGCCTTCAGAGAATTGAAGGGAGTTAGGTCCCTGCTCTGGATTAGGCTTTGGCTTAAGGGAATGTTGTAGATGGTTTGATCTTCTATCCAGACCACTCAAACTGTCTCCATATTGGCGAATAGTCCGTTTCATTTTCTTATCATTTATGTGTTCACTGAGTAGCACTTTTAATTTCCTTCAAGAACTTTTCCTTTGCATTCACAAGTTGGTTAACCGGTGTAAGAGGCCTAACCTTCAGCCTATCTCAGCTTTCCACATGTCTTCCTCACTAAGCTTACTTTTCTCCAGCTTTCAATTTAATTGAGAGATATGATGGGGCGCCTGGGTGGCTCATTCGGTTGAGCATCCAACTTTGGCTCAGGTCATGATCTCATGGTTCGTGGGTTTGAGCCCTAGATCGGGCTCTGCACAGACAGCTCAGAGCCTGGAGCCTGCTTCAGGTTCTCCTTCTCTCTCCCCCTCCTTCTCCCTCCCCTGTTGTCTCTTTCTCTCTCTCAAAAATAAACAAACATTTAAATAAATAAATAAAATGAGACATATGAGAATATTTCTTTTATCTGAATACTTAGAGGACATTGTATGGTTACTACTTGGCCTTTTTTCAATATTGTTGTACCTTAGGGAATAGGGAGGCCCAAGGAGAGGGAGGAGAAGAAGTGACACAGGAAAATAGCTGGTAGGTGGGGCAGTCAGGACCCACACAACATTTATTAAGCTCACTATCTTCTATGGGCACAGTGCATGGTGCCCCAAAGCAACTGTAATAGCAACATCAAAGAGCACGATCACAGATGACCCTAACAAATATCATAATAATGAGAACATTTGAAATATTGTGAGCATCACCAAAATGTGACACAGAGACAGGAAGTGAGCAAATGCTGCTGGGAAACAAATGGTGCTTATAGACTTGCTTTACACAGGGTTGTCGCCAACCTTCGATTTGTAAAAACTACATCACGTGTGAAACACACTAAGGTGAAGTGAACTAAAGTGAGGTATGCTTGGATAGTCTATGCACTTTGAGGCCTGTTTGGTTTTCGCTTTTTTTCTCTACAAAAGAGGCAGTAACATTTCAGTTTGGGTTACCCAATAAACTTAATCTTACACTAAATAATCAATGAACACCTTATATATTTTCAGAGGTTCATGACCGCTCAAGATCGTTGTTAAGAACATCAGTTCTTGCGTTCTCCTAGTAAATTTCATTTTTTTTTAAGTTTATATATTTATTCTGAGACAGAGAGAGAGCAGTAGCAGCACGAGTGAGGGAGGGGCAGAGAGAGAAGATGAGAGAAAAATCCCTAGTAGGCTCCTCAGTGTCAGCGCACGGAGCCTGAAGCAGGGCTCGAACTCGCGAACCGTGAGATCATGACCTGAGCTGAAATCAAGAATCAGTCACTTAAGCAACTGAGCCACCAAGGTGCCCCTCGCCTAATTAACCTTAATACCTTGTGTAGAATTGGGTACCCTTAGACTAATAGGTCTCAGACTACCGTGCTTTAATGGTTGAAGTATATCTCTGTATATCTGACTATAAGAGGTAAGCTATAGATAGATATAGATTGACATGGATATATAGGTACATATATAGATACATGGACATTTAACTCTGACGATCAGCTCAGCCCTCTTAGTATGTCTGCATTGTAATCTCCCTCCTCAATTGCTTCCTGGAATTACTGAAATTTAAGGAAAGAGATAATATTTACAGGAGAATCAAATGATCAGTTTTGTTAAATCAATAACTTCAATTTTGTCCCCAAAGTGACTTCTATAAACTCCGCCCAGGGCATAGTTGTCTAACCCACACAACAAAATGCTAATGTTTCATGACTGTTGTTTTCCTTAGTTTTACATTCTCTTTTCCACCACTTATTCATTACTTTGTAACCTCAAAGGCACAAATGCTTTATATTCTGACATATGTCGCATCATCTATCACATAGTAGTTGCTGCAAAATTGGGCAGATAGATGGATAATAGCAGCTGGTGGATGGTAGATAAATGGCAAGAAGAGAGAGACAAAGAAAGAAAGGAAAGCAAGGAGAGAGGAAGAAAGACAAAAGACAGAGGGAGGAAGGACACATTTATAGGTTCATAACTGTTCTGAAGGAATCATTAGAAGTCTACACAAAATTAGCCAAATGTCCTTCTAAGTTAAGAACCAAATAACAAATCCTGTGATGCAAAGTGATATCCGTAAAGACAATGTCTAGAGAATGAAAATGTGCAAATTCAGCAGTTATTTGTTTGCTTCTCTCATTGGAAATAACCTCTTTGTTAGTGGGGTCAGTGTCTTAATATAATGCCTGGCACAAAGGAAGTTACTCTTTACATGTTTGTTAAATGGATAACTTTATTCATCATATATTATGAAAGGTATGGTTTCATCTGAAAAAGGTTTGTCAAGCAATCAAAACAAAAAGAGAGATTTACATAATTCTTATGTAAAGAACAAACTTTACAAATTTCTTTTGTTCTGGTATTCCATGAAGCTCTGTTATTTTGAGTTTCCCATCCATGCTTTTTTGGATGGAGCAGTGCCCTAATGGGGAGTCCATTAAGAGTGAGTCTCAAACATTGCGACATTTTGCTCCCTAGAGCAAACAAACTTTTCTTTCAGTAAGACAGAAGACATCAGTTTTAAGGAAATATTTGGGTGAAACATTTCATCCAAGGAACCAATTTAGCTGTGTAGAAATAACTACCCACAAATGCATGCATCAATTTGGAGACATTTGTCTAATACAGGTTTGTCTAATACAAATAGACATTTGACTAATACTAAGCCAGAATTAGTCGATGAGAGAGCATGTAAATTTGAATGACAAACAGAATACATGTCTCATTTGGTTGAGATTTTTCCATAAGAATAACATTTTAAAAAACAACCTGTTTTATATATAGAAAGAGGGCTACAGCTACCTAACAAACTTCCTGAGTCAATTCTGCAATATTTCTTGTGAGATAAAGCAAGATCAAAACAGCATAAAAAGGAAGTAATGGGAGTAGCATGTTTTTTTCATCCTTCAATTTCCCTTATTTTTTTTTAATTTTCCAGAGATTGAAGCTTTGTCTTCCTGAGAGAACAGGATGCTTAATATTACTTTCAAAATACTATAACTTAGCTAAAATAGGGAAGCAAAGGAGAAAAGATTGAAAATTTCTCCATGGTGAAAGAGGGGAGAAAAACCATACACAGTATACTAGTTACAAGTTAAGTCCTCTTAACTGATTTATTTTACTATTTTTTGTTCAAGTAACCTATTTAAAAACGCATCCGTGCATAGATTGCCCCTATTATTAATAGTAAATGTACATTTCAACCTGTCAAGTTTTTCTAGCCCCACTTCTGCAAGGTTCTTTTTTTTTTTTTTTTTTTTTTTTTAGGAAAAAAAATTTAAAAAGCAAAGGCATTTCCTAGGGCACATGCTGCTAGACACCCAGCATTTATCTTATCTCAGTTGATGACTTTCCTTTTATCCTGAAATGATTTGACAATGACTCTATGATTTCCTGTACAAATTACCCTTTGAAAGTGGCAGTGGCGCTTGGCAGCGATCTTCACTTAATTACTGAGTGGATTATTAGCATACGGCTCCCCCCCCCCTTCATTTCTTTATATCTTCTAGATTGCGTTGACAGTTCCCTTTCATTGCCTGCTTTAACTCACTGAATACTAAACATTATGCAGATTGCAGCTGAGAAGTACCCAGGCTACTCCAAACCCCTAGTCTGCACCAAAACCTTTTTGATGGAGAAGAATTTCCAGGTCAGAAATCAATAGCGTGTCTGAGAAGTGCATTTGTGGGTTTTCTTAATTTAGATTGGGGTGGGGTAGTGCAAAGCACTAATGTTCAAAAGTGAATATTCCTCCGTGATCTTTCTGGAAAACAATGAGTTTTGTTCCTTCCTTTAATATCCTCTGTCTTTAAATAGACTGAGATCTTGAGATTCTATTTCTCTTATACTCCTTCAGCTACCTAACTTGGGAGGGGATTAAGGAGACCCTGTTTTGAGAAATGGTAAGTTTCACTCCTTATCAGGCTCTGAAGTCAAGGGACCGATAAGCTGACCTCCCTGGCATGTGTGAAGTGTTATTTATTGTTTGCCAGGCAAGACAAATGCAAATGATAAATTGCAAAGATCTCTTCAGCACTCTCAGAAGGAACCTTCTCTTCTGTCTTGGCTCCCATCTTCTGGCACAAATTTGCACATATGTCGGGCATTCTCCATCCAGATCTTTATCCTTTTTTTTTTTTTTCTCCCTGAACTGCATTCTAAAGCATCTTCCACATTTCCCAGGGTATAGTAGGGACATGAACCCCTTCCCATTTCAGCCTTATGGTATAGCTTAGTGCATGTTTTTGTTTTTGTTTTTGTTTTTTTCTCTGTCTGCCTCTCCTTGGGAGGAGAATACAATACATGAGTGATTTCAGGACTTGGTGGCAGTGACACCAAAGCAATGGGAGTCAGCGCGGGTGGGGGGAACAGCTGGGTGCTGACTATGTCATCTCCATTCCAGGACTATCAACCACCAGCTTTATTCTTCTACTGTTACATCTGCTATGAAATGCGGGTCTTCCAGGTGGCAACCCAACATGCTGTCCAGTGCTATGAGGCCATTTAAATGCTTTGAGCTAATGCTGCATATCCATTTTCTAAACAAGTTAGCAGATACCATATGCAGCAATTAAAGTTTTATTGAGTGGTGCCTGCTTACCATACTGAATTTGGATTGGCTACCATCTGTCTCAAAGCCTGTGGTACCATCCCTGTTGCTTGAGAGAGCATTTGTAAGGATAGGAGATTTTTCTCAACTTCTGAAGAAGCTGCTTGCATGATTTTTCACATGCAGGCCCACAAAAGTGGAATTGGTACAAATGAAAAGTACCAGACAATTAGAAGTTAGGATGGCGTACATATTTTTGAGTGGGATAGGCCACTACACTGAGAACGCCCCATCTTGTAGCTTCCACCCCGGCTGTTTTTAATACATATGTGCTATTTTTCAGACATGTCTTCTAGGGGCAACTCAATGAACCAAAATCAGGAGTGGGCCAAGGACATGGGAATTGTTTTGCCTCTGTAAGAATCAATGTAATTGTTCGCACTTTCTAGGAAAATTTTACCTGGAACCACAGGGAAAAATTAAAATATAAATTTACATTTTACTCATTCTGCTGGTAAGTCTCTACGGGGACAAAGCTGTTTAAGATCAATCAGAGCTGAACAAAGGGTTTTGAAGAAAGCATTTATTAAAATTTAAGTAACGTCTAAATACTTGAGCTATGATGCTTTACTAATACGTTGTTAATGTTTGATGTTTTCTCAGACATATTTATCTTTATACCTTTGACCTCCATGAATGCTCAGAGGGAAAAACGTATTATAGGGAAGTTCAAAACCTCCTCAAATTTTTAAAACAGCTGCCTGAGTATTAGTGTAGACCAATAGAATAAAGACTGGAGATCAAATCTGTTAACAAACTCCGGGTTGCACGGATCTTGGATATATTGCTTGACATTTCTGTGGATACTGTTCCATAGGAAAATAATGGATGTGTTCAAGCCTTGTTGATTCTGTCCCTTTTAACCCTAATGAGAACTTCTGAGCTGAGGCTTTGTATATTGAAAAGAGTTGGTAAGTGAGAAGATAAATAGCTTTTTTCTTTCTTTTCTTTTCTTTCCTTTCTAATAGCTTCATTGTATCATATGTTGATGCTGCTCATTAGAACTTCCTCACTATTCAGGTCCTAGTAAGCAACGTCACATTTCATGAGTGACAAGTTCATATCACAGTCTTAAGCCTCATGTACTTAGAGGAAAAGTGACGCGCTTGAACGAGAGTACTGAATATGATTTAGAAGTCTTGCCCTACATACTGGCCTCAGAAATGCTATTCACTAGGTAGGAGAATCACCAGTCCCTCTGAGTCTTTTTTCCTGTTCTGTAACATGAAGCTCAAAATCCATGTCCGCTTTCCTTCGGATTACTGTGAGATTTCAAAGACTCTATAAATCTCTGTAAATAATCATTAAAATGTGAAGTGAAAAATAGTTTGCAAATTATTAAATAATGTCACAAATCCAACCCACCTTTCCACCGAAGACCAAATGTCATGTCTTTCACAAAACCTTTAAAATAACATGAATCAGGGGCACCTGGGTGACCCAGTCTGTTGAGCAGCCGACTCTTGACTTTGGCTCAGGTCGTGATCTCAAGGTTGTGAGATCAAGCTCCCAATGGGAGCGCTGCCGGGGATTCTCTCTCCCTCGCCCTCTGCCCCTCCCCCACTGTCTCTCTCCCTCTAAAAATAAATAAATATTTTTAAAAATTAACATGAATCATCCATATCTCCTCTCAACCCAAACAGCAATGTATTTGTATCGGTCTAAAGACATGCTTCCCTCTTTATTATAATCTGAGAGAGGAGATCCACCACAACCATCTAAACTTTTGCTTTTTGACTTGTGTGGTCCACGCAACTGAAGCACCAGCCAGCATCACATGAGAACTTTATGGAAACTCAGAATTTCAGGTCTCTCCCAGACCTACCAAATGAGAATCTGTGTTTCATAAGATCATCAAGTAAGTAGTAGAAATATTAAAGTTTGAGGGGCACTTGTGTGCCCCTCAGTTGAGCATCTGACCCTCAGTTTTGCCTCAGGTCATGGTTTTGTGGATTTGAGTGCCATGTTTGGACTGAGCCTGCTTGAGATTCTCTGTCTTCCTCTCTCTCTGTCCCTACCCCATTCGTGCTGTTTCTGTCTCTCTCAAAATAAATAAACTTAAAAGAAAGAAAGAAAGAGAGAAACAGAAAGAGAAAGAAAGAGAAAAAGAAAGAAAGAAAGAAAGAAAGAAAGAAAGAAAGAAAGAAAGAAAAAAAGGAAGAAATGTTAAAATTTGAGACACAGTGTTCTATACAATGACTTTAATTCTCAGGAAATTTATTATTCTTTTTTTTTTTCAACGTTTATTTATTTTTGGGACAGAGAGAGACAGAGCATGAACGGGGGAGGGGCAGAGAGAGAGGGAGACACAGAATCAGAAACAGGCTCCAGGCTCTGAGCCATCATCAGCCCAGAGCCCGACGCGGGACTCGAACTCCCGGACCGCGAGATCGAGACCTGGCTGAAGTCGGACGCTTAACCGACTGCGCCACCCAGGCGCCCCTATTATTCTTTTTATTTAAGATATTTACTATAAATGAAGATCTTGTGGGGCCTAAAAGCATATTGGCACAACCCTATCATTTCAAGAATAAGAGAAAGAAAATTCCAACTGGGATTCATATAAATTGGAATTTGCATAAAATTTAATGTCTGGTTCACTCACTTATTGATTATTTATTCATTCATTCATTCATTCATTCATCAATTATTGAGCATCTATTGTGAACCAGACACTGTAGTATATATGGAGAATTCATTTTGGAATAAGACATGATGCCCAATATCAAAGGGCTTCTAGAGAGAGCAGATGAAAGTTTTCTCACTCCTATGAGGTATTCCTTTAGTCATCCCACAGAAGTCTTCCTTAACAGGTGTCTGATTCTGCCTAGTCTTACACTTGTCTTACATTTCTTCCAGACTCACTTATTTATCTTCATTGCTACGACACTGGAAAATCTACACTTAATGAATTTGGGGGGCGCCTGGGTGGTTCAGTTGGTTGAGCATCCGACTCAATTTCAGCTCAGGTCAGGATCCCAGGGTCCTGGGATCAAGCCCTGTGTCTGGCTTCATGCTAAGCATGGAGTCTGCTTAAGACTCTCTCTCTCTCTCTCTCTCTCTCTCTCTTTCTCTCCCTCTCTGCCCTTCTCCCCTGCTTGTGCTCTTTCTCTCTCTTTAAAAGAAGAACAAGAACAAGAACAAGAACAAGAACAAGAAGAAAGGACAAGAACAAGAAAGTAAGAATAAAAAAATAAAAAGTAAATGGATTTGATGAAATCAAGTGTCATTCTTTGGCTACTCATACAAGAGAAAAATGGCTCATTGGCCAACATTGTATCATAGTATTAGCAGATACATCTAATCTGTGATTCTCGCCTATTCTCTAACCCATGCCCACCCTAACCTAGAATTAATATTATCATGCAACAATAATAGTTAATATATATGGAGACTTCCCCATATGCCCAGAATGGTTCTAAGCATGTCACATGTATTATCTTATTTAATCATCACAGGTATCCTAAGAGGCAAACATCATCCCCTTTTTACAGAGGAACTAACTGAGGCACTGAAAAATCACGTAAGAGAGTAATAGAGATACCTTCAAGTATCTCTAGGCTGTATGAATTTAATTTTTTTTAATGTTTAGCTTTGAGAGAGAGACAGAGACAGAGTATAAGATGGGGTTGGGGCGGGGGAGGGGGAGGCAGAGAGAGAGAGAGGGAGACACAGAATCTGAAGCATGCTCCAAGCTCTGAGCTGTCAGCACGGAGCCAGATGAAGGGCTTAAACTCATGAACTGCGAGAACATGACCTGAGCGGAAGTCAGATGCTTAACTGACTGATCCCCCAGGCGCCCCTAGGCAGTCTGAATTTAAAGCCTATCATTATATATAAAGCCTTAAGGTAATGATAGTACCTTTGAAATGATTTCCAACAGGATACATTGTCTCTAATTACGTATTCTATTCTTTCTGTCCTGAAACTGGCAGATCTCCCACCAATGGCAATAGTAGTTCTAGACACATTAGTCCCAAATAGCTCTTCCAAAAGAATTAAACAAACTGATGAAGATCTTAAGCTTAATTAAACTACATTAATTTTCCTGACTGAAAGGTCAGTAGAAGCCAAGAGGAACTACAGTTTCAATTATTTATTGACTGCATAGTGTTCTTCCTCCACGAACAGTAACTCTCTAATTTTTGTAACTATAAATATCTTGCATTTTGTTTGTTAGACAACATTGAATGAATGCCTTGCATTGTCACTATGATGGTTTCTTACAGTATGTGCTTCTCACCTTTCCTGTTGGAGATTCTCATCATCGAGCCATTTGTCTCTAAGTGGTCTGAAAACGTACTTAGATCTCAATGGCCGATAGGACTTTCATACAGAGGCTTGGTCATTGAAGTCTAAAGGGTGACCCTATCATCAGTCTAAGAGTTTCTGGCACCCATCTTCTTGCTCATTACTGCCTCACTTTTATACTTGGACTTAATTGTTGCATGGACAGAAGCCAAGTCTGCAGAAGAGTAAATGATCTGATTGTAATGAGTTACAGGTTCAAGTACCTCCTTCTGTGTGTTGTCACTATGGAGCAATGTGCCGGTCACTTGGCTAATGCTCTAGTTTCTAAACTGCTTGTGTTCTTTGTTTTGGCTCCTTCTTCCTGCATTTCTCTGATTATTAGTACCTCCAAGCGAAGGTAAGTTCAGAAATTGTGTTAAATGACTGAGTATTGATGTTCTAGCAAAGTCTAGAGATTATTTACACCTTCAGCTGTTCTATTCTTCATGAGCTGAGGCAATCAGTGATGCATGCTATAATGTCATGGTCTTCTCAACATTAGAGCATGCAAAAGATGTGTTAGTACACATTGTTTATTTGAAAGAGACACATTTCTAGAACCTCACTGTAACACTGTTGACTCTACTGAAAAATTCCTCTGAAAGCCTAGACTAGTAATTAAACACCCAAAGGTATCCTTATAAGGTAGTTTTACCAAAAAAACGGTCTCAGGGTACATGCCCAAAGGTCATGTTGCATATAAAGGCTCCAGGCAATTTCTTTCAATGAGCTCAAGACACCAGCCTATAACCAGTAGTCATTTCCACCCCTTGGCCTCTACTTCCAGGGCTTGTCATTGATTGCAATTTTGCCCTTGGCTCTACAAACAGCTTTGCTCAGAACTTTTGTGCTACCTTGATTTGCAGCTACATAGAGCTCTCAATGGTCTACGGGTGTGTTGCATTGTTCACAATCCTCTTTGGAGACTTTCTGTTAGCCTATATGCAACCTCGTATTCCTTCAGCAATAATTTCTTAAGCATATGCTCCAAGAAATAGTAAAATGCTCATGATCGAAATCTTCAACAATGCCCATTGACTAGAATATATCATCAGAGCTCCTCACGCTTGAATTAGAGATTCTCCAGGACCTGGAAACCACCTCGGTTTGCTTTTGTGATTCCAATTTCTTCCTTCCTCCAAGTCTCCTCTTTAATCACTGAGTTACTTCTTGTAAGTAATAATAAAATAAAAGCAAGTGAGACCCCAGCCTGGCGGGATATATTCGTGGTTCACTCACACTAACTAGCAAGATTGGGAAATAGTCTATGCTTGTGTCGCTGGGATTGTTAGTACAGTGAGCCTGGTGAACCAGCGCTTATGTGCTCTGTGTGTATAGTGCCTTTACTTGACTCCCTTTGAATGAGATCAGGTAAAAATTGGCCTGTCTTCCAGCCATTGAGGTCAGTGTTTCCATCAGTGTCTCTAGGGAATGGAATACTAGGAGGAACTTCAGAAAGTAGGCTTGGGCCTCCTTGGCTCATTTGCCGCATTCCCTCTAGCTTTCCCTTGATTTTCTACTGAGAATCTCTTAAATTTCCTCATCTAGATCCCCTCTATGAATTCAGATTGTACCTAATAATAGAAACCATGCCTTTCCCAGAATACTTATTACTGAAGTCCTGATTAGGCATGTTTGATCCATGTAATTATGATTTGCGTTCTTGGATATGGCACCCTGTGCATCTCAAATCCCACCCTTCCGTGCCACTCATTGCAATTTCTTGGTTTGTTTTCCCTAACCCCACCTGGACACCACAGGTCAGTCTCCAGCCTAACCCCTCCCCACTCTGTTTTCAACATCCAACTTACTAGTGAGTGAGGTCATAATACTTAGGGCAATAAAGAACAAACATAGGTGTACCTCAAAATCAACATGTCTACAATCAAAGTATATGCTTTCCCACCCCTGCTCCATCTTGAGAAGTAGAAAAATGTTCACTCCCTTCAAATTAGAGGGGTTTTTCTCATCTTTATGAATTATATTCAAGTCTTACCAATTATGGTCTGAGAAACTGAAGGGCTCCAACCTCAAAAGAGGAAAGCAGAAAAAAATCTAAGTCTCTGTAAAATACATATTACTTTTGGAAAATACAATTTTTCAGACAATATAATTAAATGAATTCTATCCAAGTCCTATCAATTCTCTCTCCCAAGTGTCTCCTGAATTTGAGTTGCTCACTGCCTTACCACAGCTACTATTACCACACCAGGAATACATAAAATCTCTTTTCTGGAATATTGTAAACATCTAATTTGCCTCCCTGATTTTATTCCCTTGGAATTCATAGGTATCCTTTACCCAGATGGCCATCAGTAAGCTCTCTGAATCACTACTATAATCATGACTCTCATCCTTCTAGATCCTTCAGGGGTGAAATGAGCCCTGAGCACGTCTGATAATATTGTCTTCTCCTTCTTTATATATGTTTAAAATATGTTCTGTGTGCCCTTATGTATCTTACATAGATACATAAGGCAAAGGAGTTAATACAAATACCAGGTTGTCAGATTTTCTTACTAGTGGCATCTTTAATCAAAGAATACATGGTTAGAGGTTTGGCAATAGACTAGGTCTTTCACGGCCAATATTTAAGACCTGCTGCACTGCAAGCTGTCTATTTTCATCAAAATTATGTCTTCCTCAGACAGTCATTTGCTCAGGTTCCAAGATGTCCTACCTGGGAAGTATGAGCTTCTTGGAAGACAAGAAATTTGGAGTTTCTCCAGGTGGGCACAAAAAAAGCCCTCCATTTGTTACTAATAACCCCTAAATTATGTATCTTCCGCAGAGAATATTAGATTTTCCTCTGCTTTCCTTTTTGGAGCTTGGGATTCTGCTTCAGCTTCTCCAACAATAATCATCAACCAATGATATTCATTATTGCAGTGACTGAACACCTTCATATACCAGGACCTGTGTAAGCTCCATAACTGTCATAGCATCCCTACAAGGTAAGCAATATTAGCCCTAATTTTGGGATGAGGAATCTGATAATGAAATTCACCCAGATAGTGAATAGAAATAATGAATGACAAATCATGGATAGTCTGTCCAAATCCAAAGTCTTTACTCTTAACCATACCATCATAACCACACACTTCCCTGAATCAATAATTAAGTAATAGCATTATTATTTTTTTATTATTATTCATCTCTCTGGGTGAACACCTCTCATCACCTTTGTCTCAATGGCAGAGACCCAGTAACATACTGGGAATTCTTATAAATTCTATCACACTGACTTGTCATGTTAAACAGGATTCATATAGGGGCGCCTGGGTGGCTCAGTTGGTTAAGTTACTGACTTTGGCTCAGGTCATGATCTCACAGTTTGTGGGTTTGAGCCCCACATCTGGCTCTGTGCTGAACGCTTGCTTGGAGCCTGGAGCCTGCTTCAGATTCTGTCTCCTTCTCTGTCTGCCCCTCACTTGCTTGTGTTCTGTCTCACTCTGTCTCTCAAAAATAGATAAATGTAAAAAAAAAAAAAAATTTAAACAGGGTTCACATAAGATATTCTACAAAACCCAGGCAGTATTATTTGAAGCTTCACAGACATTTGAACCATCTTATTATTTTGTAGCACCTAAGTCAGTTTGAGCTGAAGGCCATCTTGTCAGTTTGTTGTCTGCTGAGGTATTTGGAAAATCCTAAAATATGGTCATCAGACTTATATCATCTGGCAGTAATTGGGAGAGGAGCATTTTAATGGCATTTTCTCTCTTTCTTTAACATTTTATTATGGATGATTTTAATATATACAAAAGTTGGGGCACCTGGGTGACTCAGTTGGTTAAGCTTCAGACTCTTGACTTTGGCTCAGGTCATGATCTCACGGTTCATGGGATTGAGCCCCACGTCTGGCTCTGTACTGACAGGGCAGAGTCTTCTTGGGATTCTCTCTCTCTCTCTTTGCCTCTCCCCCACTCTCTCTCTCAAAATAAATAAACTATATATATATATATATATGTATATATATATATGCACAAAAGTAGAGAGAACAGCACAATAAATCCCCATGTTCCTCTCCCCCAGTTCTAGCAATCAACTCTCCTTTCACCTGTAACTTTTCGTTTCTCCCCTCACTGGATTATCTTGAAGCAAATGTCAGATATATCATTTCATTCATACAGATTGCAGATTTTATTAACTTTCTTAAACAATTGCAACACCATTATCTACACCTAAAAATTAACAATGATTCCTTATTGACATTAAATATGCAGTCTGTGTTTGAACTTCCTCCAACTTTGCTTCTTATGAATTATTTTCACAGTTTCCCTATTCTAACTGGATTTCAAACAAGGTCCGTAATTTTCATTTAATTGATATGTACTCCTAAGTCCATTTTAGTCTATATGTCAGTTTTTTGTTTTTTTGTTTTTTTTTTTTAAGAATCTTGGTCTTTGGGGAGTGCCTGAGTGGCTCAGTTAAGCATCCAACTCTTGATTTCGACTCAGGTCAGGAGCTTAGATTTCATGGGATCAAGCTCAGTATTGGACGCTGTGCTGACAGTGTGGAGCCTGCTTAGGATTCTCTCTCCCCCTCTCTCTCTCTGCCCATTCCCCCCCAAAATAAATAAATAAACATTTTTTTAGAAAAAGAATGTGAGAATCTTTGTCTTTTGTCTTATAGAGTTGCGTTCATGCTAAAATTTACTGATTCTATCCCTATAGCGTCACTTAATGTATTCCTCGGTCCTTTGAATTTTCTGTAAATTGGTAGAGACGTGATCTGATTCAGTTTGATGGGTTTTTTTTGGGGAGGTGGCAATATTTTATTTTCAAATGTCACAGGAGGGAGGCTGTTTTATTGTAGTTATTATTCTCATTGATACCTTAAATTGTCCCTTTTTTGTCTACTGCAAGCCTCTTCCAAGGTCCTGAGTTTTCATGACACAACCCCCACTGTCTTTGGTAGCATCCTTGTTTCCTAGTACTTCAAGCTGTTTCAGCTTCACCTTACACCTTCCGGTGCTCAGCTTGGAATCAGCAATTTGTCCAATAAGCCCATTTTGAAGCCCATTTAAAAAAAATTTTTTTTTTCAACGTTTATTTATTTTTGGGACAGAGAGAGACAGAGCATGAACGGGGGAGGGGCAGAGAGAGAGGGAGACACAGAATTGGAAACAGGCTCCAGGCTCCGAGCCATCAGCCCAGAGCCCGACGCGGGGCTCGAACTCACGGACCGCGAGATCGTGACCTGGCTGAAGTCGGACGCTTAACCAACTGCGCCACCCAGGCGCCCCAAAGCCCATTTTAGGCTGTGATATGAGCGCTCCAGATATTCACGTCTCTAGACTGGAAATTGTTTCCAGGTCTTTTTAATGGACAGAAAGGGGTTTTGTGGTTTTTTTTTTTTTTATTTTGCTATTCAAATTTTCTTAAGTTGCTTACTTGATTTATATGTTACATACATAATAGTTTCAGAATAACAATAACCACAAGATTACTAACAACCATTTAAGATTTTTTTTAAATTTTTTGATTGGGATATCCTTAGGATATATTCCACTAGGGATAAAGATATATAGGCAAGTTACTGAATTTTAAAGTTATTTGAAGCAATTTCTTAGGTCTTCATTAAGCCATCAGCTCAGTACACAGTTCGGTTTATTTGTTTAATCTTGCTTTTAAATTTTAAAGACTCCTTTTTATCTTCATTTTAATTTAACTTTGTCATATATTCACATAAAATACAGTTCGAACATTAGATCAATCAAACAGGGTAAATTCAGAGTAGACACTCTTCCTTTCCTGTCCTTTCTCCCACGTTCCCTTTCTCCCTTTAGAAGTAATTGTTGGGTTGATTTGATGGTTTATTTTTACACTCTTAAATTGAAGAAAATATATATACATTTACAAATATTCAGAGACAGAGCAGAATGCTGTATGTACTTTTCTCTATCTTGTTTCTTTTTTCCTTTACCGTATCCTGAATATCACTTCGTAACAGTTTATATATATGCTCTTTATCTTTTAACAGATGCACAGTATTCCACCGTGTGGATGTGCATGGTTTATTCAACTGGCCCTAGTTATGATACACATTTAGGATATTTCCATTGCTATCGCAAATAGTATAATAATTAATATTTTCCTGCATATGTCTCTTGTATTTTTCTACATACCTTTGGAATATGTTTCTAGAAGAGGGATATCCGGGTCAGATGATAAATGTACATGAGAGTGTGCTAGATATTGCCAGATTCCCATGAATAATATATGAGATTATTCTTCTTCCTACAGAAAAAGAGTGCCTTTTCCCTACAGCCTCCCCAACAGCGTATGCTGTCAATTTTTGGATTTTTTTTTTCCTAATTGGCATTTCTCTTATTCTGAGTAAAGTTGAATATCTTTTCATATGTCCAAAAATTAATTGTACTTCTTTTCTGGCCCACGTCTCTATTAAGTTCTGGGGTTTTTCATCTTTATTTGTTCAGAATCTCTTATTTTACTAGGACTATTAACTTTTTGACTGTGAAGTGAGTTCAGTTTCTTTTTCACTTTGTCATCCTTTATGTTTTATTTTTTGTATGCCATGCAAAAGTTTTTGCTTCTTTCTTGGGTTGATCAATTGATTGCATTGTATGTAATGATGTGTATCAATCTTTTCCTTTTTTGGCTTTGGATTCTGGGTCATAACCAGGGAAGTTTAACCCATTCCCAGATTATAGATGAAATCCTCATGTTTCCTTTTTGTATTTACGTGAGTTAATTACTTACAATTACACCTCTTAATCCATATGACTTTAGCATAAAAGATGGTATGAGAATTAGATCCAATCTGATTTTTTTGTCTGGCTATCTACTTATCTCAACTCCACTTAATGAAAATTCCATTCTTTCATGACTAATTTGAGATAGCACTTTATTGTATACTAATTTTCCATATGCAATGTTAAGCCTATTTCTGAATTTTATAACATGTTATATTAATTTATCTGTCTATATTCATGAGACAACATATATTGCTTTAATTATAGAGGCTTTAAAATATATTTAATCTGGTAGGCTTGGTTCCCCCTCATTGCTCCTATTTTTCAGGGTTTTCCTGGATGTTCTTGCTTTTTATGCTCTTCCAAATAAATTTTATAATCAAATTGTCTGGGTCCATAACAAAACATGATGGTGTTTTTATAGAGATTGCATTGAATTTATAAATTCGCTTAGAGAGAACTGACATTTTTACTGACGATGAGTCTTTCAGTCCAAAACCATGGTTAACCATGTCCATTATTTGAAATCTACACTGTGTTTTACAGTTTTCCTCATATAGGTCTTGAACATTTTTTGGTTAAGTATTCTATTTTATAATTATCAGATTAAATAGACATGGATAAAGATATAGATATAATAAAATGCTAAGGAATTTAATGGCATTTTCACCTGCAACACATTTTCATGTGCCCCGTACCCTTTGGCCCATGGTATTACACTTCTTTTTATATCACCGACTTTCAGAGGGCATGTTAACCAAGCACAAAAGCAATCCTGGTAGAAAGGGAATTGCCCAACCACACAAGTTCTTAAATTTCAGCAATATCTCTAATTCTTAAGTGAAGTGGCAGGATGCATATTTGTAGTATGAAGAGATACAACATACACTATATGTACTTCATTGACATTGTCCTTTTTTCATTTCTTCAAACTATCATCCACCGTGTTATTAGAAACCCTAAACATACTAAGGAACCGAGTCTCCGTATTCTGAATATTTTTTTAAAAAAACAAAGCAATTGGGATTTTCATAACCTTAAGATAGCACAGCTTTGCAACTTTGACCAAATTAACCGTGACTTTACTGTTATTTCACCAAATAAATAAATTTCAACTGGAGAACTTGAGAATTTCCTCTTAATGGTTTTCTCACTGCAGACTAAATTCCCATACCTCCTCTTCTGATATTTAGTGACTGAAAATAATTTGCAGGGGGGCTTCCTGGAAGCATTCCAGTGCAAACAACCTAGAGAGTTATAGTTCTTCATTAAAAACAGGCTAATTTAAGCTTAATTGCCCTTTGGCTGATCTTTCTGGCTCTAAGCTCATTCATTCATAACCACAAATATAATAAAACAAAATATAGCATTTTCTTCTTTATAAAGATTTTTTCCAAAACTATTTTTCCACTTAAAAGCATGATGGCACCACAATGTGGTAGATTGCATTGTCGTTCCCAATTTTTTCCCATCCTAACATCAACACTCTTCTCATGGCCTCATTGTAGGTGGAGTAAACTTTCTTGTCCCTTGACTTTGGGCTTAGCCATGCCACTTCCTTGGGTCAGTGGCCTGTGGCAAGAAATGATGAAACATCATTTCTGAACCTAGAATCTAAGAAGCTTCATGTTATTCCTTGTGCCCTCTTGTAGCTCTGCCATTTAATAAGAAAAATATACCCCAACTCAAATTCTGACACCCAATTAAAACCCTGATCACCAATTCCAGTGTGTGCAAGGAAGTTTCCCCATACCACCAAGCAATTCACCAACACTAGCCGGGTATCCTACAATTCAATTCGATGCTGATACTATATACCCAGCGATGGCATCAGATCCCACAGATTAAGGGCTCAGTCCTTCAAGACTCCTCCTACTTCAGATGCCAACCACAGGTCCAGCTTGTCACCTGTGCTTCTGACTGACTGGCTGTAGATCGAGGTTCCAAAAACCCCTCCTTCGGTTCAGTTAATTTACTAAAGAAGCTCACAGCATCCAGAGAAACATTTTATTTAGCAGATCACTGGTTTATTACAAAATATATATAAAATATAAATATATTAATAAATATATAAACATATATTCATATAAAATATAAAAGATAAATAAATATATAATATATTATAATTATATATTATAATATAAAATATATGTAATATATAATTATATATAAATAAATATATAAATATATTATATTATTATATATAATTATATTTATAAATATATAAACAAACATGTATAAATATATACAAATAAATATATGTAATATCAACAAAAATATAAATAAAAATTTATATAAAATTTATATAAATATAAATATATAAATAAATATAAAATATAAATATATATTTATATGATATATATTTATATATATTATTATACAAAATATATTTATATTCTATATAATAAAAAAATTTTATACACATACACACACACACACACACACACACACATATAACTCAGGAATAGCCAGATGGACAATACATAGGGCAAGGTATGTGGGAAAGGTATGTGCAGAGCTTCCATGCTCTCTCCAGGTGTGCTACTCTCCATGCATCTCCCTGTGTTCACCCACCTGGAAACTCTCCAAATCTCATCCTTTGGGGGATTTATGGAGGATTCATTTCATAGGCATGATTGATTAAACCATTGGCCATTGGTGATTAATTCAACCTCCAGCCCCTCTCTCTCCTGAAAGGTTCAGGGGACTGGGACTGAAAGTTTCAACCCTCCAAACACATGGTTGGTCCTCCTGGCAACAGTCCCCATACTTAGATGTGGTCCAAAAGTTACCTCATTAACATAATAAAAAACACCTTTATGGCTCTCACCACTTAGGAAATTTCAAGGCTTTTAGAAGCTCTGTACCAAATAGGGGATGAAGACCAAATATACATCTCTTACTAGAGATCACGGTATCACACTAACATGTTGGGACAAGGACGATGAGAGAGACACGTCAAGGAGAATTGCCCCAGCAGCCCCCCAAATCTGCAATGCTAAGTATAGCTTCCCTAGGCGCCTCTGCCTGAAGAAAGTCCCATCAATAAGCCCAAACTGCATCAGGAGAACTTCACTAGACCTACAGATTGACGAGGTTATGAAATGCTTGTTATTTAAGCCACTGAATGCGAGAATTGTTTGGTATGCAGCAATAAATGGCTGATTCCACAGTCACTCAAATCTACAAACTAAATACTGACTTAGAGTCTTAGACTCTTCTTTCTCTTTCACCCTCCAGATCCAATCAGCCTTAAGAAGTTTGTTCTGCCCCGGTGTTTCTGCCATGCCACTCCTTTCCATTTTTTTATCACTGCTCGAACTCATGTCTGATCATCGTATATCTGAATTATTACAAAGACCTTCAAACCAAACTCTGACTTCCTTTCTCTCTAATCCGTCTTCTCTACTGATACCAGAGAACTGTTTTGTTTGTTTTGTTCTTCGAATTACAGATTTAGTTATGTCCATCCTTTGCTTGGAAACCTTAGATTTGTATCTGCAAAATCACAGACCCCTTTTCCTCACCTCTGTCATAATGGATTGTAGCCATAAGTTTTCCTCCTGAATCCAAAAGGGCCCTTAATAGGAGGGTTCCCAACAGCCACTCTTCATCAGTATAAACTGTCTTTCCTGCCCTGTACCAGATAATTTGTCATTGCCATTGTCCATTGTCATTGTCCAATTTGTCATTGTCTACTCTCAAATTCAGACTATGACCCTGAACTGTATCCTTGGCCTTACCTTCTATTATTCTTTCTCTACCTTCACTGAATCCCATGTGCTAACCTCACTGAACAAACGTCCCTGTTCCCCAAACAGTCTGTTGATCTCCATAGTAATGATACTGAAATCTCCCCTACCAGATATGTCTTTCAGCCCACAGACCTCAAGGTCAAGCTGAAATGTTTGCTCCTCTGTGAAGGTCTCTTTGACATCTTCTTCCACTTCTATCTCAAGGTTCTACCCTCTGGATGTCAGTAGGACATTGTTCTATTGACAACATTACATTTACTTGTATCATAGTAACTCCTGATGAAGTGTCTCCTACTTATAAGTAGAGACCTTGCCCTACTAACCAGATTGAGCACTTAATAGGCACACTACAGGCTGGATAGATAAAACTACTCTTATGAAATCATCCAGGCGGCACTTAAAAGTCTATGATGCAATGTTTTCCTGCCAAATACGATTGAGAAAAGAACTTTGGTTTTTTTTTTAATTAAAAATCCTTTTTACTTCAAAATTATTTAGAAATCGGAGACTTGATGAAGCTCCAGGGATACTGTCATGAAGTAGTATAATTTGTAAAATTAAATGAGTTTTCAAGGTAGATTTTACACATGTTAATTAATACCATTTAAGGAATGCCTGATTTAACGAGAGACTACTGCACATACAAAAGCATTGTAACAAATTAGAGTAATATAAAATTGATTCCAAAAATATGAACACAATTATCATTTGACCATGCTTATCCAAAAGCAGTGGCATTCAATCATTTATTTATGCAACAGAATAAAGAAAATAACTTTCAGCTTTTGAATTAATTAATATAATCACTTCTAGCAAATGTAGGCATTACTATAGCAAATTAAATTTATACCAGAAAGGGAAAAAATAGGTACATCATTTAGTGGGTTAAATATAAAATAAGAACAAAATAAGCTCACTCTTGAACAGACACATGAGTCTATAGATACTACGTATACCTGAGGTTTTAGTAAAATTTGCAAACACTGAAAAGTACTACCTGTTCAGTTACCACCACAGTTTATGCTTCAGAAAACAGAGAACATGGTCTCTCAATAGGACATACTTTCCATGTTACCACTCGACCCTAACAGAATGACCCTATTCCTTAGCTCAAAGATTCAGGGGCCTGCTTTTCATCTGAAGTGACAGATTTGAAGATAAAACTGTATCTCTTAGGTAGAGCATTTGTTCATTAAACTTGAGGTTCTGGGTTGTGATAAGAGCCCAGGGGCGGCTTGAGAACTCACATAAGGACAGAACCACGAGAACTGGAGGATTTAACTCCCATTTCTAAGTGTGATCGCTTCTGGGAAGTTAGGAAAAGAGGAATGTCTTTAAAAGGTTACTTACTGTGGCCACTTCTTTTTCCTGGGTCATTCATATTTCTTCTCTCTTACTTAAAAACAAAGTATAAATTTCCACTGACAGGTCTTCAGTCCCTAGAAGAGTAGTTTCCAAAATGGTGTGCACAAAACAAGCCACAATGGTAGGAAAAGACAACATGACAGCATCTTCTTAAGTATATTTTATCTCATCCTCTTTAATTTAAACATTATATTTTTGGGGCGCCTGGGTGGCTCGGTCGGTTAAGCGTCCCACTTCGGCTCAGGTCATGATCTCACAGTCTGTGAGTTCAAGCCCCGCATCGGGCTCTGTGCTGACAGCTCAGAGCCTGGAGCCTGCTTCAGATTCTGTGTCTCCCTCTCTCTCTGCCCCTCCCCTGTTCATGCTCTGTCTCTCTCTGTCTCAAAAATAAATAAACGTTAAAAAAAATGTTTAAAAAAATAAAAAAATAAACATTATATTTTCAAATATTTTCATATTTTCATAGGTTTGTAATAACTGTGTATATTCTGTCACAATATGATGTGCATTTTTCTAAAAAAATAAATGTATGTTGGAGTATGTCACGATAGAATATTTTTACATAGGCTACATGATCCCAAAGTTTGGGAAGGATCGCACAATATAAATCACTTGGGTCCAGAAAAACATAATAGGGCCCCTATTTATATTTGTTTTTAATCTATAAATAAGAGAGCCACTAAGTTTTACTATATTCCATATGTGGCTATCACTGGAGCCGTCCCTTGATCCCTCTCCTTAGTCATTTGATTCAGAAGGTCAAGTTTCCCATCTGCTGTACTAGATATTCTTAGTAAGGTTGGGGGAGACTGTGCTTGCTTTTAAAACATACTGCAACATACTACAGTCTTGGTAGGTACCAATAAGCTGGTTGATAGATCATATTATTTAATTAATTAAACAAATCCTCACAAAAATGGACAAGCGGCTTCTTCCCAAAAGTGCAAGGTGAAAACAAGAAACTGAAAGACTTGGTAGTTTTCCAAGTACAAGCAAAATTAAGAAACTGACAGAGTTAACACTCCTTTACCCCTAGCATGATCGATCTTACCATCTGCTCCATAACAAGGTATAGACAATGGCCACCTAAGCAGATTTGACAAGAAGAGATTCAGGTATTCCAACTTATTGACAGGACTACTTAATGTATGTCCTAACTCCATGACACTAATGAGAAACTCTGCCTAAATTTACATTTCACCCTGAGATACTATCTATCTTTTGCATCCTCACTGTATTTTTTTTCTAATTTATAAATTATATGTTTCAAAATGTATATAATTATATACATGTGTAAAGAAATATGTATAAATGAGTGGTTATAATTACATAAGTAGTATGCATCAATATTTATTTATTATTGGGAATGGATGCCTAAAAATTCTTAATATGGATGCATAAATAAAAATTTGGACACTACAATTCTAGAGAACATAAAACTTAAAAAAAATAGATTAAATAATTTTCTTTAAAGAACTATTATATCAATCAGTTACCTTCATAAACTACGTAGCTATATGAATTATGGAATATTCTACAGTACTCTAGCAAGTATCCTTTTGGCTTAGACTGGAATGACGCTCATTTACTTTTGCCACCCTGTTGCTCTGTAGGATTGAATAAGTCCTCTAGAGATCCAACTTGTGTGCATTGAAACCTACAAAGAACCTAGTAATGACGACAATGTGAGTGTAGTATAGTTCTTGACCTCCAAGAACTGACAGTCAAGTGTTTATTAACAGGAAAAACATAATTAAGAGAATCTTGAGGGGGCCTGTGGGTGGCTCAGCAGGTTAAGCGTCCAACTTCAGCTCAGGTCGTGATCTCATGGTTTGTGAGTTCGAGCCCCGCATCGGGCTCTGTGTTGACAGCTCAGGGCCTGGAACCTGCTTCGGATTCTGTGTCTCCCTCTTTCTCTGCCCCTCCCCCACTCATGTTCTGTCTGTCTGTCTGTCTGTCTCTCTCTCTCTCTGTCTCTCTCAAAAATAAATAAAACATTTTAGAAAAGAGAGAATCTTGAAACATTAAAATTTTAAAACATTATTTTATATGTTAAGGGAATTTTTAAAGTAAGATAAAAAGAATAAAGTGGAATTAAGTTGCCAGACTGCAGTTGATGACTTTTAACTTTTCATCCTTATAAAAACAGAAATTAAAAAGATATCTAACTTCTTATTTCACATGAAATTAGTAAAGATTAACAAGATATTACATAGATTTTGTTCTTTCTTAAAACACACACATACAGGGGCGCCTGGGTGGCGCAGTCGGTTGAGCGTCCGACTTCAGCCAGGTCACGATCTCGCGGTCCGGGAGTTTGAGCCCCGCATCAGGCTCTGGGCTGATGGCTCGGAGCCTAGAGCCTGTTTCCGATTCAGTGTCTCCCTCTCTCTCTGCCCCTCCCCCGTTCAAGCTCTGTCTCTCTCTGTCCCAAAAATAAATAAACGTTGAAAAAAAAAATTAAAAAAAAAACACACACACACATACATACAGACACACACACAAAACTCCAAGACTGTAAGCTTTTACAACCAAGTACTCAACTTGTGAAAGATGATGACACAATGAATGCTACTTCAGAAAAAAAATTTTTTTAAATGGCCCAGAAACTGAAATGAATTAAAAAACTGTACCATTAAAGACTAGAATTTTGCCATTAAAGTGAATGCTTTTTTTTAATTCAAAGGTTATTTGTGAAGAGCTCACTCTGTTTAAACAAATTCTAAATTTTTATTTTCTTCAGTGACAGAGCGTTTGTTCAACAAACTAGCAAAAGGGCATGATAAAAATCTCACTAATATTTCCCAAATGTGTAGACTTTCTAGACACTATTTGGGTTACCAAATCCTTTGTGGCCCGCCCAAAACTCAGTTCCCCATGGTCATAAATCATTTCCGTTTTGAGTGTAGGTATTTTTCACTTCTACACAGCCACTCTACTCTAGTGGGAAACTTTTCGTAATGTTTCCAGTGTGTGTTTTGATTCTGTGTTATGTGCACATGTAACATGGGGCATGAAGTACTATTAGGAAAAATGAAATGATGACATTCTCTTATAGCAACAATCTTTTCTTAAAGTACTGGCAATTAGTACCAAAGATTACATCAGCTTCATAAAATTCAGACAGTTAAAGAAAAGCACAATATACAATGAGCCACATTACTGAAGGAGCCAGTCATAAGTTAGGGAGAGCAGTTAACTCTTTATGATTTAAAGTTTGAGTGTTCCTTAGTGAAACATTCTTATTCCCACTTTCTTAGCCTCCTTCTTTATTTAGAAAACTCAGAGTTGGTTACTTTACTACTTATTAGCCCCTATTGGAGAGAGGAGGGAAAGAAAAGTAAAGGAAGCAAAATTCAAACCAATAAAAGTATCTATTGGCATTTCTCATAAAAAAAAAAAAAGCAGAGGAAGAAAAGATGCTGAAAAAGTGTGCTAAATGGCGATTTGAATTTTATCTCATTGCTCATGACCCAGTTCCTATTGTCTCAAATAACAGAAATCAAGCTTTCGCGGTTAGTTACGTAACGTGATTATGGAGGAGAAGCTTTATGTTAGTCACAATATACATGTGCGCTAGCCTCGAACACCATTCAAGATGACAGCATAACGCAGAGGAGATCAAGTAAAGATGAGGGACCAAATTTGGAGCCTAAGACAGAACCCAGAAGAAAACTATCTCTAACGCTAAGTAATAACTATGTTTCAAGGGCAGAATCCCTGGCTTCGTCTGTCTCTAGTGTTGAATATAGAATTCCCACCCTGACTGGAAGAAGATCCAGTTCCTGACACCAACAGTACCAACTGCTGCCTCTTGATTCTTTCATCATGACTCTACCGTCAAGCAGACATAAAATAAACATGGCAAATACTTTAGTCTTAGCGTTCTGTGAGGACTGAACCCCCCCCCCCCCATGCTCCATCATCTTCCTTGCTTCGTTTTCCTTCATGGCCCTTAATACCAGCTGCTGTACTCAGTTATTTTGTTGTTGTAGTTGTTCTTCATAGTCTATCTTTCCCTCTAAAATGTAAGCTTCAGAAGGTTAAGGATGTTTGTCTTTGTATTCACTGCTGTATGCCCTGCTCCTGCTAAAAGACCCAGCACATAATAGGTGCTAAATAAATACCTGTCAAATGAATGACTGATTGGCCCTGGTGTCCGCTTCTCTGCCTATGAGCCCAGAGAGTTACTCGGGTCCCACTGACATCGCAGGTGTCATCAAAGTGCCTTCACTACAGTTACAGTCTGCAGAGATTTAGCCGACAGGCAATAGTGGATGGGAAAGTCCCCCACTTCCTGCTGCCCTAAATTTCAATAAAAGGGTATGAGGAAACGGAAGAGGAAAAAGATTCCTCCAGAAGCTGCAAGTGTCTGCTTACTCTTGATCTAGTCTTCTCTGGTCTTAGTGTAAAAGAGTTGCCTACTGGAGAAGTGAATGGACCTTGATAAAGGGCTGCTGGTCCAAACTCAACACCGAAGGCTCACGATGATGTCTTGGCTCCCCACTGCCATCTCCTCCAGTGCAACACGTCAAGGACACCACAGGTTGATGTCCACTCAGGGGTGCTGTTTCACACCGCTCACCAAGCTAGGGGCACTGCCCCCTAAGCTGCTAAAGCCATAGCTTCCCTCAAAAGACACCACGGTTGTCACATGCCACTTTGTCTAACCATTGACATGGGTACTGTCTCATTTAATTCTCACAACACTCCTAAGTGTTACTATCGATGTCAGCCAAGGAAACCCAGGTCTGGAGAGGCTGGTTGGACGTGGGAGTTAAGAGTGCTTCGTCTCTCACCACCCCTCCGCTCACATGCTGAACTTCGGTCGAAATTACTGGCAGCCTCCAGGGCTAAGGTCTGCTATTCTTTCCATTTTACAGAGGGAAGTCAAGTCCCACGAAGCAAATGACTTGCCCAGTACAGCACAGCGGCAGGGTGGGAGAGCTGAGACCCCAGACCCACACTCTTAATCACTTCACCACAAGGCTTCCTAACGTGTCCTCACACGGAAGCTAGCAAAACGAATACGACACGTACTCGTATAACATTTTAACACTGTCAGCCTTTTGTGCACACATTATCCCATTCCATTGGAACAACTTCTCCGACAGTCATTATGTTGGGCCGGGGATGAAAAAACATATAAAATAACGAGGCAGGAAGCCCCAGACTTCACATTTCATAGACCAAACAGAAAAAGCAGCTGAGGTAACCATTACTGTTTTCCTCTTTCAGTACGAACTGGTAGAGAGGTAGGAGATCATAGCGGAGCAAATGGAAAACTTCTCCAATCCCTATTTGGCCTCTGCCTTCTAGTCGTTTCGCGTTCATAGTTGGCCAATTTGCCTCCTGAGTTCCAGATAAAGTGTAATTTAATTAGGAAACTTCCATATATACACTGTATCTCTGCATCACATTATACTAGGCTAAATCTAGGCTATACCAACTGCTGATGTGTTCTTCAAAAGTGCCTTTATACTTGCTGCTTTGCTTTAGAAATACTCTCGGTATAAAAAGTACCTGACTTTTCATGGACCAGGTGCTAAAATTGGTGGTCAGGGCTTATTCTTATAATCACAACCCTAAGATTCACCTTTCGGAGAAGCACCGTCAGAAAAAGTTCATGCTACCCTAAGTATAGTTCAATCAAGGCTAGAAAAAGTCTTAAAAATGCCCATTATTTCCATAATTATAATTCTTCCCATACTAGGAAGAGGGGTCAAAATGTGCTAAACATCTTGGCTGGGCAGTTGGAGCCCACCCGCCGAAGCACAGAGCACTGAGCCAGCACGCTGCTTGGTTGTCTTCCCCATGTGTGCGTCTGTGCAGAAATGCAATTGTGTCATTATCCACAGATACTAGCTTAGCAAATGATTTTGGTATCTATTTCCCATGGTCTGGGCAGAAAGACCGTCGCTCTAGGGCAGACAGGGTCTAGCCCACTGCAGAGATCCTTGTGACGGCCACAAAAATGTGTACCTGGTCCTGAACTCTAGGGTTACCAATTAGGCTATAGTGAGGCTTCTGGAATTGGTCTCATGGATACTGAATGTCTAACAGAAGAGGGTGCATGGACTCTAAGGAGAGCACCCATGTAACTAAGCTGTTGGGCT
The DNA here is from genome assembly GCF_016509475.1 of Prionailurus bengalensis. Taxonomy (NCBI): domain Eukaryota; kingdom Metazoa; phylum Chordata; class Mammalia; order Carnivora; family Felidae; genus Prionailurus; species Prionailurus bengalensis. Next base: position 39,319,591 of record NC_057353.1, on the reverse strand, counting down.
AGGATATCAAAGAGCAAGGAGATAGACATTTCACTTCTAAAGAATCAGATCTTGTTTTAAAATCACTGGTGAAGTGTCTGTTGTGATGGGGTTTTGTGTTGTTGTTGTTGTTTTTGTTTTTGCATAGGGGATGACCATACGGTGCCTGCTTACATTCCCACCCTTGAACCCTGCACTCCAGCCTTTTCTACTTGTAATTCCAGAGCAAACCAGCCTCCCTTTGTTCCCTGACCTTTGCACGTGCTAGTTTCCATATATGGATTGTTCTTTTCCACCCCTCACTGTACTCTGAGTCGGGCTAATTCATCCTACAGGTCTTGGCTTTGAGATCATTTCTTTCAGAAAGCCTTTTCAGGACCATGTTAACCCTACACCAAGACTGGAGGGAAATGATTTACACTGTGTCTTCTAATTGTGTGTTCGCTTGTCTCTTTCCACCTGAGAGCTCTAATTGAGGGATCGTGTCAGATTTGCCATTACCTTCCCAGAGCCTAACACAGTAACTAGCACACAGTAATAATTCAACAAATAAATGGATAAAAGGAAAGAAAACTTAACCGATCATAGCATGCCTCATTCTTGCTTGGGACACGAAGACTTTTTTTTAAGTTTATTTATTTATTTTGAGAGAGGGAGAAAGAGAGAGAGCAGTACAAAATGAGGAGGGGCAGAGAGAGAGAGGGAGAGAGAGAACACCAAGCAGTCTCCATGCTGTCAGCACACACAGCCTGACACAGGGCTCGATCCCACAAACGGTAAGATCATGACCTGAGCCGAAATCAAGAGTAAGACACTTAACCAACTGAGCCACCCTGGCAGCTCCACACAAAGACTTTTGCTAAAACAAATAGGGAAAGAAGTCAGTTGATGAGCTCCATGTGGCTGAGCAGAGATCTATCTATCTTTTGAAGTCTAAACTCAGAACAATAAGGCTGAGACCTCCCAGTGGCTAGATCAGTACTGACACAGGAAACAATCAGTCTGGAGTAAATCACAGTGAGAAGCCTAACTAGGAAAGGCAAGTTGGAAAAACAGAACTGGATTTAGGGACAAAGGATGAATTCATACTAACATAAAAAATAAATAACTAAATAACTTTGGGCTCATTTTTAAGAGCTTTACTAACAAGAGAAATACACCATAATAAATATTTTGCAATAATACACATATCATCCAAATACATTTGTATAAATATATTTATTCCTAAATTAACTGAGATTAGCTGATATATATATAATATATGTTATACATATAATATATATATAATTTTAGTCCCTTACCAAAAATTTCTTTGTTAGCCCTATAAAATGCCATGTGGATATGACCACATTAGAGTTTTAATAAGAATGATCCAATCCAAGTATATTCAGCAGATGATAACTTTCTTCTGTGCCAGTTTCTATGCCAAGTTCTATGTAGACATTTCATTCAATCCTACTGACAGCTCTCTGTAATATGGGTCTAACTATGACTTAGAAGTTAAATAATTTCCCCTAAGTCATTCAGTTGGTAAGTGGTAGAAATGTGATTCAGGTTTAAATATGTGTGATCCAAATGGTCGGATTTCATTATTATTTTATGGCTGAGTAACATTCCATTGTATATATTGTACATCTGAAACTAACATGACATTGGACTGGAATTTTAAAAAATAAATAAATTCCATAAAGTAAAAATAGATAGATAGATAGATAGATAGATAGATCTGATCCAAAGCCCATGCTCTTAATCACTGCATTATACTATCTCTACGAAAACCGGCATATGGGTCCCTATTTATATTAAACATTTAGGTAAACCAGGTAAGCACATTCTACTACATGGCATCAATATTTATGTGAAGCAAGCCTTATATGCACCTACCATAGTCATTGAACTTATAGTGGTCAAGGTCAATGTTATCTGGCTCAGAGTTATGAGCCAAAAAAAATAAGTGGCAAAAGTTACCTTCTGGCTAAATAAGAGAGATGATTCATTTTGTTTTGATGGCTGCTTTGACAGAAAATCCAGATTCATGAAAGTAAATTGATGCAAATCATACTCATACACATTAAAAACTCGAGAGGTTACCTTAAGGGAAATCAACTTCTAATAATAACAGAGAATTTTCTGTTAGTGTCTCTCAAAAAAGGTACGCTAAGTTCCCAATTCAATTTAATATTCCTTTCAAGGCATGCCTAAATTGACCATTCTCTGATTGGTTTCTAGGAAGATTTAAAATCTGAGTAACTACATCTCAATGTAAATATATTACACTTCTACTCAAGATGCTTATTCGGTTTTTCTTGTAACTGTTAAGTATCATAGGTGTCACTCGCTTCCTAAAAGTACTATTGACCACAAGAAATACTAGATACATATATTCAAATTCACTCCTTAGCTCACCAGTTAAATTTAGCAACTCTCCTGAGAAATGGCTAATATTAGATTTCCAGTTACCAGATGCTCTTTCGTTTCTTATGATGCTATCCTTTTTGAGTTCTAACTGGTTACCAAAGAAGATTCGTGATTAGCTGCATACTTGTGATCTCACTAGTTTTCTACTTCTTTCCGCTCTCTCCATAGCTCTAAGATGAGTTAATTTCATGGAACATTATTGAACGCAATCAGATAGAAGGATCCTTATGGGGAAAGGATTAATAATAATACCTCCTCCTATTTATATGTCAAGCCATCAAAGTCAAAAATCATTCTCATCAAAGAATACAAATTGACTACTTAAGTAGCATGCGCTGTCTCATGTAACTCATAAGCTTATAAACCAAGGTTCCCTGGAGATTATATTCAACAACCAATAATACACAGTATTTTAAAAACTTTATGAATCTATCAGCTATCTTTATACAAGCCTCCTAAAGAGTAGGTATAAGTAATAGGCTAACAGTGAATAGAACAAATTCGTTAACTCATAAATAGAACAAATGTAAATATCCTTTTTAAAAAAATGGTGCATAAAGTGTCACAATAATGTTTATGTAGTTTTGTACAGGACCATAGTTCTATCAGCAATACTACCTTGGTCTTGGAATATTGGTAGAGGCACTTATAACCTTTTTCTCTTCAACTCAAGGGCAATGTCCCAAAGAGCCTTAGGAAGGATTCTTGCCTGTTAAGGAGTTCACAGAATTCTACGAAGCCAGGTCGATTTGATGAAAAATGCCTCAGGTGGTGACGACTCCCCTAGTTAAAGTTAACCCTTTGAACTTGCCTACCAGTGGAAACATGGTTTCTTGGCAGTTCCTGGGACACCAACAGGGGTGCATCTTCTCCCAGAATACACCAACAAATCTACTCCCAGGGGTCCCTGTTGCCAAGAGTAGCCATGGCCTTTATTTCATGGTCCTATAGTCTTCAGTGACTTCTCACCCAAGATTGGCAATACACAAAGTGCTGAGACACCTGCTATGTAACGAAAGATAATTTATTGGGCCATGCCCTCCAACTTTCTGGTCTGATATTAAGCTTCAAATTTCAACAAGTCCATACAGATCCCTCTCTCTATACTTAGAACACAAAATATCAATATGAGCCATGTACCTCACACATATCACAGAGCTACTATATTGTCTCGAAAATGTAATCCCTCCCCCGCCCCGACCAAACTGCAATTCCCCTGACATTATCAAACCCTGTCCTAAGTAGCAAAAAATGTGCCCATACAAAATCTGACAAGAGCTCTACAAGCAAATGTGTATACAGCCATGCACTGGCCCGTGTTCTTGCTTCACCTAATTCTCTTCAACAGTAACATATCATCTCCACTGGAGAGCAGGAAACTTACCTGACTTGCTCATTATTCTATGCGCATTGTTTAACAAAGTGCAGGTCCTGTGGATGCGATCAGTGAGTAAATTTGATGGCTTTCCAGAACTTCTACTGCCACCGCTGCCTCCATGACAATGAACCTTGAAGGATGACAGTGAAGTTGCTGAGGTCACCAAAGTCCAAGTAAGGGCAACAGAAATGAATCACAAAAGTCTCCTGACTGTGGGTGAAGGCAACATTTGCTTTCTTTGCACACCAATGTAGCTGTTCACAGGTGAGAGGTTGCCAAAACAATACCTGAATCTGTAGGTCTCCCACCCTGTACTGCCCTCCACCACCCGTACTGCTCAGAAATGGTCTAGCAAACTACTCTCCTGAAGCTCTCTTGCTGTGTCATAGTGCTTGACTGAGTGCCCACTGTAAGTCAAATATTCCCTGCAAGAAAGCTTGCCAGGGCACCACCAGTTTTCACAAAATTTGTACCTTTCCAATGTCTTACTCATAGAGAGATGGTAGACATTTGTAGGAATGAGGCACTTAGACATCTGCGTTTTGTTAAGTTAAGCTGGTCAGATTCTGAAACTTAGGCACTGTCAGCACATGCTCCTATAAAAGAGTGCCAGTCTGAACATCTAATATTTTTAGCCCAGCTTAGCATATATTAAATGAATGGATGAATGAATAAATGAACGAGTGACCGAATTACAGAATGAGAGGGCCAGTGTGACCAAAAACTAGGAAAAAAATCCTTTCCTGTTCTTCTCTCTGCCTTCTGTCAATCTTTATTTCATATTTCTGCCTTGTAACCTCTTTATAACATCCCCCAAACTAGCCTTCAGAAAGTCCCAGATTATCTCCCCAAAACTTGTAAATGCCAAGCTTTGGTAATACCATCTACCATTTATCTTCCCAGGAAATGGAAGAATCCCCCAGGGCCATATATCCGCATACTCATGACAGAGGGGCAAACCTTCCAGGAGATCAATCCATATATCTGACTGCTTTGTAAGGGATTTACTAAGTGCAAAACAAATCATTCTTGGCGCCTGACTTTTGAAACATTTCCCTTTGTGTTTAGAAAGTGCAGTCACCCGGTCACTTGCATTCTGAGATGTGAAGTTTTGCAGATGGTTTAGTGTGTGCTCACTAAGATGGTCTTCCCCATTAACTCCTCAGCTCTCAACGCATGCTGTTTCCAAGTCTGTTCTGGGCGATAATCTCATGGCCTAGCAATAGCCTAAAAGAATTAGTATTAGGTGCTTGGTTTAGCACTAAAAGATTTAGAAATATATTAACAGAAGTTCTACTAAAATGGCCCATCTGTGGATCCTGAGTATACAGGCTTTAAGGAAAACACACACACACACACACACACACACACACACACACACACACAGTAAAAGCGCAGTGTTTGCAAAAGAGAAAGGAAGTTTCAGGAAGTGTCTTCTGCATAGTATACTCTCTTGGACTTTGTGTTCCTATGCTGTTTTGAGTTCCTTGAGAGCTCAAGCCTCCAAATTAAAAATTGGGGGCCAGTATTTTTATCGGGAGTACTCTCAGAACTGATAAAAGAATGAGGAGAGCAGGACTTGGTAGCAAAAAAAGTTAAAGAAAAAAAAAGTTGGAACCAAGATCTCAGCCAGTCCCCCAAAGAACTCTGCAGCTGGATAGGCCTTCAGATTTGTCTCCAATGAGGCAAAAGGGTAAGGCCATTTTACCCTTGCATCACCCCCTCACTGAATGTGTGCTGCCCCTAGAGAGAGACGACAGTGTTAGGGAAGGCAGTCATCTTTGGCAGAGGGCGATTGCTAGGAAGTGACTCAGCTAAGAGTAAACTAGGCTAATTAGGCCACGTCTTGATCTCCTATGTTGGCATATGAGCTATGCCAACGCTCCCGGCAGCTGAGGGGATGAGAGCCTTGTTCCTGAAGGGAGAATCTGGGCAGCACTCCACAGGGTCCACTACATCTGCTGTATCTACAGTTAGAAATACGGGAACATAATAGCCAATTGAAAAGTATACCCTTCACTTTTTAAATATCGTAATGGTATTCTTCCAAAATATGACATGAGGAGAACATTATCAGAAGAAAACTGGCATCCTTGAAGATGTCACAGCTATTGATTTGAACTTTTTAGAAAGTCTTAGCCTAAGCAGCAAATTCCAGATATGAGCTACCAAGCTATCACTGGAGAAAGAAAGCTTTTTTAATCATTGTTTAGATACTAATAACGATCATCTCTAGTTTTTCAACATTTCTTCAAACTGAGAAAAGTGTGTATAAATGCACCACAAAGGTACATAAATGGTTTCACCAACTCCTGGTGTTCCTTCAGGAAGATCAGCCCATGGACTCACATTTCATACATAGAGAAGCAAAATCCCTTAGTGGTGCTTTTAGCTATAGGGATGGAAAATGTATCTGGCAGAATTACTTGTCTCACCATAGGAAGCCAGAATTAAAACCCAGGACTCATCAAAGTTTGCAGGATTAAGGCACTTAGCTAGCATTTTTGGATTGAGTTGGCCAGATTTTGAAATTAATACATAAAATACATAATGTTAAAACTGCTAGCACACTGAATCCCTTGGAAGTGTCCATTTATGTTATAAAGTTTAACGTTATATATGTAATATGGAGCATCACAGAGATATACGACACTTACCATAAAAAATGACACTAATTTACTTCTGAAGAGAAAGTTATAGCATCAGCTGTGTCCGTGCCCGTATCCCAATTCAGTGTCATGCTTTAAAAGATATTTACTGGGGTACCTGGGTGGCTCACTCGGTTAAGCATCCGACTTCAGCTCAGGTCACCATCTCACGGTCCGTGGGTTCGAGCTCCACGTCGGGCTCTGGGCTGATGGCTCAGAGCCTGGAGCCTGCTTCCGATTCTGTGTCTCCCTCTCTCTCTGCCCCTCCCCTGTTCATGCTCTGTCTCTCTCTGTCTCAAAAATAAATAAAAAATGTTAAAAAAATAATTTAAAGAGAAAACCTCTTAAAAATAAATAAATAAATAATAAAATATATTTACTTCTTCAAGAAGATTTAAATGCAGCCACAACTACTTAAATGCCTTTCAAAGATTTTTGAGGATCTGTACAAATTTCTGGTGTCACTCTACTCGAATATTACGAAAATCCCGTTGAAGCCATCATTGGCAACAGCTCCAAAGTCAGACGGTTTCCTCTCTGAGTTCCAGGAGTTGTAAGGATGATGTGTGTCCACTTAGTAACGTCTTTAAGAGATGATGTTGTGAAAATCCTGACTGTTGACTTCTAACCTCGAGACCGGCATCAAATGGCCTTATTCGTTAGTTGGCAATCCACCCTAGAAGCCGGGAGGCCCCATCCGGGCTCTGCTGTGGCCTCTCAGCTAGTGACATGCAGGTCACCCAGGAAGGTTAGAAGTCAAACAATTGGGAAACATCCATGTCTTCATCCGTTCCAAGCGTGTTGATACAAGCTTCTTCGCTGGCCAGGAAACACAGCCAAGGGCAGAGAGGGCAGCACCTGCTAATCATTGGGCCACGCCTTGGCCAATTGTTCTGTGAGGCCTTCTTCCCCACGGCCCAGCCTTTAAGGAAGCGCCGACCGTCTCTCTCCCTTGACTCCACGCTGCGTTCATCTCAAAACAGGGCCACGCCATGTCACTGACCAGCTGGACTCATCAGAAAGGCCACCATTTCATTAGGAAGTCCGACCCAGATGTACAGCACTCCCAGGAAGAACAATGAGGATGGCGTATTAGCCCTCTTCCAAGTAGAGGAAATGGGACGGGGAAGGCGGCACGGGGAGAGATGAAAAAGAAAACAAAGTAAAATTTCCGTGGCTAAAACGGTATAAATGACCCACGAGCCACTGCTTCAATATCGTCTGCTTCATTCAGAAAAATGTGCCTGGCGAGTCGGTGCTACGTTCCTCGGGTACTAACTGTAAATTAGCAAATACACCTGGGCTATTAAAAATGAGCCTATGGGCAAAAATACTGCTGTTGTGAACCAGATGTTTATGCGAGTCCCTGTCTTGTTTTCACTTGCTAAATTTTATATAAATTTATATTGATAATGAAGGGGCGCCGTTGATGGCTGGTGCCCCAGTCGTGGCTCTTTGCCATCAAAAAAAACCCCTTTTCTTTACTCCTTGATCTGCTCTTTGCAGAAACGAGGCTTTCCACTCAGATAATGGGCAACATCTGTTCTTTTCAGGAACTATTTAACAAAGATTTTGTTTCCGTGAAAAATATATATATACATGCCCAGATCTACTCTGTTCTCGTGGGGAGAAATGATACACTGTGACACAAAATGCAAAGGATGATAGACCAAGGGAAGTTCTAGCACAATAAAGGATGTTTGCGAAACAGTATCTTTGGGATAAAAACAGGCTGCTTCAAGGGTTTGGGGACCTGGAAGGCAAGGGCCCTAACTTTGCTCAGGCAACTTGTTTTGGGTAGCTTAAGCCCTCTATTAGCTGCAGGTGCAAACATTGCACCTGTAGCTAATTGCAGCCACAATTAGACCAAGACCATTGTGGGAACAATTAGACACTTAATTCTGAGGATGTGACTAGCCCACAATTAGCCCTGGCTAAAGTGTTTGTACCCACATGAAGGGAGACCGTGCGACTGTGCCCAAACCAGTCAAACTTTTTTTTTTTAAACCATGCACCTCTACATTCTGTTTTCCCTTTGTAGACAGAACTTAGGAAAAATAACTGGACGTGCAATGGTAAAATATCCATGATAAGAAAACCACGCTGAATGAAAATGAAGCTGCGTTGTCAAAGATACAAATAGGGGCAGCCGCACACATATAAATACGAACCGGGAAAGAAACTCTGTCAAAAGAGTTGCTTCAAACAATGAATTCCTTAGTTATGTCTCCCTTGCCAAGCCAGCAATTTATGATAATGGTGTAGAGAAGATTGCTGTGAGCTTGAAATCATTAGGTGAGTGTTCTTCACCTGTGATATGTTTATCCTCTTAAACGGAGAGGTTCTCAGGGATTTATGCCTTTATCGAAGTGACATCCGAATGGACTCACTTTCCAGACTCGGACCTTATTTTTCCCCTGCTACCATTCCCCTTGGAACATTCCCCAGCCATCCATGTTTTAAACATACAGATATTTTCTACTTGGGCATAAGGAAAGCTAGGGTTTTCAGTCACGAGTTCAAAAATGCCTTTAGTTAATCCAATAACCTTTCTTACACCACAGGTACGGTTTGAGAAACGACATGCTTTTCTAGTTTCATTTTTATTTGCTTTTACAAAATAAACGACTTGTCTTTGAAAAATTAGAAGCCTTTCAAGCACATTCTGTTACAGTTTACTGAATGCCGTATAAACCTCAACGTTCTATTTATTGCTCGACTAGAATAATACAACAGAGCCAAGTTCATATCATCAGTTAAGTACCCCTTCAGTGCATGATAAAGCAAATATTCTACATTTGCCTTCCTCTTGTTTCATCTTCTTGAAAGGCTTATATTTCATCGATGTTTAAAAATATTCATGTGTCTACGGGAACCTGGGTGGCTCAGTCTGTTGAGTGTCCGACTTCTGCTCAGGTCATGATCTCACGGTTCGTGAGTTCGAGCCCCGCATCAGTCTCTGTGCTGACAGCTCAGAGCCTGGAGCCTGCTTCGGATTCTGTGTCTCCCTCTCCCTGCCCCTCCCCCCTCACGCTCTCTCTCTCCCTCCAAAATAAATAAACATCAAAAAAATTTTAATACAAATAAAAATATTAATATGTCTCAAAGTGGAAATTTCCCCATAGAAATGTCTTCCTCGCTCTCAGAGACAAGTCGGTCTAATACGTTCTGCTGCAGACTTTTTAACTAAATCATTAATTGGTTTTCAGAGCTCCTGAATTTACTGGCAGAAGTTTAAATGTACCCTTAAAATCAAGGGAGAGGAAATATAATAAATGTGGAAACTCTATCATCCCTTCAACTACGAGACCACTTCTAAGTTAATGCTGTGCATCATAACTGCCAGTTACATAAGCTCTGTATATAAATTATTAAGCACTTGAGGTAGTAACACTAAAGCTTGTCCAAATGGAAAGATGCAATGAAGTTTAGGCATTCCAATGACTACAAACTAGCAATCCTTCCTTTGTTATGGCCACTGCACAAATGTCAGGAAGACGTTGTCAGGGATTTCCTATCACCCTGAACCACAACCTTTGCACGGGACCATCCATAACCAAGTGACCTTCTGCAGCTCATTAAAGGTAATGTAATGGATCATTCTCTCCTAATTGTGATCATCAGCAAATTAGACTCCTTTCTAGGCTAGCCAGGCAGCAGGGAACTATGTGCCTAAGTGGAATGCATGAATAACTTTTCTTTTAGCCACGTGCCTTTACTCCACACAAAGGAGAATATCGTAGAGTTGGGTGGTGGGGCAGATACGGAAGTTCTAATACGTGCTAGGATGTGCCTTATTTACATCATCTCGATGAAGCCACAAGATTTTTTTTAATTTTTTAATGTTTATTTATTTTTTGAGAGAGAGAGAGACAGAGACAGAATCTGAACCAGGCTCCAGGCTCTGAGCTGTCATCACAGAGCCTGATGCCGGGCTCGAATCTACAAGATGTGAGATCATGACCTGATAAGGCCACTTAACTGACTGAGCCACCCAGGCACCCCTAGCCACAAGATATTTTAAGGCTCTTCCAGAACTCAACCTTCATCCCAAAGCAGAGACGAGAGTAGAGAAAAAGGATGCGGGTACTTCAGGTGAGGCTCTTATTTGGCTAGTTTTTCAGTTATTCTCTTTTCCCTTCAGCTGACCTCTACTAGTAATTCTCGAACATCCAAAATACTATTATCTAACTACTGGTGGTAATTGTGAACTCTTTGGAAAATCCAATACTGTGATACTGATTTTTTTCATTTAAAAAATGATATATGGGGAAAGGAATGTAGAAACCCATGTGAAGGATAAACCACAAATTCTTAGTGAATCAAAACAATGTATCTAGAATACTTATTCTATCTAATGGCTCCTACTCCAAATACATTTGTCCCTGAGAGATCATTAGTATACATTTTATGATTACACTGTGGCTTTAATAGTTCCCTAGCATTTAGAATGTTACTGGAAATTGAAGGTTAAAGAGTAATCTCATTAGATCATGACATCGTGCCAAGGATTTTCTAATCTATTGGGCTAAGCAATCTCTGGAGGGGGCAATTTTAGCCTAAACATGAAAGGTGCTGGACAGTAGAGGCAGGATTTATCTCAGCATCAGGAGCTCCACACACGCCACCAGGTGAAGGTTGGCCAGTCTTCTTATGACTGGGCTCATAAGTTCAGGGTGCATCCAGCAAAAGGGTGTGGAAGGATTAGGAAACATCCATAATTCCTACGGTATATAGATAACACAAAATCTTCCATGAACATAATGACACAAAAATGTTTTAGAAGAGCCCTGGCTTTCAAGATAAAGTCCCTTAACCAGCAGTATCAGCATTATGTGAAAATTTGTTAAAAATGCAAACTCTCAGCCCCACCACCCTCCTACCTCCTTACATCTACTGAATCAGAAGGCCTGGCAGTGAGGCCTGGCCATCTCTCTTTCACCAAGCCCTCAAGATGACCGGGATGCATGCTAAACGTTCAGAACCACCATATTAGGACACAAAAGATAGGGTGACTAGTCTACACACATTAGCCTTATATTCCAAGAAAATATTTTGATATCACGATGTGGGGACATAAGTTACTTACAAATGGAAATGATGGGAGGAGTCAGAGATTCCAGGGCACAGTCTCAGGCAACCAACCTTCCGGGACCAAGGGTACTGGGCAGAGCGAGGGCCAGGGATGTGGACCAAGGTGACCTGACGCAGCAGATGGGACGCCTGATAGCACAGCCAAAGCCCTGACTCACTGAATAGCTTTGAGCCCTTGAACAAATAATTTACTGTTGCTAGACCTCCTAAATTACAGTTGGACTGTATCTCTGGGGTCCCTAGAAACTGAACTATTAGTAAAATTCCTTTCATCCATGCCCTGCAACCTTTGTCCTTGTCACTATTACGGGACATTAACTACCCTCTGAGTCAAGGAAGAGACAGGCATGATTTTGCACTGTCTGTTGGAACATAGTCTACTGAGGCAAGTATTTACAAGTTTCATGACGCTCAGATCCCACGTCTTAAATACGCTTCTGAATTAAAATGGGGCAACTAATACTTGCATTCTTCCTTACTTGCTCTTCCAAGGTAGAAGGGGGAAAAAAAAATGCCTTCAAGTAATTTTTCGTATTCACAAGTTATCATGATGAAAAGTACATTTTCTGTGGAACTGGTTTAACCCTGGCCATGCATTACGGAAATAGCATGTAAACAGCTCTTCCTGGGCTCGCTTCGGCGGCACATACACTAAAATTGGAAAGATACAGAGAAGATTAGCATGGCCGCGGCTCAAGGGTGACACACAAGTTCGTGAAGTGTTCCATATTTAAAATACATAAATGAATAAATAAATAAATAATAAAAAGTAAATTAAAAAGGAAACAGCCCTTCTTTCTCATTGCGTGGAAAGGAAGGGCCATAATTGTGCGGCTCTGGGGCGTAAGGATACTAAACAGAACCTCACGTCTTTAAAAAGATCAGTGCTGGTTTATGACTATATTACCGTAGTTGGCAAAACCATAATTGCAGAAGGATGAGGAGGAGTTTATAAAACTGGTATCTCATAATTTCGTATGCATACAGCTTTCCGTCCCCCTTTTCTCCTTATATTTTAAAATAATCTTTAAAAACATAAATCGTTTGATCCTTAAAAAAGGAAACATAAAGAGTCTTTGAATTTCCAGCACTGCTGTCCTATATTTAGCAACAGTGGTTTACCACTCCCTTACATAATAATGTAAGATTTGCAACACTAAGCAAACCTACCAAGGAACAGCTATCCATAGACCCTGTTAGATTTTCGTGTCTGAGCCGGATACCAGTTTTTACCACTTGTATTTTTCACAAAATGTTAACTCTAGCATGCTGACACTTTCATATTATATATTTTCAATTAGCTTTATGATGCAGTCTTTCTTAGTCTTTCAATTTTTTAATCTTATGGTCATATAATATTCTCATACATTGCTATTCCATAATTTCCTTGACCATTACTCTAATCATGACTCCGTTTGTTTCGATATTTCTTGTCTTCAACATTTTGTTTCTACAGACACCTCTGAAAAAGCAATGCCTTTAATTTGTCACCTTCAATAAATGCCAAATAGTGGTGTCACAAGTTTCGAGTAGTTACAAATCTCACTTATTTCCTTGTAAATGCTGATATTTTTCTTCTTCTTTTTAATATTTATTTATTTATTTATTTATTTATTTATTTGGAGAGACAGACAGAGCACGAGTGGGAGAGGGGCAGAGAGAGAGGGAAACACAAAATCTGAAGCGGCCGCCAGGCTCTGTGCTGTCAGCACAGAACCCAACTCGGGGATTGAACTCTGCAAAATCACGACCTGAGCCCAAGTCGGACACAACTGAGCCAGGAGCCCCTGACATTTTTTTCTTCTTAAAATATGCTTCAAACTTTTTCCCTTTTGTCTTTTTTCATCATTTTTTTTTTTTGGTGTTTTTTCCTTTACTGAATCTTTGTATTTCTTCCCATATCTTTAGGCTGCAGATGTCCCTAGAGACCTGTCACCATTTCTCCTGTCTGCAACTAATTTGTGTCACCAATTTCTTTTTGACTTGGATGTCATGTGAAGTTCAATTGTTTCTGATATTCACAAGAATAAAGCTATAAAAATGTTCACAACTTGCATAAACTTCTCAAAACATCGCATGCAAATACACACCCATCTTCAAAGGAGCTACCATAGAAGATTTTTATTTTGGTTCAGAGATCACACCATTATGCAAAGTATTTTTCTTATTTTGGAATTTCCTTGGAAATCAGCTGATTTCTCTTATAATTACAACCAAGACGTATTATTCAGAATGATTACCCTCTTTGTTTTCCAACAATTAGCAGTGCAATACTTTTAACTGGTTGCGATTTTATCGTCAAATGCAAAAATTTGAAGACTGACACACATTCTTTGACGTTCCTTCCACCAGAAGTTAGGGCCTGTGTCCCCTCCCCATGAATATGGATAGGCTCTCTAACTGCTTTGACCAGGAGAATATGGTGGAAGTGACAGACGCTCTTCCAGATTCCAAGCAAGCCATGAGAAACCGAAGTTTCCGGTTTTTTCCTCTTGTAAAACGCAGCAGTGAACTCTTGCGTTGCCGCGTGAATGGCCAGCTATGCTGAGCCCACCCGGATGTGGAGAAGCCCAAACTAGGTACGTGGAGATGTTGTAGAGAGAAAGAGACACGCCCAGCTCTTCCATTCAGCTCCTAGCTTTCACGTGAACCCCCCCTGAAGCCTCAGACATGATGGAGCAGAGACAGTACAATCTAACTGTGCACTTCGAACACAAAATCGTGAGATGTAATAACATATTTTTATTTTAGGCCACTCGGTTGGGGGACAGTTTTTTACATGGTAATAGAAACTGGAACGGGTAGTGACTACTCATCCTATTTCTGGAAAATTAAGTTATTTCCAGTTTTATACTATGGTTAATGATCCTCTATTAAATATGTTTTGTATAAATCTAGACGAATATTTGCTTATTTCTTCAATAGAAACTCCTATAAGTAGATTACTAGGTCAAAGGGCATAAAAATACTTGTAAGCTTCCTGATATACACTGCCAAGTTTCATTCTGGAAAGATGATGATAAACCACACTCCTCCCAGTAATGAAAAAGGTGACTGTATATTCACATCGCTTCCAACATGGGTTATTAATATTTTAGAAATTAGTGGTCAATATGATAGCCATGTATTTCTTATGCTATCAGTCAGGATGAACCTTGTCCTTGCAGATGATCCTTTCTTTTTCCTCTTTCATGAAGTGCCCAATGGTATCAGAAGAAACGACTCATAAATCAACCTAAAATTTTTATTTAATGCTTTATTCTTTGAATCCAGAACTTTAACTGTCAAAATTAAAAAGAATCTCAAGCATAACATCAGGCTTAATGTTATTTCTAATAGGATATATGTAGGAATAGAAAACTCAGCTTCAGTACATTTCGAAATTGACTCTATTGAGAATTCAATATGTAATATGTATATACATGTATATAAATATGAATATATAAACAACATATTTTACTTCAAAATGTTAGGAAAATACTTCTTTACTGAGAAAATTCTATTTTATGCTGTCAACTTGGGAAGACAACGTAATCACACAATTGGCATTAGAACATTTTTTCTCTATTTTCTTTTTTTCGCTTTTTTATTTTAAGCATATTTACTTTTGTTGAAAACTATATCAAACACCCAAAGGAATAAACATGTCTGTTATACTCACGGAATAACAATAAAATGTACAACTACTGTAGTGGGTTGAATAATGGACGCTCAAAGAGATACATTTACCTAGAACCTGTAAATGGGACTATTTTAGAAAGGGTCTTGGCAAATGGGATTAATTAAGCTAAGGATCTTGAGAGGAGATCATCCTGGAGTTGAGTGGACCCTAAATTCAATGACATATGTCTTCGTGAAAGACAGAAAAAGAGAATATAGACTTTCAGAGAAGACCATGTGAAAATGGAGACAGAGATTGGGTTGAGGCACACACCAGCTAAGCAATGCCAAGAATTACCACCGGCGCTAAAAGAGAGGCCTGGGACAGATCTCTCTTAAAGCCTCCAGAAGGATGGAGTGCCTGGGTGGCTCAGTTGGTTAGGCATCAAACTTTGGCTCAGGTCATGATCTCCCAGTTTGTGGGTTCGAGCCCTGCACTGGGCTCTGTGCTGACAACTCAGAGCCTGGAGCCTGCTTCCGATTCTCTCTCTACCCCTCCCCCCCACTCTCCTCTCTCTCTCTGCCCCTCCCTCCCACCCTCCTCTCTCTTTGCTTCCCCACTCTCCTTCTCTCTGCCCCCCAACTCTCCTCTCTCTTTCCCCCCTCCCACTCTCCTCTCTCTCTGCCCCTCCCCCCGCTCATGCTCGGGGTTTCTCTCTCTCTCTCAAAAATAAATAAACATTAAAAAAAAATTTCTTTTTTAAAGCCTCCAGAAGGAAAGAACTCTGCTGATACATAGATTTTGGACTTCTGACTGCCAGAATGGAGAAAGAATAAATTTCAATTGTCTTAAACCTTCCACTTTGTGCTAATTTGTTAACAGAAAAACTAAAATAGATTAAATTGACAACACCAAACGCTGGCGGGGATGTGGAGTAACTCTCATTCACCGCCGGTGGAAATGCAAAACAGCACAACCACTTTGGAAGACAGTTTGCTAGTTTCTTACAAAAGCAATCATACACTTACTATACAATCCAGCCATCATAGTCCTTGGCATTTACTCAAAGGAAATGAAAACTTAAGTCCATACAAAGGTACAGATGTTTGTAACAGTTTCGCTCATAACTGCCAACACTTAGAAGCAACCAAGATATTTTTCAGTAGGTAAGTGAATAAATAAAAGGTGGTAAACCAGACAATGGAATATTATTCAATACTAGAAAAAAATGAGCTCTGAAACCATAAAAAGGCACAGAAGAAACTTAAATGCATATTACATAGATTTAAAAAAAGCCAAGCTGGAAAGGCTACATACAGTATGGTCCCAACTGTATGACATTCTGGAAAAGGTCAGAAAAACTATGAAGACAGTGAAATGATCAGTGTTTGCCAGGATTTGGGGGAGTGAGGGACAGAAAGGGATAAGCAAAAAAGGCACAGAAAATTTTTAGGGAAGGAAAAGTACTCTGTATGATACAGTAATGGTGAATACATGTCATTGTACATTTGCCCAAATCCATAGAATGTGCAACATCAAAAATGAACCACAATGTAAACTGTGGTCTTTCGATGACTATGATGTGTTGATACAGATTTAACAATTGTAGCCAATGTACCATTTTGGTGAGAGATGTTGATAACGAAGAGGCTATCCATGTGTGGAAGCAAAAACTACCTAGGGAATCTCTGAAGCTTCCTTTCAATTTTACTGTGAACCTAAAACTGCTCTAAAAAATTAAGGCTTTTTTAAAAATGAAAGTAAAAGAGAGGCAATTGCAGATTTTTTAAAAAAGGACTGAAACCAGTTAGTTAAGAAGTGACCTCGGTATCTCTTCCCAGTTGCATCACCTTCCTTCCCTACCAAAAGTAATCACTATCCTAAACCTTATACTAAGCATTCCCTTGTTTTGCTGTACGGTTTCATCATAGATGCATAGATACATGATAGATGATTAGATAGATAGATAGATAGATAGATAGATTGTCTAAACTATGCTGTTTTGGTTTTGGTTGTTGTTGCACTTTACATAAAATGGAACACTGTATACACTGCATATCTTTCTAACTTGCCTTTTGGATTAATATTATGTTTGTGAGATCCCTTCATGTTGCTTTAAACAGATGAAGTTCCCCTCTATAAAGCTTATTCATTCTACTGTTTGTCAATCTGTTGTTGAGAGATATGTGGATTGTTTGTAGTTTTCTTTCTGCTACAAACAGTGCTCCTAACATCATGTTTGAATTATGTCTCCAGGTACATATAACAAGAATATCTCTGGCTGAGGAAGTATAACTAAGATTAGAACTACTGGACTCCGTGCTAGTCACATTCTTTAGGTAATAGCAGAATATTTCCAAAGTGATTGAACCGATTTTCACTCTCATCAGCATTAAATGAGTGTTCCTGTTGGTCCATAGCCTCCGACCATTGTTATTGTTTAGATCTAATTTACTTAGATCATTTTCAACCAGGAAAATGTCAACTGAACATCAGAGAATCATTTTTTTTTTATTTTTAAAGGCATTATTATCTAGAATCAGATAAGCATATTCTGAGGACCTACTGTGTTTTGTACCTACGTTATTCTATTTAATCCTCACAGCACCATCAGGAAGATATTTTAATTGCACACGTACAGCTGAGGAAACTGAGCTGCAGAGAAATGACTAATTAACTGGTTTCCACAGTTGTTAATAGCAAGTACTCACCCAAAGATTCTGGCTACTCATCTTTCTGTGATACCCCTCTACTTTTCAAAACTGAAAATCTGTAGAGCTATCGCTGTGTCACAAACCAAGTTCATGTACCAACTTCCTAAAAAAAAAAGAGAGAGAAAGAAAAAGAAAATTCTAAGGACCAAATTAGAGTGGAAAACTGCCACTCATTTTAGATATACATGATGTACTATTGACAAAGAAGAAATCCATTTTTAATGCTTCAGCATATCATTAGGGAGGCAAGCTGACTGAGTGAACTGAGCTGGCATTTATCGCTGAACCCAGATAAAGAGCCACTGAGTGTGGTATTCTACGACCTTCTTCCTGACAGCCACTGACAATGTATCCAATTACTTAAGCAGTCTTTATAGCGTCATTTAAGCAGGTCTAGCTTTCCTTGTTCCACTTCAGTACAGGGAAGGAAATAGTTGGACACTTCAATAGTAGCATCTGAGATGAAGGAATCTCCTTTTTTAAAATTCCATGATCTCTGGGTGTATCTACATCTTGACAATCCATTTTTTAGCATACGATTATGAAAATAAGATGGGCATTAATAATCCAGTTTAATATATTGTCATAAAAATAATAAATGACGGCTTCTTCGTACTTCTCGCCCCTTAAGATTTCAAGGCAAGCAATAAAAATACGACAGCTTATAGGAGATAACACCTAGCCTCTGAAAGGCTATCTCTATCCCACCAGATACTAGTTAAAGAAAGATGCAATTTTGGAGATAACGTAAAGCATTGACAGTATAAGGCAGAATTCGCTGTGATGCTTGATAGATCCCATAGGTACCCACCCGACAACTGACAGCTCTCTGTGAACAGATTTCATCCAGTCCCTGCCCATCACGAGGCATGTACAAAGGCTGGGTTCAGAGCCTGCATCCACTGACTCTGTTGTCCTCAAAAGACCAACGCCAGGTAACATGACCAGAGGACTGCCTTTGCCAAGACAAAGATTGCCAAAGGATGCTTCAAGGGAACATTTTATTGGGCAGATGCTACTTTGCTGTGGAGACAATCCTACTCAAAGCGTACGCCAACATAATTCTCTCTGAATACCATGATATTATAGAGATGACTTTTGTCTTCAGTGAAAATAAAAAGAACTGACCACAAAATCCTATATACAAAAAAGGTCTGTGGTCCATCATTTCTTCTCACAAAAATCTATTGATTAGCACTTCTATAAAATGACCGTTGATATTCTCACTGATGGCACTAAGTTTCTGTGTTTCTGAAACATTTAAGACTTGGTAATAGAGTTGGTTGCTATATGCATTATTTTGGTTACTTGGTTTTTTTATACTGTTGAGCCTTAGTGTAACTAACAGAAGAAACAGCTAAATAATTAAAAGTAGTTGCTTTTGGGGAACGGTACCTGGAGCAGGAAGTGGTCAGGGAAGGGGTGTCAAAAGGGGTGGGGAAGGTAGAAAACAGAGTAGCTGGTTTTCATTATGAGCCTTTCAATCTCATTTGGTTATTAACCGTTTTGCATATATTTCTTTTATTTAACATTTATTAAAAATTAGAGATCCCTCCAAACTTTACGGTTTATGCAACATCTTATCTCCTCAATTGCCTCATGGAGTAGACTTACATGCCCTTTCTTCTTTATTTAATAGCTGGTTATTTGACTTGGGCACATCATTTAAACATTCCAAGTATTAACTCATCCATGATAGTAGGGCTAAGTTTACTGCCCTCTTGATAACACGAGATTTTATATATCAACCTAAGTGATATGGAACAATTTAAACATCTATAGGCAATGGATCCTTTTATAGCTACAGTAATTGTCATTGTTTTCACGCCTATTCATAATTTGTTGTAAAGGCAGGCTTGAAGCACAGCTGTTTTGTCATCGTGTGTAGAAATCCACTGAAAATAATGTAAGGTTGTTTGTGGTTTTATTGACCTCATCTCAAACTTTGATCCTGTACTATCATTGATCACACCGTGACATTTATTATACCCTGAATTTAAAAAGCAATCATTATATTTTACCTATACACAAGAATAATGACTTTATTATTACATATTTTAATAATCATTTTTATATATAATTTGTGGGTTTTGTAATTACTTAACATTGTGATAATGATATCATAATAATTTTATTAGCAATTTGAAATTTGGAAACAAGATAGAAATTGATGGCTGAATTATATACTTAAGCTTTATTGATCATACTTTCCTTCTCTTTAATTTTAACCAGACTGTATTATTGAACTTGAACATCTTCATATGCTTTCCTATATCTAATTGCATGATTTCTGCTTTGTCTTTGATTTTGAAATGCTTCACAAAGATCTTTTATTTCCTATTCTTCAGGAGACTCTAATCTTGAATGTAAATGTAACCATTTTTCAGAGCATCTGTCCCCATTAGGTTTCCACATAGATTACTGTATTCAAATTGAAAAAATAACCTGAATATTTTTCTACACACGTTCTTTGGATATTTGGAATCGAATCCCAAATTGGAATGTTTTACTCATCCCCAAAATGATCCATCTCACTTTTTAAAAAGTATAATTACTAGAAGTAGCATAAAGGACAAAAAGAGAAAAGCATGGCTTGAAAACATAAAAACAAAGTGAAAAATTAGAACAAAAATTAAGACAATAAAAGAAAAAGAATAAAGACAAAGCATGTGAGATAGATAATTTTATCCTCAATTCTTATGTGTTAATTTTAGTATAAGTTATTTGATTACAAAAGTAAGACAAAAATAAGCAACATAAAAATAAATGCAAATTCTTAAATTTTTCATGTGTTTAAAAAATGCTAAATTCCAGGGGCTCCTGGGTGGCTCAGTCGGTTAAGCGTTGGACTTTGACTCAGGTCATGAACTCGCGGTTTGCGAGTTCGAGCTCAGTGTCGGACTCTGTGCTGACAGCTCAGAGCCTGGAGCCTGCTTCAGACTCTGTGTTTCCCTCTCTCTGTTTCTCCCCCGCTCACACTGCCTCTCCCTCTCTCTCGCTCTGTCTCTCTCAAAAATAAAGATTAAAAATTAAAAAATAGTTAAACAATAAAATTAAAATGCGAAAACGTGACAACATTAGATAAAAGTGTTAAGAAAATGATACAATCCCACTGTCATGTTGTTGGTTTTCACGTGCATTACTCTATCCAAGCACACACTGGAAAACATACAACTGTCTGAACACAGTCAAACCTTTACTTGCAACTAATTTCCTTTAGTTCTAAAATGTTCTCATTTGTGGAATTTTTCTTTTGCCGTTTCAGTTAAGCCACTTGATGTTCTGATAGTCACAACCAAAATATTATTACAGAAATTAATCATTTCTTCTACTCATCTTAATATGCTATAAATAACTTACTAATTAGCTATATTTTTAGATCTTTTTTTCCAAATAAACTGCGGCTGCTATGAACAGCAAGTTGTTTATTTTTTTAATCCTCAGAGCTGCACTTTAGAAACAAAAAACTGATGTCGGTGCCAATTCAAAACATAGTCATTTTTTAAACTATTGTCTTGTATCACTCTAAAATTTCTCCAAATTTCCTCATGTTTACTTTAATGAAAAAGTGTGGAATTTTCATCCTTTTATTTCCTTGCTTCCGTTAGTTTGTTTTTAATAACATAGGGACCGCATGGAGATTTTTTTTAAGTTTTTTTAAAAATCCAAACTACACAGAAGTAAGTACAACAAAAATTTGAAGTATCTCTTCATGTGCTTATCTCATCCCTTTGCCAGAAGTTATTGATGCTGCTAATTTATTCCAGACTTTCTCTATCCATGTACAAATGTACCACGTTGACTGATGTTTCACTGTTTCTCAAAGGCATGGTCTCTGGAACGGAAGATAATAAAAGAAAATTAATTAATATTAATTGAATAATTACTTTGTGCTACTAACAATTTAGTTTATCATCCCAGAATGTTATTTTTACCTGAATTTTTTTAGAGAAATTATAAATTAAAACAAAAATTAGGTAGTATGGAATAGAATACGAAATATTCATTGCATAAAAAGATGATGTAATGGTGCTTTAGGAAAATTTCTTCAGTATGGGACATTTGGGTATGTGACCTTACATGCCTCATCACCCTTGCCCACTTACCATGATTGTTCTCTACCTGTAGGGGCTATTCATTAACAAAAAACCTGTCCTTATACTAAGGGCAAGACTGTTTTTTGTGTCTTATCTAAAGAATAAGGTGTGTGGTAAGTAGATGTCACCATTCCTATAAAAAGATGGAGTTTCCTTTGGAAAGAATGTGATCTACTGAGACAGAAAGTAATGTTAGTATTAGTATTAATCTAACAACCAACTTTACTGAGTAACTACTATGTGCCAGGAACTGTTCTGGGTGAAGGAAATAGAACACTAAACAGGACAAGGAAAGCTACTATTCTAACTGAGCTTACATTCAAATGAGGAGAGGTAAGCGGTACAAATAAATAAGCGGAAGGAAAGCACTGAAGGTGATATGTGCAATGAAGAGAATTTCAGTAGGTTGATTTGACAGGATGTGAATTTTGAATTAGTAGGCCATGAAAGGCCTCTTAAGATGAGGTGACAGGAAGTGGCATGAGGGTGAGCCTTCTAGGCAGACAGGAGAGCTGTCACAAGTGTACTTAGATACAGTGAGCTTGGAACGCTCAGGTGACATGAGGTCCCAATGACTGAAGAGGCCAGATGCATAAGGATCTGTAAACAAAGGTGAGAAGTTGAGAGTTTAAATGCATTGGATGAGATACCACCTCACACCTGTCAGAATGGCTAAAATTAACAACACAAGAAACAACAGGTGTCGGGGAGGACGGGGAGAAAGGGAAACGCTCTTGTACTGTTGGTGGGAATGCAAACTGAGGCAACCACTGTGGGAAACACTATGGAGGTTCCTAAAAAAACTAAATTGCTATGATCCAGCAATTGCACATTTAGGTATTTACCCAAAGAATACAAAAATAAAGATTCAGTGGGGTACATGCACCCCAATGTTTATAGCAGCATTATCTACAATAGCCAAACTACGGAAACAGTTCAGTGTCTATC
Organism: Prionailurus bengalensis; assembly: GCF_016509475.1. Taxonomy (NCBI): domain Eukaryota; kingdom Metazoa; phylum Chordata; class Mammalia; order Carnivora; family Felidae; genus Prionailurus; species Prionailurus bengalensis. The sequence continues at coordinate 39,296,714 of NC_057353.1, read as the reverse complement.
GGGTGATGAATGGATAAAGAAGATGTTGTACATATCTATATCATTATCGATATCGATAGTGAAATATTACTCAGCCATCAAAAAAAAAGAAATCTTGCCATTTGCAATGACGTGGGTGGCGCTAGAATGTATTATGCTGAGTGAAATAAGTCAATCAGAAAGACAAATACCGTATGATTTCACTCACATGTAGAATTTAAGAAACAAAACAGATGAACATATGGGAAGGGGGCAGGGAGAAGAGAGGGAAACAAACCACAAGAGACTCTTAACCATAGAGAACAAACTGAAGGTTGCTGGAGGGAAGTGGGTGGCAGATGGGCTAGATGGGTGATAGGTATTAAGGAGGGCACTTGTGATGAGCACTTGGTGCCATATGCAAGTGACAAATCACTGAACTCTACTCCTGAAACCAAAAACAAACAAAACAAACAAAATATGTTGGGAAGCCACTGGAGGATTTTAAGCAGAGATATAGTATGATGTGCTTCATGTTTTAGAAAATGACTCTCCTTGGTGGAAAAAGAATCACAGGAGGTCAAGATAGGTAAGGAGGTGGGTTAGGAGCCAACTGTGGTAAAACAGGCAACGATAATGCTGGCTGGACTTGGGTACCCAGAATCCAGTCCTGTGGTTCTCCAATCTCAAGTTGAGGGTCAAACACAGAAGGACCAAAGAACGGAGATCTGGGGGTAAGAGAAGAAAACTAAGGAAGAGTGGAGGTTGAGCTGTGATTATTATTACAACAATTACTATAAATTGCTGTATTTGTAAGCATTTGCAGAGCAGAGCCAGGAAATGTTCTGAGTATTATCTTGCACATTCCTTATAGCAACCCATGAGGTAGGTACTATTATTACCACCTTCTACAGCTGAGCACACTGAAGCACGGGGTGGGTAAGTAAACTGTCCGACCTCCTTGCAGGATGGGACGGAGACAATTCACATCTGGGAGGTTGGCCACCAGCCCCACATTCTAACACACTCCCCGAACCATCTGCAAAAGGCAACGGAGGCAATGCTTGCTCTACTCTCCAGAAGGCATAGAGAGATCAGAAGGATAGGTGTTCCTGGGCCCGGTGTGTGTCAGAGCACCCCTGCCATGGCAACTTTGGAAATAATGGCTGTGCATATGGGTAAAGAGATTTGATTGACTGAAAACACACCGTGGTGGCAAAAGGATCTATGAGAATCTAGAGACACCAAGGAAGGGAGACTTCCTCTTGGACCCGGAGACCCGCAAAATTCTGTCAGGCACTACCTCTCAGGGACTCTTAGATCAAACACTTCTCTTCGTACAGGGTCACCAGATTCAAATGGTGATGTGTCCTGGCCACTGCCAGCCAGTGGACGGACCAGGAGATGAAGACGGACCAGCTTTCTGCATTTTAACAGTGAAACTTTATGGTTGAGACTCACTGAGCATGACTCTGCAGACAAGATTTTCCAGTTCTCCTCTGCTTGGAGCAAATAGCTATAGCTGAACAATGTCACTTCACCAGTAAGTTTAAAACCCAGTTTTTAGCCAACTAGGTCTAGCTACTTTCTTCACCACAGCATACTACCTCTTCAAAGAATAAACACATGCCATGGTTTGGAATAATTTACTATCCCTTACATCACTTTTGAAATAGAAGTTCCCACAAAAACACTGAGTGAAGGCAGAATTATCAGAATCAGAATTTTAAAAATTGGTTGCCTCTAGTTCAAAGGAGATATTGGGGGGGGGGTGCGTGGGTGGCTCAGTTGGTTGAGTGTCCGACTTCGGCTCAGGTCATGATCTCATGGTTCATGGGTTTGAGCCCTGCGTGGGGCTCTGTGCTGACAGCTCAGAGCCTGGAGTCTGCTTCCGATTCTGTGTCTCCCTCTCTCTCTGGCCCTCCCCTGCTCACGCTCTGTCTCTCTCTCTCAGAAATAAATAAACATTAAAAAAAATTCAAAGGAGATAGAAATTTATAGGGATGGGAATGTATAATGATCAATATTTGCCATAATACCTTAGCAGTGCCTTTTAATCATACTACAAATACCTAAGCCCAAAAGACCATCAGAAACGAATACTAGTGGAATATACTATTGGAGTACTAGTCCCAGTGGAGTCATATTATTGACACTAATCTACTGTGTTGTGGGTTGAATTGTGTCCTCCCTAAAAGATAGGTTGAAAATCCAACTCCTGGTACCTGTGAGTGTGACCTTATTTGGAAATAGGTCCAAATTCTTGCAGATGTAATTAAGATACATATTCAGATGAGGTCACTCTGGAGTAGGATGGACCCTTATTCCAACCTGACTGGTGTCCATATTAGAAAAGAAGAGACACAGGGGTGCCTGGGTGGCTAAGTCAGAAACTCTTGATTTTGGCTCAGGTCATGATCTCACGGTAGTGAGCGTTGAGCTCCGTGCTAGACGTGCAGCCTGCTTAAGACTCCCTCTCCTTCTTCCTCTGCCCCTCCCGTGTTTGCTCCCTCTCTCTCTCTCTCTCTCTCTCTCTCAAAGAGAGAGAGAGAGAGAGAGAAGAGAAAAAAGAGATACAGAAAGTCGTGCAGGAGAAGAAACATCACGTGAAGACACAGATACACATAAGGAAGAAGGTTCGTTGTCATGCTGGAGGCAGAGACATGCTGCTGCAAGCTAAGGCATGGCTGGGATGACCCACAACCACCAGAAGTGAGAAGAGAGACAACATATCCTGGTGACACCTTATTTCTGGACGTCTAGTCTCTTGTGAGAGAATAAATTTCTGTTACTCTAAGCTACTGGAGTTAGCGGTAATTTGCTACAGCATTCTTAGAAAAACTATAAACGCGTACTGCTAGAGGAATCCTAAGAGACTTCACCTTACTTCAAGCTACATGGTCATTCACATCAGGATGGAAATCACCGTTGCTTCCATTTTCACTAGCCTTTGACGATAGACACGGTATCTGTTTACTCTTTCTTTTCATAATGTTAGAAATGAATTGCTTTCCTTGCTATTCCAACCCACACAAACCCCTAAGGAATACTACTTAATTCATAGTTTGGTCAGGTAAGTATCATGGATCTTGCTCATGCTGGTCTGGGGGCATGGTTTCCTCCTAGATCCAGTGAGAAGTCGCCCTTAATGTCTTCAAGAAATACATTATCTTCTGAGTCTTACAAAATGTCCGAATGAAACAAAGTCAAGAGGAAAAAATAAAAGCAATTTGGGATCTCATATTTCCATGTCTGCCCTGGAACTCTTCCCCGTCTTCCTGCCTCGAACACTGCCGTGGACAGTGGTACCCTCTCACCCAGAATCCTCTTTACGACATAGTGTTCAGAGAACGAACAGCCGAGATGCCTTCAAAAGTATGTATTGAGAAGAAGAGGCTGTTTTGTCCTGGAGAACGGGTGGGGGGACGTAGAGAAGGAGTTTCAGAAACCTACTCATTCAGAAGGGGTCTGAGGAAATTGTGAGGCTGGACGATTTACTCAACCGGTCTATACCTCCGTGTACTCTGCCCTACGAGGTGGCAATAAACAGTACCCACCTCGTGGGTTGCTATAAGGAATGTGCAAGATAATACTTAGAACATATTTAGAATTCTCGTATTTGCTGGTGAAAATATGAAATGCCACTTTAGAAAAACAGTTTTCACTTCTTCAAAAGGCTCAACAAAGAGTTACCACAGGACCTGGCAATCTACTTCTAGGCATATACCCAAGAGCAAACGCTCGCACAAATGTTCGTACCGGCATTATTCACAACAGCCAAAAGGGGGAAACAAATTCAGTGTTCATTAGTTGATGAATGAGGAAACAAAAGTTGTGTTTCCATACAGGAGAATGTCATTTGGAAATAAAAACTAAAGTGCTGATACATGTGACAATACGGGTAAGTCTGGAACACGTTTGGTTAATTGAAAGAAGCCAGTAACGAAAAACCAAATAGGATTCCATTTACGTGAAATTTCCGGAATAGGTAAAAGCCATAGAGACAGAAAGTAGACTTGTTTCCAGTGACTGGAGGAGAAGAATGAGGAAGCATGGGGATATTAAAAATATTCTAAATTTAGGGACCGTCCGGGTGGCTCAGTGGGTTAAGCAACTCTGCACAGTGCAGAGCCTGCTTGGAATTCTTCCTCTCTGTCCCTCCCCCATGCTCGGTCTCTCTCTCTCTCTGTCTCTCTGTCTCTGTCTCTGTCTCTCTCTCTCTCTCTCTCTGAAAATAAATAAATAAACTTAAAAAATGATTTTTAAAATGTTTAAACAGACTGTGGTGATAGTTGCACAATTTTGTCAATATACTAAAATCTACTTAGCTGTATACTTTTTTTAAGGTGTACGGTGTGATGTTTCAAAATACATATACGGGGGCGCCTGGGTGGCTCAGTCAGTTAAGCGTCCGACTTCAGCTCAGGTCATGATCTCGCGGTCTGTGGGTTCGAGCCTCGCGTCAGGCCCTGTGCTGACAGCTCAGAGCCTGGAGCCTGTTTCCGATTCTGTGTCTCCCTCTCTCTCTGACCCTCCCCTGTTCATGCTCTGTCTCTCTCTGTCTCAAAAATAAATAAACGTTAAAAAAATTTTTTTTTAATAAAATAAAATACGTATACATTGTAAAATGATTACCACAATCGAAATAATTAACATGTTCATCACATCACAGAGCTTTCTGTGAGTGTGAGAGAAAAGTTAAAATCTACTCTCTTAGCAAATTTTAAGTAAACAAAACAGTATAATTAAGTACAGCCATCACACTGTATGTTAGATCTCCAGTATGTATTCATTTTGCAAACCTGAAACTTTATATTCTCTGATGAACTTTTCTCCATTTCTCCCCACCCCCCCCCCCCCATCCCTGATTACCACCATTCTGTTCTCTGTTTGGATGAATTCGACTTTTTCAGATTCCACAAGTAAGTGAGATCATGCAGTATTTGTATTTCTGTGTCCGGCTTATTTCCCTTTAGGATAATGCTCTCTGGTCTCATCCTTGTTGTCATAAATGGCAAGCTTTCTTTGTTTTTTAAGGCTGAATAATATTCCATCTCTATACATACCACATTTTCTTGATCCATTCATATGTCAATGCTTAGGTAGACTACATTTCACGTCTATTATGAATAATGCTGCAGTGAACATATCTCTTCCAGATACCAATTTCATTCACTTTAGAACATACTGGGAGGTTGGGTTGCCAGATCATGCAATAGCTATATTTTTATTCTTTTGAGGAACCTCCATACTGTTTTCCAAAATGAAAGTACTAATTCCTACTAACAGCGCACAAGGATTCTTTTTCTCCCCCACATTGTCACCAACACTTGGTTTTTTGTTTTGTTGTTGTTGTTGTTGTTGTTGTTGTTTATATTTTTGAAAAAGCCATTTGAAGAGGCATGGGGTGATGACTCATTGTGATTTGGATTTGCCTTTCCTTGTGATCAGTGATATTGAATGCCTTTTTATATACCTCTTGGCCATTAGTATATATTCTTTTGAAAACTGTCTATTCAGGTCCTTCGCCCATTTTTTTCATGGGTTATCTATTTCCTTGCTACTGCATTGTTTTAGCTCCTTATATATTTGTATATGAACTCCTTATCAGATGTATGGTTTGCAAATATTTTCTCCCATTCCATGCGTTGTCTCTTTACTCTGTCGATTGTTCCCTTTCTTTTTTTTTTAATTTTTTTAAATTTTTTTAACGTTTATTTATTTTTGAGACAGAGAGAGACAAAGCATGAACGGGGGAGGGTCAGAGAGAGGGAGATACAGAATCTGAAACAGGCTCCAGGCTCTAAGCTGTCAGCACAGAGCCTGACGCGGGGCTTGAACTCACGGACCACGAGATCATGACCTGAGCCGAAGTCGGCCGCTTAACCGACTGAGCCACCCAGGCGCCCCTCGATTGTTTCCTTTCTTGTGCAAAAGCTTTTTAGTTTGATGCAACCTTATTTATTTTTGCTTTTGTGGTTGGTGTTTTGTTGCCATATTCAAAAAAACCATTGCCAGACCGATATTGAAAAGATTTTCACCTATGTTTTCTTCCAGTAGTTTTAGTTTCCAGACCAATATTTATTAAATAATATTTATTATTAATATTATTAAATGGGTAAATGGTATCATATGTGAACTATATGCCAATAAAGCTGGTTTTTAAAAATCAGTTCAAAAAAAGAATAAGTCAATGACTTATAAAAGATTATACTTGGGGTGCCTGGGTGGCTCAGTCGGTTAAGCATCTGACTTTGGCTCAGGTCATGATCTCATGGCTCGTGAGTTTGAGCCCTGCACTGGGCTCTGTGCTGACAGCTCAGAGCCTGGAGGCTGCTTCAGATTCTGTGTCTCCCTCTCTCTCTGCCCTTCCCCTGCTCATTCTCTCTCTCTCTCTCTCTCTCTCTCTTTCTCAAAAATCAATAAACATTAAACATTTTTAAAAATAAAATAAAAGATTATACTGTATTTTAATGTAACAGAAAAAGTAATTTAAAACTGTGTATTCACTGGGATGCCTGGGTGGTTCAGTTGGTTAAGTGGGTCTGACTTCGACTCAGGTCAATATCTCATGGTTCATGAGTTTGAACCCCACATGTCTGTCTCCCTCTCTCTCTCTCTCTCTCTCTCTCTGCCCCTTCCCCACTTGCATTCTTTCTCCCTCTCTAAAAATAAATAAATAAGCTGTAAAAACAAAAAAAATCCCAAAAATTACTAGCCACATTTACAGACAAATGAGCAAACTTAAAAACAAAAAACAAAAAAACTGTGTATTCATTTCCTAGAGCCGCCATAGCAAAGTACCACAAACCGGGTGGCTTAAAACAACAGCAATTTATTATCCCACAGTTCTGGAAGGCTAGAAGTTCAAAGTCCAAGTGTCAGCCAGATTGGTTTTTTCTGAGAAAGAATCTTTTCCTTGCCTATTTCCTAGCTCCTGGAGGATGCCAATCATCTTTGGCATTCTGTCTTATACGTGCATGCCTCCAGTTTCTGTCTTCATATTTATATGGCCTTCTCCTTCTTGTCTTCATATGGCCACCTTCCCTCTTTGTCTCTGTCTTCTCTTCTTATAAAGACACCAGTTATATTGGATTGGGGCCTAGCCTTAAGATGTCATCTTAGTCTAATTACAGCTGCAAAGACCCTCTTTCCAAAGAAGGTCACATTCACAGGTACTGGGGATGAACACTTTGACATATCTTTTGGGGGGACAAAACTCATTCTGTAACAGATTGTCCGTTATTCCAATTGATTCTCTTATCTAGTCCCTTGTTTTCAATAGTTCAATGTTAAGAATGAAGTAGGTACTAAATAAATATTCATTGACTGATTAAACCATTCAATCTATAGAGCTGTCTACTTTAATTTGAAAGACCTTTAGGGATAGAGTCTATAATCTTACTTGAATTTATGTCCTAATGTTTAATTAAAGGAGTACTTCCTTCTAATCAAAGGCTTTGCATTTGCATTCTTTGCCAAAATAACTAGCTGATGGATTGTTTGCTGAATTGATCCAATCAGTCATTTAGGTGGAACTCTGTTAACTGGTGAACTCAGTCAGAATGATCTTGAAGGTACAGCCATGTTGACTCACCTTCTTTTAAAACAGTTTAAGCTCATTTCCTCTTGCTTTGTCCTCTGTGGAGATAGAGACTGTTCTTCTGATAATAATCCTTTATACTTCTAACATCCAGGCCAAACAATCCCAAATTCTGTAACCTTTCATTTGAGTCCATACATGGATTTTTAAGACCCACCAAATACATAAGAAATATTTATCTGATAAATTTTATTTAAAATGTAACTAATTACACGGCCCTCTATACCTATGTTACTCTACATTAAAAAGAAAAACACACAAAAATTTCACTTAGACTTCTTCAAATATTGTATGCTTGTTGAAAGACTTTTTTTTTCCCATGGATCACAAGCCATTTGCTATTTTTAATCTATATTACCCCCCCCACCAGCTTTCTTGAAATTTCTTCCATGATTAAAAGGCATAATCATCTTCTAAGATTAAAAAGCATAACTTTGGACTACCAAAAGTAAAATATTTGGCTTCAGAATTTTTCTGTTTATCATTATAAACAAACATATACCTTTTTTTGAAAATTCCGGAGGTAATTGACTAAAACATACTTTCACTTGTACTTTAATTCTTAATTATCTTGCAAAAGGAAGTTATGCATAACTTCTTTGTTCGTGTATGTTGAATGTTGAGTCAGTACTAGAAAACCTGTTCTGAAGTATATTAGAGATGGCCCATCTACTCTTTGTATTTATATCACTACCTGGGTCTTCATTGCAGCTTACATTTCATTTTAAGTAGGTTGAACATAAAATAAATTTGAATATTAGGCATAAGTGTGTGTTGTTTGGGAGGAACCATTTTACTAAATATATTCAGAACCATAAAATATTTTATTGATTCTGGTTCATTTACAGAACAGGAAGTAGAAATGGAGCCAATCATCTTAAGGGCTGCAAATGGCTTTTTAGAGCATTCCAAATGTATAGGAAAATATCTAAATGTATTTCATCTTGTTTCTGAGAAACATTTTATTTAATTTAGAGCAATTAACTATGAGAAAGAATCGATGTTTCACTAGATAAAGAGGAAGATTTTCTTTATATGTGGCATGAAGAGAAGGTTTACAATGATTTTTTTTTCTCTTTTTTTCTTTTTCTTTTTCTTTTTTTTTCTTTTTTAACTTACAGTCCTGTGAATGGGAATCTCTCCCAGTGCTGAGTATCATTGATCCTGTCTCCATTTCTGCCTCCTGGATTCTGTTCCCAGCTCCTATCCGTCCTGCCTTCTTCTCTGGCTCTCAACTTAATTCTCTTACAGTTACAAGCCAGTTATAGGCTAACTTCACTAGGGAAACTTTTTGTACTGCATACCAGAGCGTTTGCCTAGATTCGAAGAGGGGACAGGGAAGGAATGATCTGGTCTGTTATCGCTGGACTGATGGTCTCATAAAGCACTATACACAATGTACTATCTTTTACTAGGAAGTAGACTTAAGATTTATATTTTTCTCCTAACATGAACAACAAGTGGATGCTTTATGTGCAGTTGTATTAGGAATGCCCCTATATGCTACCCAGATCTCTCAAGCGGATGTATGTGGAGCTTTCAACAGAATTATTGTTGGGGTAATTCAGATGAAAATCAACGAGGGCCTTCCTTAGAGTCTCCATTTTAGGTGCAACTATGTCCCTCTCCTGAAATGAGAGTATTTTGAAAACAGAGGTCATGACCCACTCATCCCAGTATCTTCAGTGCCTAGAAAATGTCTTCAAAATTGGGAATTCAATAAATACTACTTGTTTTGCTTCTGCTTTTGATTGCATATATCACAAATAAAGCTCAAACCTTCTGAATACTCTCCCCCTTCCAGAGGTAAAAGCTATTATGAATATAATGTTTATTTTTCCTGAAGATATTTTTATACTTTTTTAATATAATAGATCATATATCCGTATACAGGATGATACTGATTTAATAAGTAATTACACCTTATATAAATGGTATCAGATAATAGATGCTATTTTATAACATTTTTGTTCAACATCACATTTTTAAAATATATCCATGTTGGAATGCTTTTCTCTCTAGTTAATTGATTTTTAACTACGGCCTAGTAACATTATTTGACTATACTTAAATGTTGAATTTTGTCAGATGCTTATGTGTCCATTCATATATTTACGTTTTTTTCCTCTTTAATCTGGAAATATGATGGGTTGTGTGAATACACTTGTTTCTGGTGGGAAATCATTTTTGCATTTCAGGAATGCATGCTATATTCTCTTTGGTCTGATATTGATATTTCTAGAATAACTTTATTTTGGTTATGATTTTCAGAGTACATACTCAACTATTTGTTCCATTTCTTGATTGTTAATTCTTCTATATGTTCTCAGTAACACATTTTTAGTCTAGTTTGAGACTAGACTTTGATACTAGACTAGACTCTTTTAATAAGAGAGTTGAATATGTTTATACTTGTGATTGACATACTTGGCCGTATTTCTATTTTTTCCATTTTTTGCTTTCCAATTAATATTTTGTATTTGCATTTTTTCTCTAACATTCTTCCACTTATGGATCATTAATACTTTCTAATGCTGTTTAGTTTCTATATGATTTGGAAGCTATTGATTTCATTTCTTTTAGTAGTTACTTTAAATTTTTGACAGAAAAACTTAGTTTAAGAGCTTTAAGAACTTAGTTAAAAACTTCAGCTAAGAAATGGTGAAGCTATTAGAGAGAATATTTGTAAAACATTATATCCAGAAAAGGACTTGTATTCAGAATATACAGAGAATTTTCTAAACTGAACAATAATTAGAAAACAAAGCCACCCAGTTTAAAAGATGGGTAAGCAATCAGAATAGACATTTCACCGAAGAAGATATACAGATGGCATAAATGAAACTATAGTGATGAATATATGTCATTATGCAAATTGTTTAAAAATAATTAATAATTACTTAAAGTTATTTATTAATTCAAATCCCAGAGAACTGTACAACACAAAGAGAGGATCATAACATAACTATCAACTATACTTAATAATAATACATTGGGGTGCCTGGGTAGCTCAGTCTGACTCCTGATTTTGGCTCAGGTCATGATCTCATGGTTGTGCCATCAAGACTTATGTCAGGCTCTGTGCTGGGTATGGAGGGTATGGAACCTGCTTAAGATACTCTCTCCCTCTCTCTCTGCCTCTCCCCTGCTCATGCATACTCTCTCAAGATAAAAAAAAAATCAATATTGGTTCATTCATTATAACAAATATACCACATTAAAGCAAATTGTTAATAATAAACCAAACTCTGCATGTACACAAGGGGTAGGAGTAGGTAGGTATATGGAAATCTATGTACAATCTGTTTAATTATTCTGTAAATCTAAAACTGTACTAAAATAACACAGTTTATTATTTATTTTTTTAATTGTTTTAGGTCATCTATATACATAAGATGTATAATAAGATACATAAAATTATCTATATACATAAGTTAATCTCTTTATGGAGAAATAATACTTTTAATAAATGGTAATAGAACATCTATATGCCAAAAAAAGTGAACTTAAACCCTTACTTAATACCACACAAAATATTTAGCTTAAAAAGGATTATAGGCCTAAATGTATAACTTAAAACCATAAAACTTCTGGAAGAAAACACAGGAGAAAAATGTATGTTAGGTTAGGCAATAATTTCTTAGTTTGCACAAAAAATGCAAATCATAAAAAAAATGGATAAATTGGAATTCCTCAAAATTTAAAACTACTTTTCAAAATACACTGCTAAGAAAATTAGAAGATTGGGGTGCCTGGTTGGCTCAGTCAGCTAACATTAGACTCTTGATTTTGGCTCAGGTCATGATCTCACAGTTCATTGGGATCAAGCCCCACCTTGGGGTCTATGCTGACAGTGTAAAGCCTACTTGGGATTCTCTTTCTCCCTCTCTCTCTGCCCCTCTCTTGCTCATGCTCTCTCTCTCTCTCAAAAAAATAATTTTTTAAAAAGAAAAGAAAAATAGAAGACACAAACTGAGAAAATATTTGAAAAAATAAATATCTGATCAACGACTTAAATCTAGAATATATAAAGAACTCCTACAATTCACTGATAAGTAGACCAAAAAATGTCTTTAATAGTCAAAAGATTTGAACAGACAGTTCATTTAAGAAGAGGTGTGGATAGCAAATATGCACATAAAATGATGCTCAACACCGTCATTCATTACAGAAGTACAAATTAAAAACACAATGAAAAGGCACTGTATCTCTACTAGAATGACAATTAAAAACAAAAACAAAAACAGACCAGACCAAATCCTAGAAAAGTATGAAGTAACTGGAACTTTTGTACATTGTTCTTAGGAATGTGAAATAGTACAGTTGCTTTGGAAAACAATTTGGTAGTTCCATATAAAGTTAAATATTTACCTACCCTAAAACCCAGCAATTACACTTCTAGGCCTTTACCCTTGAGAAACAAAAACAAATGTCTACATAAAGACCTGCACACGAATGTTCATAGAAGAGTTGCTACAAATGGCAATAAAACAGAGATATCACAAGTTATAATACATATCCATACAAGGAAAAATATTTGGCAATACTGTTCATTGCTTTACCAGCTTTTGGGGGGGGCAGAATGTGATAGGATCATGGATCCCAGGGATCCCTTGTGCTACACCCACACTTGCTACAAAATGGATGCATTGTTGTGAGGTGATTTGTGTGATACTGTTTCACCGAATTAGACAATCTATATCATCTGAGAATCTAAGGACAGGAAGGATAAACTCTACCCAGAAGATACGTCAATTCTAGCCAAAATGAAATGCTGCCCCTCCTAGGCAAGATAGGGACCCATGTAATCAAAAAGCAAGTTGGAGGGGCGCCTGGGTGGCTCAGTCGGTTAAGCGTCCGACTTCAGCTCAGGTCACGATCTCGCGGTCCGTGAGTTCGAGCCCCGCGTCGGGCTCTGGGCTGATGGCTCAGAGCCTGGAGCCTGCTTCCGATTCTGTGTCTCCCTCTCTCTCTGCCCCTCCTCCGTTCATGCTCTGTCTCTGTCTCAAAAATAAATAAAACGTTAAAAAAAATTAAAAAAAAAAAAAAAAAAACAAAAAGCAAGTTGGTCTCTTTAAGACATAGTGCAAAAACAAGCTCAGCTTTGGTCACTGTGGTGGCAGATTACACCTTGGCCATAGCAGTAGCGGGATCAAGTTTGGCGGGTGGGAGTCCCTTTGCATGGACTCTATCCCTGCCCCTATGGCTGCTCCATTCAGAAGCCCACTGTTGCATCAATGGATTAGCTAACGACGACAGCTTCTGGCCAAAACAAAATCGCTGAGTCATTCTGGCTGCTTGGCTGGTTCCTCTCTTTCATGTTGGATATTCTCTGTTCCATACTAATTGTCATGGAAAGATACTCATGCCAGTTTCCCTAAGTCCAGGCACATGCTTCTTCTCCCAAATTCCTTCTCCTCAACCCTCCAGTCTCTGTCCTCCCAGGTTCCTGGGCAACTAGCCAAACCATTCATCACTATTCATAAGTCCATGTATACTCTTTGTTGCGTTACTTCACTTTCCACACGAAACAGATGTTCCACTCAAAGCTCTTCCCATTGGGAGGATCTCCTCACACAACTCTCTTTTAGGGCCACTCCTGAATAGTCCACTTTTAACTTTAACCCACATAGAAAGTCAATTCATCCCTAACTTATGCTTGACCTTTCTCCTTCTTCCTCACCTTTCTTCTCCTTCCCCCCCTGTGTAGCCATACATAGCGGATGATATGGAGTCCTGGGCCACGTGCTGTTGAAGGCTTCCTGTAGTTCTGGCCCCAATCTTGTCTGATCCCCCTTCCACATTATTAATGGATTGCACCCAGCCTTCCTGACATTATATCATGATGGCTCTGACAGAACACAGCTCATAAGAGTCAGCTCTGATCACTTGGTTATTTGAGTTTCCATGATCAGATGCTTCTTCTCATCAGGACTCAGGAACACTCCAGGGGCTATTTTTAAAGTGGAGTATAGTTTCACTTCGGCAGAGGTCATGGCCTCCCTCTGAAAACTTAGGAATCTTGGTTGTGATTTTCCTATTGGGGCTTGTCTTAAATTCGAGAGACTTTTCGTACCACAGACAGCTTTAATACCATTGGACTTGCAAGGTTATATGAAGGTTAAGTGGTCCACGTGGCCAGACCGCTTGCCCCACAGCCTAGACCTGCTGCAGAACCTTTTCCTTCCTGGGCCCGACTTGGTAAATAAATCACAACAATTTTCTCAAGTGTGAAATATGCTTCCTCCAGAATGCAAGAAGGCCTACCAAGCACTGTGCTTTCTTCTCGCTGATGGCAAAAGCCATCTAGTTCCATGGTCCAGATAGTTAGTTATTACTTCCCTTAAATCTCTTAACTCCTGAGATATTATTCTTGCCAGTGTGTTCTTTTCTACTAGTATCAAATCCAGGGTCATCACCGGAAAGAAATTTAATTCTTTCACTGCTACATCAACCTGGAGATATCAGGACTCCACGGACCAGCAGTGATGGAGTTCTCACTGTCAGCTGGTCAGGAAGTAATCCAGCTTTAATTTCCCATTGTAGAGTCTGCTTCCTGGGACCACTTCCCGTCCCCAATGGTCCTATGTCAGGCTCCCTGGAAACAGACTCAGAGACAGAGATTTGCATGCCAAAGAGTTTTTGAGAAGTTCTATAAGTAGAAAGGAAAGCAGCACGGGGCAAGAGGAAAGTTGAAGTGAGATGCATTTGTAGCAGAGACCTCAGCAGATCCCATGAAGTGTTATGAAGTTGGATGACACTTCAGAGTTGTCCAGTTCTGGGGCAAATAAACCAGACTTTTGTATTCCCACATCAACCAGTTATTGAATATAGGCTACTTCTGAAAAAGGGCCTACTCACTCTGAGCAGCAATGGAATTTTTTTCTTGTAAGTCTAAAATTGGGGTACCTGGGTGGCTCAGTCAGTTAAGCATCCAACTTTTTTTTTGTAATTTTTTTTAACATTTATTTATTTTTGAGACAGAGAGAGACAGAGCATGAATGGGGGAGGGGCAGAGAGAGAGGGAGACACAGAATCGGAAGCAGGCTCCAGGCTCTGAGCTGTCAGCCCAGAGCCCGACGCGGAGCTCGAACTCACGGACCGCAAGATCGTGACCTGAGTTGAAGTCGGACGCTTAACCGACTGAGCCACCCAGGCGCCCCTAAGCATCCAACTCTTGATAGTGGCTCAGGTCAGGATCTCGCCATCATGGGATTGAGCCCCATGTAAGCTTTCACATTCAGCATGCGTTCTCTCAAATAAAGATTCTCTATCTTTCTGCCCCTCACCCCTCTTGTGCTCTCTCTCTCTCTCTCTCTCTCTCTCTCAATACATAAACATTTTTTAAAAATAAAATAAAATTTTTTTAAGTCTGAAATTATTCAAAATTATTTTTGCTCAGATCACAAAGCCCTTAACTCTGGCTACACATTAACCACCCCTATTTTATATTTTGTACACACATACATTGTATTTTCCAATTAGTATATTATTGAATTTACTCATTTGCTCAAATTTTGGGTCAAAATTATCCCTCCTGCTTAGTGGTTGTTTTGGTGTCTGATTGTTGCAATCTCTCTTAGTCTTTGTATGCCTGAAATGTCTTCATTTTGACCTCAATATTAAATGATAATTCAATTAGGTATAAAATTCTATGTTGGTAGTTATTTTTCCTAAACTGATTATATTGGTGCATCTCTGACATATACTGTTTCTGAGAAGTTTTTCTCTGAGAGTTATTCTTCCTTTGCATTTGCTGCAATGTATTCTTTTCTTTCTGCAACTGTTGTTAGATGTATACAGGAGCCTGTCCTTGTATTCTCCAGGTTCTTAAATATTCTTTCATATACATACTTCTCATCTCTAACACCATGCTTTCTGGGTGAATTATTTATTACTCTTTTCCAATTTACTAATTCTTCCTTGCCTGTGTCTAACCTAGAGTGTATTCAGGGGCATCTGGGTAGCTTGGTCTTTAAGCATCTGACTTTAGCTGAGGTCATGATCTCATAGTTCGTGAGTTCGAGCCCCGCGTCGGGCTGTGTGCTGACAGCTCAGAGCCTGGAGCCTGCTTCAGATTCTGTGTCTCCCTCTCTCTCTGCCTTCCTCTGCTCACACTCTGTCTCTCTCTCTCTCTCAAAAATAAATAAACATTAAAAAAAAAAAAACTTCAGAGTGTTGTCCACCTGTAGAGCTTTTAATTTCACTGCCTATCATATTCATTTTCAGAATTTTTAACTAACTCTTTTCCATATCCAGCTCTTTTTTTGTTTCCTTTTATCCTGGGTTTTATTTAATTCTTTGTTCTTTATGGATGTTATTCCTTTAGTCATCTCCCTGAACATCCTAAGCATATTTATTTTAAGCTACTTATCAGGTTGTCCTACTACATTAACTATTATGTACTGAATTAATATACAAGGTTTTTATTTTCTTGACTACTTTTTTAATAATAGGGGTTTTTTTTTCCTTCTCCCTGTGGTTTCAGGAGCCATCAATGGTCTCCAGGATTCCTTTCTCTGTTTATTCCTCTATGTCTAGTTTTGTGGTGCTTTTACTCTGTCCCCCAAATCCCTCATATCAAAGCCACATATTTTTTATTTTTTTGAGTTTTTATTTATTTATTTTGACAGAGAGAACGAGCAGCGGAGGCGCAGAGAGAGAAAGAGAATCCTAAGCAGGCTCTGAGCTGTCAGCCTGGAGCCCAACACGGGGCTCCGACTCACAAACCATGAGACCATGACTCAAGCCGAAACCCGGAGTCAGGCACTTAACCGCCCAAGCCACCAAGATGCCCGAAGGCCACAACTTACATTGAAGACTAGATACTATAAAGCAGTTGCTGTCACGAAGTCATCTGGGGGCTCAATTCCTTTTCTGGTCACAAGCCTGTGTTTTTTTTCTTCTGTCTTCCACAGTTTCATATGAGCCCAGATTTTTTCCCCCTTTCACAAGAGAGTGGCTTCTCACCCAGCCCTGATTTCAATTAGTGAGCTTGGTTCTTCTTTCTACCACCTCACAGGGAGCAATTTACTCCACAAGCATCAACTACCAGGCTTTGTGCCCAGAGAGAGTCGGGCCTGTTCCCTCATCTGTGCCTCGGCCGACCACCAGTCGTTTCTATGTCGTATCTGTGCCACAGAGACACTTGCTTTACTTTATTGTTTTTAGCACAGCTGTATCTTTTTAAATTTTACTTTAAAAATTTTACCTATCGTCGCTGTGTATTTGGAACCAGGGAGTGCTTCAAAGTGTAAATTCACAGGGCCATTTGTATAAAAGTCGATAAATATTTGTTTTGAAACATTTGTTGAATGAATAAACGAAATGCTCTTTGCATTGTTAGAAGTCCCCCAGGGCCTTTGTGCTAGTCTCTCAGCCTAGAATGAACTTTGCCTCTTTTCAATCCTACTCATTATTCAAATATTATTTCCCCTACAAAGATTTCCCTGATGACCATATGCCCTACACAAAATTAATTATTTTCACTCTGCTTTCTCCTTGCATTTATTACAAATCTCTTATAGCATATTTCATATCATATAACAATTATCTTTATGTCTGTCACCTCAGCTAATTGCAAAACTCCACCTTATTTAACTCCGCATTCTTTGTGCCTCGCACGGTAGACTGCATTTTTACGTTTTCAAGTGTTTGTAAGGTGAATCGTTATGAACCGCAGACCAAGAGAATATACTATTTTAATCATTAAACCGTCTCTTTTCTAATATATGCTCAAGATGTGAAAATGTTTTATGTCGAAGCAGTGTTAGGCCCATTTTATGTGTTACACCAATATGTGGGGAAGAATTTGTGATTTAAGTTCTACAAGGGCTGATCGGACCTTTAAAAGCAATAAAAGTGTACCGTGAAAAAAAGTTTTCCTTGTGTAACTTTAACCTCCTTGGCTTAGATGCCTGAAGGAGAAGCACTATGTCTTAAGTGTCTTTTTTTTTTTTTTTAAAGAGAGAGAGAGAGAGAGTCCACCAGCGAGGAAGAGGGACAGCCGGAGACAGAATCTTAAGCAGGCTCCGTGCTCAGCGTGGAGCCTGACGTGGGGTTCAGTCTCACGACCATGAGATCACGACCTGAGCCGAAATCAAGCCTTGGACGCTTAACAGACTGAGCCACCCAGGCGCCCTTAAGTTTCTTTTATGTCTCTAATCCCAGGCATGGCAAGTGGCACAAAGTAAACCCTTAATGAGTGTTACTGAACTAAAACTGCAAAAGTTTTGCTGCCTATTACAGATAAATTGTCTCATTGTTATTCATACAATGTGTATAGAGCGAAATAGCAGCTATTATTAACAGAGATCCCCCTGCGTGCCGAGCACTGTTAACTATTTAAATTCAGTACTGTGTTTAACTGTTAAAATAACTGAGAAAGATATTTAATAATGGAAACCATTAATGAAAACAAGTAAAAAACCATATGCAGGAGAATTAAAAGCACGGTGATATACCACTGTACAGAGCCTGCAATGGCTAAACATGAGCGATACAAAAAGTATATTAAATAACCACTTTTCACAGATCAAAACGTTCTAGTTCAAAGAAGATAATTCGTCTGAAGCTACCTAGCGAATTCCAGCAATACTAAGGTCTGCACACAGGTCGGTCTGACTTCCAACCTCCGCTCTTTCCTCTCCACATTCTCTCTCTGAACCACATATGCTCCTTAAATTCTTACTCGTCGTTCCCTATTTCTGCTCAGTAACATCTTTGTGACATTCTCCGTTCACTATTTGGGCATAAAACTTAACTATAAATATGAGTGAAGAGAGAAGAAAGTAAAACTTCTCACACGGCTTTAGGAGATTGGCTGTCCTGTGGGTTTCGTGTTTTTTCTGTCTTCATATATGTTTAAATAATCGTCTAAAGGTCCCATCCAAGTCGGAGCAGACAGGCGCTTCCATGGTGCGTCTCGGGGCAAGGGACAACATACCCTGAACAGCAAATGTGAAACAAGGAAGTGAAAACTACATGGAGACTGGGCCTCAGAAATGGCCCCACCCCCTCACAGCTGCAAAATCATGTCCGTGGAGAGGTTGCTTGGACGCACAAAGTCGCTTCGGGCGGACACGCCAAGTCGGTCATCTGAGACAGAGAGAGCGAGCGAGCTTGTTCACTGCTGCTGAAGAACAGGAAATAAGCTGGAAGAGACCCTCACTAGGAATTATGACAATGAGGGGTGTCATATGCTAAGCAGAATAAACTTCTTTATATTATTCCCCTACAGCCATAAGAGGATTAAGTCTTCGCTAGTTAACTTGTTATCTCAGTGATAGACTCTCCAATTGAGGGATTTTGATTTTCACCAAAAAAGGGACGGCTTCACAGAGTGGTCCACCAGGGTGAGAAATGAGGCCACCCTTGTGCACGGCCCGATTTCCCGTGCCACCTTGGAATTTAGCACACGCCCCGTTCTCCATTGAGGGGTTGGCCCTTACTCCAGCAAGCTCTAGCGCATTTAAGCAGTGAACGTTTTAAATCAGCGTAATTATATTTCACATGGCAATAAACACTCTCAGCGTAAGTGCGCGTAATTTGTCCCTTTGTCTGATTTCTTTGTTCC
Source organism: Prionailurus bengalensis (assembly GCF_016509475.1). NCBI lineage: Eukaryota > Metazoa > Chordata > Mammalia > Carnivora > Felidae > Prionailurus > Prionailurus bengalensis. The sequence goes on along the minus strand of NC_057353.1, from coordinate 39,277,578 downwards.
ATTAGTTCTCTCCATGGTGAGCACAAAATAACAGGATCTGTGATGATTCCCTAGAGATTATTCTTTCTCCCCCCCCCCTTTAAAAATGCTCAAGATGCTTGTTTTGTTTGTTTATTTGTTTATTTATTTTTTGAGGAAGAAAAAGAAAAAGAAAGTTGAATTTTCGCGACAAATCTCATCTCTGGCCATTTGGTTTGGGGGAAAAAAAAATTGAGGCAGGTTACCCATGTGAAAAGTTGTTCTTCACTGCAGGAAACCAGGGTTTCCAGGTTTTTCTGCGTCTCTTCTCACTCTCTGTTGTATGGCGAGGCCTGAAGTTAGCCTGACTCCAGTTGGGGTGTCTGGCTTTGATTGGTATTCAAGTGGAGTGGTGAGTGTGTAAGGCTCTAATCCCTGCAACACATGGTAATTTTTTCATTCTCTCTCAGCCTCCACCTGTTCCATGGTCCAGTGGAGGACTGCAAATCCTATCAAGGGAGGGCAACCCGGCTAAGCCTGCCTCCCTGGCTTCAGTCCATCACATGTGCGCTCGGGCTGCAGAGCACCCAGCCAGCTGCAGCCCAACGATCGTGTTATCAGATGACGGATGGCTTCATATCAGGTGTTTAAACTGACGAGCTGCCCCATCTGGTAAATGATTCGGGAAGTCTGGCCTTGCTTGATGAATGGGGAAAGTGACAATGCCAATCAGAGTGACCCCCGCAGCCTCCCTGCTGCTGCCCCAACAGCCACAGTGGCTTCTCCCCCACTGGTTGACTTTTTCAATTCTATTGTCACTCAGCTGAGGTCAGACCTACTGTCACTAAATTGTCACTAAATTATACCATTAATCCAAATATTTTCCTCGCAAGAACCTTCATAAAATGGATGCCAGGCCTCCAGCAGACTCACGGTCAGAATTAGAGGGCGAGACACAGGATCCGGTCCAATAATTTTTGAGGTGGTTTTGCATCCCTTTTCACGGCCTGTTTTGAAGTAAAGGTGGTTATTTTGGAGGAAACAGCCCATTTCACCCCACATCAAACCAGGATCCGCTATAACGAGCGATGCAAGAGAGCTCAACGTGTTGTGCGTGGATCTGAAGGACGTAAATCTTTCCCTGATATTAGTAGTCAAGTGCCAGGTGGTGTCTATGAACATTTGAAGGGAGTTCTCAGGATGGCTTTCCCAAAGTGTCCTTTTTGTTTGTCTCAAGTTTTCATTTAAATCCCAGTTAGTGACCATCTAGTGTAATCTCGGCCTCAGAAGTAGAATTCAGTGATTCATCACTTACACTTCACACCCAGTGCCAAAGTATCCCGATGACAGGGTTTGTGATTTGATGATCTGGTTTTCAAAAACTCAAGTTTTTAAGAACCTATAATGTGTGTTAACCGTTGCCCGCTTTCGCTCAGTACGACAGTGCCTGTGGGGAATATGTATGCTTAAGGCTAGACTTACCAAGCACAAGACAAAATGGAAATTTCCATCAGTGGGATCGAAGTCACATCACCCCCTCCATGTTGTCTTGTGAAGACACAGTCTATTTATAGATAGTCTATCATATCAATTACTCATCATAGCAAATATCAAATAATGAAGATGAAGCAGAATGCATGAACACTTCAAAAACAATTTTCTACGTAATATTTATTTTCATCAGCAATTCCAAATGACTGTGAAAGACTCACGAGCCAAGCGCCGATTGTTTTCTTTTTAATTTAAAAATATATTGTCACCCAGGTCTTTGATGAAAGTGCTGCTTTGTCCACCCCAGTGATAAAGCACATCATTTTTTGCAACCATGAACAGTGAATGAACAAAACAAAGGGGGAGTTTAATGGGAATGACAGCACAGCAGGTACATTTATGATTTAGTATCATTTCAGTTTTCATCCAGGAAAATTGTCAACCATTCCAGGAATAAAAAATAAAATGCTATGTACTGTATGGTATAACCTCTTTAAATTGGCAATTTGTAGCTGTTTGATAATTCATTCTTAAGCAAACCTCAACTGCTTGCTACCTGCTGTATTCATTAGCCTGTCCATCTTCCTATTCCCCATAGAGCGTGCAGAACTATGATTGTTAGAAAAATGTTGTGCTGCTGTGAGTGTTTCCTACTTAATACATGTATATACGTTTGCCACACATTTTTATGCAATTGTTTTAGAAAGATGAACAAACATTTTTTGGGGGGGGGGCCTGGAAGATGGTTATTAATGCTTTCTGGATGTTTTGCAATGGATCCATTTTAGATAAATAATGTATTACACACTGTGTCATATGCAGTAGAATTTTTTTTATTCATCTATTGAGCATAACATGCAAAGCTCAATATAGAAACTACCAAATTTTAAGAGCAACAGCTCTCTGTATGTGGCACATTTGCAAATATGGGTATTTCAGGGTGCAAATTAAAATAGTTTGATGCACCATATCACACTTTCTCAATGAAAGGGAAACTTTCCTTGTGCTTACTATAAACACTTCATTTACACGTTTATTTGAGACTTTGTTAAATTAGATTATGTAAACACAGGCTGGATAGCAAGTCAGATTTAATACACATGAGTTTTAAAACTGACTTGCATGCTGAACATAAAAAGTATAAAGGACTTCACCAAGATTTATTGATTCATGTCAAGGCATCATTACTTTTCAAAGTGTGAAAAATGATCATATATTTATGACCTGCCGACTGAAGCTGTTTTGTGAATTAGCAAAAGCTCTGGAGAGGAGCAGCCTAATTGCATTATCATAGAATCAGAGATGGTTGTCAATTTCCCCCATTTAGCTTTTCTCCTTTAGTTTGTTAAAATGAAGGTGCCATACGTTGGTTGAATTCACTAATACCCTGATGAATGAGGTATTTTCCCAGTAGGCTCGCTACCAGTATAAACAGTGAATTAGGAATGATAGACCATCAATCATATCTCCTTCAAACAGATCTCTGCCCTGAGATTATTCATTATATATTAAGGCCACTTAAAAAGTTTTCACACCAGATTCACTGATGAAAAGATTTAAATTGTCCATAATCTTCAACGTCTCTTTTAGAAGCAAGAGTATGTGAAGTAGGTTACTTTCTTCATGAACACAGTTTTCATTCGCTCTTTCGTTCCAATTGTATTATTTCTTAAAAAGAAAAAAATACTATTCACCTTATGTTGGTTACTGTTCTTTAATAATATCCTGATTCTGACTAGAGCCCGTTGTTTGGTGGCCTCTCCTCTTTATATTATCACACGTTAAAGGTAGTTCTCTGACAAATCCACAGCAACCGAATAGAAAATTCAGGCTTAAATAAATGCTCACTTACCTCTTACGTTTTTGGCATCTACAAGTTTAAGATGACCCGGTGATTTGTGCAGTGTTTTTTATGCAGAGGGTCAAAGCTTGCCCTCGGGCGCCCATGTATGGTTCCCCTGGGGTTTTGTCCCTTTAATGGAAATTACGCGTTCGCATCCAAGGGCAAGATTCCTCCCAAAGGGATTTATCCTGCCTCGATGTGCAAACATAATTCTCATTAAAATTAATAGGAATCGTACACATGCATCTAGGGAAGAAATAGACTCCTAGGTTCAGATCACCTCATTCTGTTTCATGCCAAGGATGACAAGGTCTGCCCTGAAGGTGGGCAGGTAGCCAAAGGTTGGAGAGCTCAGATAAGCAATCAGAACTTCTAGCATTCACCATGTGTGAGATTCGGCGATTTTTTTTTTTTTTTGTCTTTGCAAGAGTTTGCACAGGAAGCTTAGCTAGACTCTTTCTGCTAAGCTTTTCTCCAGCATTACAATTATTTCCATTATTTCTTCTCCAGGGAGTTCAGGAAAACTGGGCATTGCTTATACTTGATTCTCGGATTGAAGGTTTTGGATCGTTTGTATTTATCAGAATCATTGGACCATAATATTTGTCTATTCTCTCCTTTTGTAATGCTTCAAAAATACCTCTTATTTGACTGGATAAGTGGTATTTAACTCCTGGTGTGTTTTAGGGCCTGAGAAATCAGCTCTTTATTCGGGGGAAATGCAGCTTTAATGCACACATTGCTAAAGTTGTGTAAATTCAACCAAACAACCTTTGTAGACCAAATGAATCTATGTAGCATGAAAAAAAGAGTAAACTTAGCATTTGATTAATTTGATCATTTCTGTTGAAACCACATAAATCAGCTTGTAAAAAAATATAACCCCACTTTTCTGAAAAAAAAATGTGTCTAATTGAATTAATTTTAACTGAATAATTCCACCACCCCTAATATTACCACTCTGAAGCATATCAGCATTTTGAATTCTTCTCACCTTTAAAACCAGCATAGCATACAGGAAATATTAGTGCTTTTATTGATTTAGTTATATCAATGTTAGCAACGTATTTAATGTTAGGATTTTTTTAAATCTCCTTAGGAAGCAGATGATACAAACCAAAATTTGACATCTGCCAAATAGAGCACAAAATCTGTACTAAGGAAGGATATGTATATACAATGAATAGCTCAGTTAGAAGATATGATAGGTGACAGTCATCAGGTATCCTTAAAAGAAAAAAAACAACAGACAAGTAGGACACTCAAATGACTACATAAACAGGTAAATTAAACCTCTTTAATTTTCAGTAGCTATCAAATTGACCAAGTAGTTCATTGAATCATAAAATACCATCAAGCAAAACACATAAGCCAAGAGTTGAGACTCAGTTATATGATTAGCACAGTTGCATCAGAACCTTTTTATATCTAAGTAATGACTCAGAGGATATGGAAACAATCTAGAAGATACATAGAGGTAGATACCAACTTCAATGTTCCTTCCTATTGTCGGTGGCACCCCTCTTTCCTGATTCTGTCTTTTACTGGATGCACCTTCTTCTAACATCCCCAGCTTTCATCTTCAACTTGTTCTGCTCACTATCTTCCTCGGACTGTCTTCCTCGGCTATGTGTTGCGTTCATGATCAGGCTTCAGCTACCATTTTGGTATCGGAGACTCCCAAATTGTTATGTCACCTCTTAGCCACTTTTCTGAGTTCTAGAGCCTACGAACTGACTACCTCAAACTCAATAGGGACAAAGAAGAACTTCCCTTTTCCTTTAGACTTATGTATACCTACTTCAACAATTCAGATTAATAATGACTGACACAAGGAAACAGAAAGGCCTTAGAAGTGCAAGTTACACCGTATTCTGCAGAATATTGGCTATAAAACTAAGTCTATAAACTGAGACAGAGCACATCATTCTCAAAGAAACTAGATAAATTATAAATGTTGTATAAACACAGGTATAATTACTTGTTTTGAATGAATATGCATCTGCTTAAAATGATTTATCTCAAATTACTTGTGCAAGCTCTTTCTTCCTCCTCAAATTAAAGTATCACCCACAATATATATATATATTTGGCTGCCATATATGCCCTAGCTAAAGAAATGAAGAGTTTCTTTGAAGTTTGCTAACACCATACGGCCTTTCAGATAGCGATTTCTAGATGTGGCTGCAATTGTTTCCCTTCATAGTATAGATGAAAGCAATCTACATATTAACCCTAAAAATTTTAGTATGTGTATAAACACTATTTTAGTCCCTTGCTGGTAGATAAATCAGCAAATATGAATGCAAAAGTATTTAAATATGTAATTATCAATAATTACCAAATTATTCAATTTCATGCCAATGGACTTATAAGATTCAAATGGATAAGGACTGCATGTGAATTTAGTTTTTATCTCTCTTTTATCTTATATGTTAGACTCCTTAAAAACTGAAAACAAGCTGAGGGTTGATGGGAGGTGGGAGGGAGGGTGATGGGTATAGAGGAGGGCACCTTTTGGGATGAGCCCTGGGTGTTGTATGGAAACCAATTTGACAATAAATTTCATATATTGAAAAAAAAGAAATAAAAGTAGCATATGAATACATACCAATCGAGAAGAAATTCAAACAATCCAATAACATGTAGAATAACAGTGGAAGTCCCTCTTCAGTACTCAGTCCAGTACCCTAGAGATAAACAAAGTAGTGGGTATCTACCTCTTTTGTCACTGCCATAAAACCAGTACCTTAGAACAATCACTAGTACATGTAAGTATTCACTAAATATTCGCTACATTAATTGATATCCTTCCAGTTATTTTGTGTACATTTGCATATATATACGGCATTAATATGAACATAATGTGCATACTATCCTTTGTTGTTATAATTCCATCCATCTCTCCATGTATCTATTTCATTACTTTTAACGATTGCATCAGTTTCCATAGTATAGAGGAATCACAATTAATTTAATCGTTCAGCTTTATATTGTGCCTTATATTTTTCTGCTGTAACCAATGCTGCAATGTTTATGTACATGTGGAAATATTTTTTCACAACAGATTTCTAGAGATGGAATTTCTAGATCAAGAACATATAAGCATCTACAGTTGTTCCAATATATACTCTTACCAGTGACACATACAATTATCAATTATATCAAGGCTCTGACAACAGTTAACTCTATGCCTACGAAGGATGAGAAAGTATACCTGCAAAATTGTTAATTTATATTTCCTTGGTTTCCACTGAGCTTGAGCAACTTTTTATGTGTTTATAATACATATGTAGTGTTTATTTCTACATAAATTCTCAGTTAACCAATTTTGGTTATTTTTTCTTATTGATTCATAAATGTTCTTTATATATTACGGACACTAACCTTGCCCCTTGTATAAGTTGGAAAAACGTTTTCTCTTGATCTATTACACAACTCTTGCAAAAGATTTATTTTTATGTGGTGGGGAAGAAAAGAATGATACTGCTTTATCACAGAAGATCTAAAAATGCCAAAAGGTAATTTCAGAATCATTGAGTAAGTTTCGCAAAATCACTGGATCCAAGGTCAACATATATAAAACGTTGTTTTTTTAATTACTCTTAATAAAGTATAATTGACATCAGTATCCTATTGGTTTCAGGTGTACATCACAGTGATTCAGTACTCTTTCAGATTATGAAATGATCTCCATAATAAGTCTAGCTACTGTCTGTCATCATACAAAGTTATTACCATATTATTGACCATAGTCCCTATCTTGTACCTCACATTCTCATGACTCATTTATTTTATAACTGAAAGGCTGTTCTTCCTAATCCTCTTCAGTTATTTCATCCACCCCACCCCCACCCCCCACCCAATCGTCCCTACTCTGGTAGCCAACAGTTTGTTTCCTGTATCTATGAGTCTGCTTCTGTTTTGCTTTGTTTGTTTGCTTGTTTGTTTTGTTTTTTAGATCCCACATATAATTACAACCATATGGAATATGCCTTTTCCTGTCTGTCTGACTTCGCATAATACTCTCTTGTCCATTCATGTTGTGGCAAATGGCAAGATTTCACTATTTTTGTGACTGAATAACATTCCAGTGTGTGTGTGTGTGTGTGTGTGTGTGTATACACACACACACCACATCTTCTTCATCCATTCATCTACTGATAGACCCTTAGGTTGCTTCCATATCTTGGCTATTATAAATAATGCTGCAATAAACATAGGGGTGCATAAATCTCCTCAAATTGGTGTTTTCATTTTCTCTGAATAAATACCCAGACATAGAATTGCTGAATCACATGGCAGTTCTATTTTTAATTTTTTGAGGACCCTCCATACTGTTTTTCACCAATTTACATTCCCACCAACAGTGCACAAGGGTTTCCTTTCCTCCACAATCTCACCATTATTTCTCTTTTTTGATAAAGCCAGTCTGATCCATGTAAAGTGATATTTCATTGTGGCTTTGATTTGCATTTCCCTAATGATTAGTGATCTTAAATTGTGCTTACTTACATCTATGAATATTTTCTTTTTTTATCTCCTGGGTTTTGTGTCTTACAAAGCTGTACCTTTCTCTGCAAAGTTCATAAAAATAATACTTTTAGAGGGTTTTATTGTTTTTCTTTTAAGATTTAGCCTTTTGTTTCCTTTTACCTAATATGTATATCATTCTTCATTCTGTTAATGTGGATAGTCTATTACGCATATTCAACAATCTTATATTCTAGAAATATGTTCTACTTGATCATAATGTTAAGTCTTTTAATATACTGCTGCATTTAATTAATTTTATTTAATATTTCTGCCTCTATAATAATAACGATATTGATCTTTAATTGAACTATCCTTATCTAGACTTTGTTAGGATTATGTAATGCACATGGACTCTATTAGCCAGTTTTCCATATTTTCCAATGCTCTTCTAAGTCTTTAGAATTTAGGGTTTTTTTACTTAAAAATTTTTTTTAATATTTATTTTTGGGAGAGTGCATGCGGGGGAGCGACAAAGAGAGGGGGACAGGCTGACAGCAGCTAGCCTGATGTGAGGCTTGAACTCTCAAAATGGGAGATCATGACCTAAGCTGAAGCCAGATACTGAACTGACAGAGTCATTCAGGTGCCCCTTTAGAATTTAAATAATATAACACATCTTTGATGTGATGGCCAGGTAACATTTATAAAGATCTGTTATTTACTTAAGTATTAGATATTTGATTAACCATTTCATTTTTTCTATAATCGTTCCTCCAATCATACAATATACTAACTCTTATCGGTCTTTAACTAATGTCTCTTGTGTTTTCTCTCACACACACTCTCATTATCTTTTAACACGCCTACAAAAAGATTTTGTTTTCTATTGTATTGATCTAAAAAAAAGCTCTGATATTATTGATCAAATCTAATATTCATTTTGTTTTCTATGTCACTAATTTCTGTTTTTATCTTCATTCATTTCTGTCTTCTACTTGCTTAGATATATTTTGTTAGATTTTATCTAGTTTCCTGAGTCTAATACTTAACCCATGTATTTTTGATCTATGCCTTTTAATAATAAATTCATTTAAGGCTTTTTATTTTCCCAAGTAACTCTTAGTGTATGATTTATATTATCTTAGGGCACAGCTTATACTATCAGTATCATTCATTTCTAAATAGTCCAAAAATTCCATCTCGTTGTTTTTCTTTAACTCAAAAATAAAGAAAATAAGAAGCAAAAATAAAGGAAAACTGGGAAGTTGAGGAAGCAGCTGAGTAGGAGAAAAGCACATCCAAGTTAGCACTTAGGGTGGTGTTAGCACCTCTGCCATGAGGCAGGACTGACTTTAGGCCAATGCTCCAGATAAATTTTGGCTCAGGATAAGAAAGAACTTGGTAAAATTCAGGACTGTCCAAAAAAATGAAATGAACTGCCCTTGAAGACAGTGAGTTCTCTATTACTGGAGGTGTTCAAGCACAGGATGGGGAAGAATGCGACAAGGATACTACAGAAGGAATTCAAACACGGAGTGGATAAATTACTTTTCAGATCTCTCTCACTCGGTTTGCTTGCTATTGTGTAATTCAGTCTAGTATAAAGTGCGACAAATGGTGCCACAAAACCATTTTTAATTCAAGTAAACCCCCCACTGTAATAAACTCCATGGGAAATCAAGAATGCTTTATTGAAATATAATTGTGTTAAAATTAATAGTTTGCTTAAAACCACATTCCTAATCTGCAGGAGTTGTAGAATAGACAAAGATGAGGCCAATTTTCTCTATAGTTTATTAATAAGTCAAAAGAAATAAGAAAAGAGGAGACACATCATAAATCTTTTCCTTCCCCTGGTTCCTGGGCCTTGAGCATAGTGTTTTTCCCTACGAGATAGTTTTAGGCTCGGGGTTAATGGCTGGGATGTTTGAGATGCTGGTGGAATTTGAGAGTATGGGTGTTGCTTGAAAACATACTAAATAAACTGCTATCTAGTCAGCTATAGCGTAGGTAAGAACTGTCCATTTTTGCCCTTACTTCTGTTGCCAGACCTGCACTCCAGCCAGTGTAATGTACAACTCATCCTTTATGTGACTTAGTAGCTTCTACTCTCAGGAACCCAACTGGCCGCTTGGAGGACGGACTTCCCTGCCTGCAGGCAGGCTGCATATAAAGGTTATGCTGCATCAGGTACTAATTACCTTTGCTTCAAAAACACATCTCCTTTTGTCTTCTGTGCTGCTATCTGCTATCTCTCTGAATTCTTACCCTCTGCCTTATCATGATTTCCTGTGCTAGACCACTCTAGAATCCTTTCCCTGGGTTCTGAACCCATGGAGCCTAGACAGACCTCAACCCTCACTATTCCCAGCAATTCTTGGGTCTCCAGATCCTGTCTTCCTGCCTCTTCCCCATCAACCAGCACACCTGTAATTTCTACTTAATACAATAAACATTATTTATTGTGCTAAATGATGTTATGGACTGAATGCCTGGGTCCCTCCAAAAGTCACATGTTGAGTCCTTAACCCCCAATGTGATGGTGTTTGGAGATGGGGCCTTTGGAAGGTAATTAAGGTGAGAATAGGTCATAAAGTTGGGACCTTTGTGATGGGATTATTGGCCTTACAAGAAGAGGAAGATCCCTCTCTCCCTCTCCCTCTCCTTCTGCCTCTCTCTCTTCCTTTCTCTCCTTCTGCCTCTCTCTCTTCCTTTTTCTCTTTCTGCCTCTCTCTCTACCCTTTCCACATCCCTTAGGTGGCATGCATTGAGCAAATGCCATATGAGGACACAGCGAGAAGATAGACATCTGCAAGGCAGGAAGAGTCCTTACAAGGAAGCAAATCAACTGTCATCTCGATCTTGAACTTCTCAGCCTCTAGAACTATGAGAAATAGATTTCTGATTTGTAGGCCACCCAGGCTGATATTTTGTTAGAACAGCCCAAAATGACTAAGACAGCAGGTGTGACAATTATATAAACTATCCTCACGTAGATGTTATATGGAAGCATTTGCCTGACCATTTTTTAATCTCTATTTAAGATAAATATCTTGACACCTATTAACCCTATGATAGCAGAGTAAATGGATATGGATAAATCTATTTCTAAAGAAAATGCTTGTAAATAAATCAAGTTTTAAGACTACCCGAACTATTGACACAACTCAGATATATTCCAAAGGCTTTATTTTTTTAGACACGGCCTCCACCCCGAATGGAATCACAAGGGGACCTTCAAGTGGAATTGCTTTCATCTGGGGATGAAATCAAATGACTGGTTTCATCCTGGTTGACTATGAGGGGACCAATGTATCTTGAAGATCTGTAATTCCAGTATGACTAATGGGACAAAACTGAAAGGCCAGTATAAGAAATCTCAATGGGAACACTGTGACCCTGTCTCTAAAGTGACTGGTATGTTTCCATATTTACCACTATGGACTCCATGAGAACTTAGAAGACAGGAATCTTTTTTCATGCTTTATTGCTCAGCACAGTGTCACAGATAATAGACACTCAGAATAGGTCTGTTGAATGAAAACACTGACAATTTCTTCGGTACTTTAAGTATATTACATGACCACCACTCCTAGCATTCCATATATTTCTTCATCTATGCATTCAATAAATACTATTTGGTGCCTACTCTGTTGCAAGACTCTGTTCTAGGCACTGAGGCTGCAGGGAACAAAATAAAACCTTTGCTGTCATGGGGCTGACATTTAATCGGGGAAATGGGCAACCATCAAACAAACATATTAGAAAGAATGACATAGTGTCAAGCATTAATACTGTGAAGATGATTAAAGCTGCTGAGGGGCTAGAGAATGACAAGTAGATGCTATTTTAGATACGAAAGTAATCTTTGAGCAGGGATCTAAATGAAGTGAGAGAGTGGGCCCTCGGAATAGCTGAGCATTCCAGCAGAAAGAACAAATGTGAAGGCTTTGAGATGTGAGCGAGTCTGATGTGTCTGAAACAAGAAGAACAATGAGAGTCGTACAATTTAGGTCAGAATGGTAGATAGATGTCAGATCACACAGGGCCTTCTAAGTCATTGTTAGCACTTGGATTTTATTCGGAGGAAGCCATGACAATATTTTTGAATCGGGAGTAAAATGTGAGTTATACGTTTAAAGGATCATTCTGGTTGCTGTGAGAATAGACTGGGGAGGTGGGGGTGGGTAGTGGGTGAAGCAAGGGGGATTAGGACCGGTTAGGAAGTGACTACAGCCTTGCATAAGAGAGGACATTGGTGTGGACCAAGGAGCATTCTGGAAGTAGTAATCAAAGAATACATTCAAAAAACAGATGTTGCAAATGGACACAACGGGCTTTGCTGAGATAAGGTTAAATAAAAAAGACAGGAGCAAAGGGTGACTCTGAGGTTTGTGACTAACTGAGGTGGAGAGCACAACGGAGGAGCAGACTTCCGGGAGAAAACCATGAGTTCAGTTTTGAACATAATCTGTAAGTAGAAAAGTTAGGCACTTGGGCAAAAAGATCTTGTACATAAGAATGAGGTCCAAAAGGGGTCTGTTGGCCATATCTTAGGGGTGGCCCAAAGCTAGGGAAAGAGAGTGGTTCAGGAATTATTTGTGCCACAGCCCAAGAAGTTCAGGTAAAATAAAGACTGAGAGTTGAACGCGGAATCCGGTAATGCCAGAAGTCATTAGTGATTTGACAAGAGTTCTTGAACTGGAGTGAAATGGATAACAGCCTGATGAAAACAAGCTCAAGAGAAAATGAGAGGGAAGAAAGTGGCAAAAACAAAGGCAGACAACTCTTTAATTTCTCCCTTGCCAAAGAGGGAGCAAAGAAATTTTAACATTTTTTTCTAATTATTTCTTTACTGTATGACTTTGCCACAAGTCTGAATTCCATATCTTTATTTACCTTCAAATATCAGTAGGGACCCAATGAAAAAAATAACCAAGTCACATGGGCCACCCAGTGACCATGCACTTTATTTACAGAGAAAATACTATGAAGAAACCTCTGGAGTACTAGACTTACAAAATACAATATAAAAAGCTGACAGCAATGATAGACTTCTTCCCGTGAGTGACCCTTGGTAAATGGGATATAGTGACGAGAAACTTGCTTGGAGGTGACATGTTTTTGAGGAAGGTACTGTGTCAGTGATGAGGCAGTGTCTAAAGATGAAAGCTTTTCCTGATTTATTCTCTCCCTTTTGTTTTTTTGAAGAGTATTAAGAGTAAGTGCTCTATGCGAGGGTCTGGAGGTTAGTGGGGAAAGGAGACTGAGACAAGAAAAGGTGTACATCAAATTAGCGTAAAGTGTCAAGTACAGAAGTAAGTTTTTAGAGTGTTCGGAATGCCAGGCACCGGCCAGGGCATTGACTAAGTCAATATGGCGCATGGTTATAGAGCAGCTTCCCGGCCGTATGACAAAACATTAAGCGAGCAACTGTATATGATTTTAATTCCTCTGGAAATACACGGTGCTCTGAGAGCATAATTTTACGAGGCACCTAATAATCAAGGAGGCTAAACAAAGCTTGTGAGGAAAAGGGTTTTAAGCTGAATCTGAATGGACTAGCAGGAGTTGGGAAGATATTAATTATGCCTCTGATGTGATTCAGCTGCCACTAGATTGTTTCTTTTATAGTATTCTCTAGTGATGGATGTTTATAAAATGTAGCGAGGGAAAAGCAAAACAAAGGTTTAATGATAACTATATGTTCTTGAAAAGATGTACTGATGCCTAAGAAAATGGAAAACACGTTATTTTAATGTTACTGTGAAAACAGAAACTAAAGCGTGCTATTTCTATGTGAACCATGGGTAACCTTGTTTTTATCAGTTTATTACCACTGGTGCTTTTGTGTCTTCGCTGAACACTTTCCTTTTTGTCACTCAAGTAATGTAATCACCTCCTTTTGTGTGATAATCATAGGTAATTAATTTTGTAACTGTTTCTGTCCTGTTAGACTGTTAATTGGATGTCTGTGAATCTTATATCTCTCGACTCCTGCAAAAAGTTAATATATGCTAGTTTTGAAAGGACAGGGGTGCTCTCCTGATTTTGATGGTCAACTCTTATTACAAATACTGTTTTCCTAGACATACTAGTGCTTGGGTATAGAACGATATCTTTTATGCTGAGATGAATTTCAAAGTCCTAAGGGAAAAAAGCAACGGGCTATCCTTTACTGCCACATGTAATTTTCAGCATAAATCGATATTATTTGTCCCTGTTCCTTTGGCGTGAGGTCATGTGGATTGAAGCCAAGTTTAAAAAGTTAGTAAGTGATATAGCTGAGATAGGAACTCAACTCTAAATTGAATAATAAACTGAATACACTCTGAATCTAAATCAAGGTCTTGTTCCAAAAGCGCAAAGATTGATTCCAGTACGGGCAGGAGGGCCTAGCAGTGAGGAGTCCAGTTTCTAGAGTGACTGCCTTGGTTCACCTCCTGGCCAGACCAGTTAATATTCCATAACTTTGTACTTTTTGCCTAATGCCACATATATAAAAAAGGGCAAAAACAGTACTATTTAATTCACTATTTGTATGAGAACTAATTTTTTTGCAAAAAAACTTAATATATGTAAAACACTTAGCATTGTGTCAGCAGATACTAATAGCCCAATAATTTTCGGTTACTATTACAATTCTATTCGGTTTGTAACATATAACATATACAATTGCTTTAACTCTTCTCTAGTAGTATCCCATCCTGACCATATGCAATTACTTTATGCAACACAGATTTATACTGACTTTACATCGGAAAAAACTATCTAAACTCTTAAAAGCGCAGATCTTTTCCCCATTATTGCCCTGTGAATTTCAGTCTGAGTTCTTCATTAGTCCTATCAGACACAGGTAGTCATAGATTCACAAACTTCTACATTAAAGACTGATCTTCAAAATAGTATTAGATGCAAATTTTGTCGTATATATTTTTTACCACAATAAAACAGTAAAAAAGTAACAAAAATGGCATTGATTCATTTATATAAAATCGCATATATAAAATTGCATATATTTTTATATTGTATTAATACTATATAATTACATTATATGATATAATTTTATGTAACATATTTTGTATTTATATTTTTAAATATTAATTGCATATATGTAATTACATTTTGTTTATTTTATTTTATTTTTTATTCTTTTTAATACTTATTTTTGAGGGAGAGCATGAGTGGAAAAGAGGCAGAGAGAGAGAGAGAGAGAGAGAGAGAGAGAAAATCTGAAGCAGGCTCCAGGCACTGAGCTGTCAGCACAGAGCCCGACGCAGGGCTTGAACTCATGAACCATGAGATCATGACCTGAGCTGAAGTCGGAAGCTTAACTGACTGAGCCACCCAGGCACCCCTTATGTGTTTATTTTACATAATCTATTTTTATTTTTTAATTTTAGATATAGATATGTGTAGATATATTGATATATATTAGACGCACCTAAATGGAAATTATCAACCCCAAAATAAAATCTGACAATGGGCCTAGAGGACTATTAAACATCAAACATCCACATGAATGCCAAAAATCTCAAGTATCCGTATAGTTGGTCAACCCGATGCCATGTGTACAAGTATTTGGAATGCCTCTATGATAATTTAAGTTTCACAACTTGTTTTCAAACATATGATACTGATGGACCCAGCGTACATGTTATAAACTTCACCAATTTGTTCTTATACTTAATTGTTGAGCTGGGCTTGGCCCCGGGGGACCGCTAAGAAGAATGGAGAGTCCCTGCCCTCACAGAGCCTCCAGCATAGCAAGAGGCACCCAGATAACTGGAACAAGCATATGGCTAGAATAAAGCATAGAAGGTATCAAAAATGTGTTGCTCGTGCCTTCTTTCTCGCAGTGCTACTAAGGATTAGCAGTATCCAAACGAGGCAGTAAAACAACAACAACAACAACAACAACAACAACAAAAGCAAAGAGGACATCAGGTTCAGGGAGACAGGTACCCACAGGAGGAGGGAGGAGAAAGGAACTCCTAGGATAGTGGTGGAAGGAGGTCCCAGAAGACCACTTCTACACGAGACGCGGACACCCCCAGCCAGGACTGAAGCAGGCCAAGGTCTCCGATGTCATTCCAGCAGAAAATTAAATGGATAGAATATCTGAAGTGCCTGAACCATGAGCTCAGGCAACAGGATGAGAGTCTGCGATCAGATTTGTGATTAGATATACAAAAAAATCAGGCAAACAATCAAAACAAAAGGGTAGTTATTAACTTCAGGGTAAGCAAAAGTGTACAGGAAAGGAAAAATACATATGATTTACCCTACGGTCAGTTGTGAATAGCATTAATAGAATGATAACAGTAAAAATATTAAATGACAAATGTCCACGGGGGAACGGAATGGATCCATGTGTGGCAAGCATAAGGAGAGAATACCGATTCTATATTAAGAAACAGATTCTATATTAAGAAGTCAATAAATAAAGAGTAAACCAAGAAATCAATGTAAGAAAGAAAACAAACAAATGGAGATAAACAAAAAAAACAAGCTTAAATACAGAAAACAAAGCGGTGGTTGCCAGGAAGACAGGGGTGGGATGGGTAAAATAGATAAAGGGGATTAAGAGTATATGGATCTTGATGAGGACTGAGTAATTTATAGACTTGTTGAATCATTATATTGTATGCCTGAAACGAATATAGCATTATATGTTAATTCTACTTACATCTTTAACATCCTAAAAAAAAAATATTACAACTTAAAAATAAAACAGACCGGAAACCAATTTAGTTACTAGCTATTGATTCTGCATGATGGGCATGCGAGTGTTTTATTGTTTTCTGAACTTTATTTGTTTTTAATTTCTCAAAGTAAAAATTACCGGTTTTTAACATAAGACAGCTATACAACCAGAAGCTAAAACTGGAATTTTGCTGAATGAGAAACAAACAAACAAAAGACCTTTGGTATATGTGGACTTGGGCAAAAGTTGTGCATCGGTAGAAGAGATACAAATGAACAAACCAGGCTAGGTCCCCCTTGAGTCTACTCTACAGTCAGATGGTTATAAAGCTCTTGTCTGTGTCAGGGTCTCCGCATATGTTGACATCTGTGCCCTCCACTGCCTCCCCTCCCCCTGAAGACTCTCCTCTTCCCCCCCCCCCCCCCCCCCCCCCCCCCCCCCCCCGCTACCTCTCACTCATCCTTCAGGTCTCAGACTAAATACTACTTCCTGTAGAAGTGTCGCTCGCCGCCTGACCCACCTTCCCCACCACCCATCAGGTTAGTCAATGCCATTCCAGTAGGTTTACCGGTTCAGTGCCTTCCTCCCCCACCAGAGTTTACACTCTGCAAGGGATTTTCTCCAATTGCTCAAATTAAAACCCTTGAAGGCATCCCTGCCTTCTGTCTTCCTGTCACCCTCCATCTACAATTTTCAGCAAATCCCATTGGCTCCATCTTGAAAATATATTCAGAACCTGCGCCCTCCTCATTTCTTTCAACACTACTAAAGCAGAGCCACAGTTCTGTTCCCCAAGAGCCACCTCTCTGCTTCCATGCCTCCCTCTTGCAGACCTTCTTCCACCAGGCCGCCGGAGGGCTCCTTAGAAAATAAGTCAGAAACGCCCCTCATCTCTCACAAGATGAAGAGTGCTCATGTTGGTTCACACGGCCCAATGGGAACTGGCCCCACTGCCTCTCAGTCCTCATTGTGCTCCTTACTCACCCTTCTTTCCACCCTTCTTTTCCAGCCGTGTCCTGGCATTTCGTCATGGCACTTGGCCTCTCCACTGCCCACAGCCTCTCATCTTGCCGACGCTCCGGGTGCTTACTCCCCCTGTTCATTCTGCTTTCTGCCTAAGAGTCGTGTTTTCACGTGCCATCCCTAGTGCCCTCACCCTGCTTTATTTGTCTTCCAAGTTCTTATCGCCACACGGCGTATTTTAGCATTGGCTGTTAATCGATCGGTTGGTCGTTGCTAATTTTTCAGCTTCATGAGGGCAAAGACTTGTTTGTCCCCTGTTGTATTCTCACTGCTAGAACAAACTTGGCATGTCATATACACTTAGTAGCTGGTTCTTGAAACACCTTTCTAATTGAGTGAGAAAACATCTTGCCTGTTTTAGGAGAACTTTGGACCCATCGGAAGAGTGCTTGGAACACAGAGCCTCAATAAATACTTTGAATGAATAAAGTCAATGTCAAAGTACAATATGAGTGAGCTAGAGAGATTTTTCTCTCCACAATGACTGCCAATGGCAGTCAACTATTCTGATGTTGAAAAATATAGGAAGACTGTGAGAAAGGTACAGAGGGAGCTCAGTGGTATTAAAGAACAAATATAAAAGAATGACATTATCAGGGGTGCCTGGGTGGCTCAGGTCATGATCTCACGGTTCTTGGGTTCGAGCCCCAGGTCGGGCTCTGTGCTCACAGCTCAGAGCCTAGAGCTTGCTTCAGATTCTGTGTCTCCCTCTCTCTCTGCTCCCCTCACCTCTCTCTCTCTCTCTCAAAAATAAATAAACATTAAAAAAATTTCAAAAAAAAGAATGACATTATCTAGGGAGAGGGAAAGTATGTAGAATATTTAGGAAGAAAACTAACACTTATTGTTATAAGTGTACTCACTCACTGTATTCCAGACACAACATCAGACCTATAGAAATATATATCATTTTTAAATTCTCATAGCTTTTTGTGAGACGGATATGATGAGTCCCATTTTACCAAGAAAGAAATGGACTCAGATAATTTAATTAAAACCAGGTCACAAATCTAACAGGTACAGCCTATCTGGCCAGCAGAGTGTTCACACCCAGGCTTGGAGACTGCTCTCTGTACAAGCTTCATTCTTATGAAAAGTATTTTTACCCTCTACAGTATTTTGCACCAGAGATGTCTGCACTAAATACTCGATGAATCAAAGATCCCTTCACAGAAAAGGTCTTAAAGGTTGGTAGAAACCCAACAGGAGAGGGGCGCCTGGGTGGTTGCAGTCGGTTAAGCCTCCGACTTCAGCCAGGTCACAATCTCGCGGTCCATGAGTTCGAGCCCCTCATCAGGCTCTGGGCTGATGGCTCAGAGCCTGGAGCCTATTTCCGATTCTGTGTCTCCCTTTCTCTCTGCCCCTTCCCCGTTCATGCTCTGTCTCTCTCTGTCCCAAAAATAAATACACGTTGAAAAAAAAAATTAAAAAAAAAAGAAACCCAACAGGAGAAAAAAATATATATTTGGGCTGATAGTGATTTTTAGTTTTTAGTCTTCCCAAAGCAAAATAAGCTTGGTAGAAAAATAAGAAAATTGTATTTGCCAAAGGATTAATTGAGGATGTGGTCTAATCATCTTCCAGAGCATTAAGCCAACCTAAACAGAAAGGTATTTTCAGCTTTGAAGAGTTGTTCTTATGCATGCAGAATTATAAATGGCCTAATTTTCCCTATATCTCCATAATTAACAGAATAATTATTGATCAGCACAAAGCACACAGTCTCTGGAGACATGATTTGTGTGAGCGCTTAGCTTTTTGAAAGCTTAAATCACTGTACTCAGTATTAAAAAATGAATTGATAGGAAATGTGGTATAATTAATCCACCTATTCTATTTGCACATGAACATCTTTTCATGCTAAATATCTCATTCATTTAGGAGAGAATACAAATGTATTACAATGACAGAAAAAAAATAAATTGGAACTTTTATTTTCCCTGCCGTACTCCTTGTTTTTAATTTGCTCCGACTTCTCCTATATTGTGCAAGTTTAAAATATTTCTCAACTTTCATCTGCCAATTACAGGTGCAAGGAACAGCCTAGGCAGAGGATTGGGGGCAATACTCTAAATCCCTTAGAACGTATGTGCCCTAATACTGTGCTGTTTGTCCTCCTGGCTCTCCAGCCTTCTCTGTTCCGCTCAGTATTGCCAGGCCATCCCCGGCAGGCTGCACAGGCCAGCCCCCTTTGCCAGCAGGTTTCCTACAGGGCTCGGAAAATTAGAAGTAACCGGTGGGACAGTGGAAAGAAGAAAAAAGTCAAGATATATTTCCCCATCCCTCTCTGCCCGGGTGGCCTGGGGTCTGAAGCGACACTTGCCTGCGCTGTGCCTCCAGCTGCCTATCCACAAACCTGCCAGGTGACCTAGACCCCTGAGCTCTGATAACACCATCTCCCTTTGTGCTCCAGCCCAGGGGTAACAGCGACTTCTTGCTGTTGCTAATCTCTGGACTGCCTCCCTCTCAGGGCCTGTTGCCTTCACAGTTCTTCCGTTTCCTGTGTAACCAATTCCTGTATTAAATTTCCTCTGTTCTGAATATTGAAAGCAGTTTGTGTTTCGCCGTTTAGTCCCAGCTGTTCTAATACGCTTACTCCTTGACAGGAGGGACCTAGTTTGCCTTATTTCCTGCCATATCCTAGTACCTAGGAAAGTACCAGGTACATAGTAAGTAATCGAGGAAAATGTGCTGAATGAATGAATGGAAAATACATCCTTTAGTCTGGTGATTCTCAAGCTTTATCAAGTATCAAAACTACCTGGAGGGTTTATTATAACACAGATTGCCACCCCCTTACATCCCCTTCCCCAAATTTCTGATATACTAGCTCTAGGATGAGGCCCCAAAGTATGCATCTCTAACACGTCCCTAGGTGAGGCTGATGTTGTTAATCCAAAAACCACACTTTGAGAACTGCTGCTTTAGTCCAGGATCTGCCCTGCATACAGCCCAAACTGAACATATATGGTGGAATCAACATCTATATCAATGAGCCCTAACTTTTTATATTCGAAGGCAATCTGGCATGCCTTTTCAATTATTGTAACCACACTAAATATTTGTTGCGAAAGCAAGGAATTTTAATATCTTCTAAGCCTTTACCGGAATGGTTATTACTGGTCGGTTAGGTCCTTTTTAAAAAAATCTCATCCTAAATTTTTTTTTATTTGCACCTCTTTTTTTTTTTTTTTTAGGTTAAATACTGAAGAAAGCATGGCCAACCTTCATAAAATGCTTATCAATTTGAGGACTCTTAATCTTAGTAAGTTCAACAAAATAATGCTTAGAAATGCAACAGTTTTCATTTACAGCAAATATCACCACCACCCACAAAAAAAATACTTTCCCTCATTTAGTATAAATTGATTCCTTACATGTCTTTGCCATCAGATGCTAAATCTCAGATTAATACAGATGGAGAGCAGTGTAGGTCAGATACTGGAATTAACCAGTGTTTGTAATTCCCGGTATTTGACCGCCACTATGCTGTGAGGATGACTTAACCTGTCTGGGGGCAGGTCCACATCTGTGATAGTATATCCCCCAACATGCACCCAGCACAGGGCCTGCTATGTAGTAGGCAGTCAATACTCATTGGCTAAAGGGGGAACAAAAAATAAGAGTGAATGAATTAATCCCTCAGTCATTACAAAGCGGCCTGGATTTTGGCATAGCTCATTTGGGGAAGGATTTTCTTTTGTCGATGCTCATGGCTCACATATTTGCCTCTCTTTTCAGAAAATTCTTTATCTCCGGCAAGGATGGAATAAATTGACAAGGCTTTAATGAACAAGCACGGTGATGACCTACATCTATGAGACTGGGCTGTACCTCCCGAGGGCTTGTAAAAGAACACAGTTGTATCATTCCCTACCTAAGCTTGGTGAGATAAAATCTAAGAGTCATCTTTAATTTCTCTCCCTTCCCCTCCACCAGCCATTAGCAAGTTCTCCATGAGCTCTACCTTACAAGTTTATCTTAAATATCATTATTTCTCACTACCCACACAGTACCCACCCTAGTCCCAGCCACCGTATTTAAAAAAAAATTTTTTTTAATGTTTTTACTTGTTTTTGACAGAGAGGATGTGAGCAAGGTAGGGGCAGAGAGAGAGGGGGACAGAGGATTCGAAGAGGACTGTGCTCTGACAGCACAGAGCCCGATTCGAGGCTCGAACTTACAAACCATGAGGTCATGACCCGAGGCGGAGTCAGACGCTTAACTGACCCAGCCACCCAGGCGCCCCCAGGCCACCATCTTTCACCTAAGCTGCGGTGACCTCACCTCTGCTTCCACTTTTGCCCCTTGCAGATTTCTCCACGTGACACCCAGGGTGATCATTTAAAAACACGGTTTGCCAATATTTCTAGAACAAAACCCAAATCCTTACCCTAAATGATCATTCACCTGCTGCCTCATAGACCCCTCCTCTCGTTCATTTGAGTTCAGGTTCCTAGAAGCCACTAAGAGCAGAGAGCATTCCCACCTCAGTGCCTTTGTTCTGGTTGTTTTCTCTGCCTGGAATAATCTTTTTCAAAACTTTTGTTCAAAGTTGCTTGTTTGTTTATATTTTTTTTCACAACACTCCTATCTCTGCTCAGTTTACCTCTACAGAAGGTATTCTCTGACACCCTACCTAAAATAATGTTTCCTTCCCTCTTCTGAGTCACTTTGTCTTTTTCATATAGATCAGCTCTGAAATTATGTGTTTATCAGTTGGTGTATTTATTTATTGTTTGTGTCCACAGCAGAATGCAAACTCCATCAGGCCACAGTTTTTGTCTCTTTTTGTCCCCTCCAATTTATTGAGATACAATTGACATGAGACACTACGTAAGTTTAAGATGTGTAGCGCAGTGGTTCGGCCATCGTATGTTGTGAAATGATTACCACAGTAAGCTTAGTTAACATCCATCATCTCATATATATATAAGAAAGGAAGAAAGAAAGAAAGAGAAAAAGAGGAAGAGAGGGAAGAAGAAAGAAAGGAGGGAGGGAGGGAGGAAGAAAGGAAGAAAGAAGCAAGTATTTTTTTTCCCCTTGATGAGAACTCTTGGGATCTAGTTTCAACAACTTTCAAACATACCATACAGCCGTGTTAGCTGTAGACATCATGTAGTACATTCTGTTTCCTGGTCCTTACTTATCTTATACCTGGAAGTTTGTACCTTTTGACTACCTTCACCCAGGAACCCACTCCTGCCCCGCCCCCACCTGTGGTAACCGTAAGTCTGGTAACCACAACCAAAGTACCTTTGTCCGTCTTGTCCACTGCCGTGTTCCAGAGCTTTGAAGAGTGCCTAGCAAAAGGCACGTTTCCTATAAGCGTTTGTTGAATGAATGAAATACCTAGCGTAAACCAAGCTTAAATTCAGCTCGGAAGTAGAAGAAATCTGCCTTTCCAGCTGCCCCAGTTCTGCCCCCCAATCCGGCCTCTGTTGTTCCCCCACTCACGCCCACACACCCATGCACACTCTCTTGCACGGGGAGTAGATGCTGTTGTTTTCTAAGGTCTTCATAGTGCATGGTGTAACCGGGCATTATCCAACCGTGCACTCACAGTGCAATATAAATGACGGAACCCTGGTTTAGCTTCTGCACATTTTATCAATGATCTTAAAATAAGAAAATCAAACTCTGGAAATCTGGCGCTTCATCATTGTAGCATTGCTTATGGTTGCAAAATATGAGAAATCACACACCTATAAATAATAGATTGCTTGAGTAACCTATCGTTCATACAGACCATGGAGTATCATACAGTTGTTAAAAAAAAAAAAAAAGAGTGAAGAAGACCTATGTGAACTGACTTGGAGTGATTTCTAGTGTGTGTTGTTTCAAAAAAATGAAAAATGTGAAAAAGTATACATGGAGTATGCTGTCTTTTGTTTACGGAAGAAGAAAGAATGAAAAACCAGTACCCATTTGTTTATTTTTGCAGACAAACCCCCAAACCCCAGGAGGGATAAGTCAGAAACTAGTGAAACTGATTTCTCACAAAGGGTGGTTGGGAATGGGGTGACAGGGACAATAAAGACACCCCCAGTTCTCCAAGTACCCTTTGTGTACAGTTTTGACTTTTAGAGCCATATTGACGTTTTACATATTCAATATGTAAAATTAAACCAACAACAGTGAGAGGGTAACAATGCCAAACTGTATACACACAGAAACAAGAGACCCCAACTATATTTCAAATAAACAATATAACCACCTTGAAGGAGTTTTTAAAAACACATAAACTGAGTAGCTTTTGAACACAGTACTTTAATTATAAATCTTCATTATAAAAGCCAAAAAGAACTTTAAGCAAACCTTGGAATTTACTTAGAAGACTTATTTTTGTTTCTAGACAAGCATGGGTGTAGTGACTCTGAAACTCTTTTTATTATGTATTGTAGGATTGACCAAAAGACTAAGATTGTTAGTATTCTTAGAAGAGAGGGTTCTCACTATGAGAGATACAAATACGCAGTGATGGAAAATAAAGAAGAACCCTTTGGTCTTAATTTGGAATTAGAGACCATTAACTCATGATTTTATACACACACATCACACACGTACACACACACACACACATAAAATGTGTGTTCCAAAAATATTGGTGATTTACATACATATAACATAGGTGTATGTGTATATATATGTAATTGTGTGTATATGTGTATATATATATATATATATATATTTACATGCACATACACACATATGATTCATATACAATTCCTCTTCCCCCAAGTTCTGTCTGCTAAAAAGACCTAGAAGAAATGACACCTTGGTAACAATGAAAACACCCAGGGCTCCTATCTTGGTTAATAAGTACCATTCTCTGGATAAAAGGAACCAAGATTCCTTTGAAAATGGCTGATTCCAGGGTGAGGGCAGCAAAGTACAACATTAGCCTAAAAAATCTTGTTATACTAAAATGTGCTCCAAAGAAAGATGGGACATGTCAAAGGGACACATGAGCCAATTTTAAGGGGCTCCCACCAACCACATCTAGGACAACTTTAGATCAAAATAAATAATGGCAATAATAGATTGGAACCCATCAAATAAAGTAAGAATCCATTCGTTCTTACTGATAATAAATAAAGGAAAAGGGAAAGGTCTTCTTTGTGGTAAAATGCCAAATAATGGAAGCAGAAGAAAAAAGAGATTTTTGTCTTTCTTTTTAAAGTAAACTCTACACCCAACCAGGGACTTAAACTCATGACTCCAAGATGAAGTGTCATGTGCTCTACCAACCGAGTCAGCCAGGTGCCCCAGAAAAAAATAACTTAAAAAATTATTATTTGGGGTCACCTGGGTGACTCAGTCAGTTAAGCATCCAACTCTTGGTTTCGGCTTGGGTCACAATGTCACGGTTCATGAGTTTGAGCCCTGCATCGGGCTTCACGCTCAAAGTGCGAAGTCTGCTTGGGATTCTCTCTCTCCCTCCGCCTCTGCCCCTCCCCAGTTTTCTCTCTCTGTCTCTCAAAATAAATAAACTTTATATGCGTGCATATATATGTGTGTGTGTATATATATATATATATATATATATACATACATACATCACTATTTTGCACTTATCGTAATGATAATTTATTAAGGCAAGAATCATCAAAACATTGTAAAACAACTGGATGGGAGTTTGAAGAGGTGTAAGATATTGATACAGTTTTAAAATATCTTTCTATAAGTTAGTTATTAGTTACAAAGAGAAAAATAATGGGGCGCCTGGGTGGCTCCGTTTTAAGCGTCCAACTTCAGCTCAGGTCATGATCTCACGGTCTGTGAGTTCGAGTTCCACGTTGGGCTCTCTGTCGACAGCTCAGAGCCTGGAGCCCGCTTCGGATTCTGTGTCTCCCTCTCTCTCTGCCCCTCCCCTGCTCACACTCTGTCTCCCTAAAATGAATAAACGTTAAAAAAATTTGTCAAAGAGAAAAATGATAACTTCATAGTGGCGAAACCCGCAGGCAAGACATTAATCAATCAAAGTGCCATCAGTAAGGGGACAAATTGCTACTGTATGCCTCCTGGTGTGAGGCACTAAGAAGGTCATGATGTCTCGTATGCAGTATTTCTGCTAAAAATGCATAACCTGAATCTAATCGAGAGGACATATCAGACAAACCTAAACTGAAGGACAGTCCATATTGATGACTGACCTATATTCTTCCAAAAGGTCACAAGAGACCAAAAAAAATAAAAACTGAGAAGCTGTTTCAGGACTATCTTGTGTGGGTCCCATTTTAAGAAGAAAGAGACAAAACTGAACACAACTTCCGTTGCTGGACTGGAGAGAAGAAATTGTTACAAGAACATTTGGGGAATGATTGGCAAAATTTAAATATGGAGTTTATATTAAATATGTAAGTATTAAATTTCCTGAAGTTGACCATAATTCTGTGGTTTTATATATATATATATATATATATATATATATATGGTGTGTGTGTGTGTGTATGTGTGTGTGTGTGTATATATATATATATATATGTATGTATATATGCCTTTTTCTGAGGACATTCTACCTAAAGCATTTATGGGTAGATGTTCATAAAGTGGGCAAAATACCTCAAGTGATTCTGGTTAAAAACAAAAATTAGGGGTGCCTCGGTGGCTCAGTCGGTTGAGCATCTGACTTTGGCTCAGGTCGTGATCTCACGGTTCGTGAATTTGAGCCCCGCATCGGGCACTGTGCTGACAGCTCAGGGCCTGGAGCCTGCTTTGGATTCTGTGTCTCCCTCTCTCTCTGCTCCTCCCCTGCTCACACTCTGTCTCTCTCTCAAAAATAAAAAAATAAAGATTAAAAAAAATTTTTTTTAATTAGATGATGAATAGATCATTAGAAAGAAACATAGATCAAAAGTGGCAAAGTGTTAATAGCTATTGAATTTGAGTGAAGGATGTACAAGGTTTTTTTTAATACTATTCTTGCAACTCTTCTATGGGATTAAGATTCTTTCAAATAAAATCAATTATGTCGAAATAAATAGTTTTACAAACTAGCACTTCAGCCAATATATGGTAAGGGAGAACTCTGATGGATATGATCTGGCTATTGGCAGAGTAGAAGATATATTGATTGTTAATCAATTAATTTGCGCATTCATTCCATATCTATTGCACAGACCGACAATAAAATATAAATAAATAAATACGAAAATTACAAAATTAGCAGTTAATGAGAAAAATAATGAAGAGATAAGAGCTAGGGAGTTGAGAGTGGCTCACTTCCAAGGTCTTGCGTGGAGACCTAAAGAAGGTGAGGAAGAAAAGGAGCAACACTCCAGGAGGAGAGAATACAGTGGGATTCTGGTCAGGGTTTAACAACAGATTCTCCACGGGATGAGGAGATCTGATTTTTAGAGTTTGCCAATTTCCTTGGTGTAAATATTTCCACCTCGGCTGGTTTCCAGCTACCACTGGCTTGACAACTGGCTGGCATAGTCTGTGACAATTTAACATTGGCTCTCACAAGCCAGCTGGACCCCACCCCAAAACATCACTGAAAGAATAAATAGTGGGTGCAGAAGCCCTGAGGCAGAAGGTGCATGCTTACACCATGCTCTTTTGGAGGCCAGTGAGTGTGGAGCAGGGGTGAGCCAAGGCAGAGTGTAGGGGTGAGTTTAGAAAAGAAACAAGAGACTCAGTTTGGGAAGCCCTGGTGAGGGCTTTTATTCAAAATGAGCTAGGAAGCCAGTGGAGGGAGGAGTTTGATCAGGGAACTGACATGGTCTGACATTTACTTTGACAAGGTCACTGGGGCTGCTGTCACAGAAACAGACTGTAGGCGTGGAGGGGCAGAACCAGAGAAACAGGAGACTAGCACAATGACAGAGGGAAAAGATGGCAGTGCCCAGGACTAGGCTTCTAGCAGGGGAAGTAGCGGGGAATAAGGTAAGTTAGAATACGTTTCGAGGTTAGAGCTCACAGAATCTGCTGGTGGATTGGACAGGGGTGAGAAGGAAGAAGGCATCGAAGGTGGCTGCAAGGTTTTTGGACTCATTTGCCAAAAGGATGGAGTTGCTGTTTGTAGAGATAGAGAAAGACTGAGGGGGGTCCAAGTTCAATTCGCCTTGAATTTGAGATGCAAATGGAGAAGTCCAGTAAATGATATCAGAATAGATAGATGGCAGCAGTAGGTTAGGGGGAGTAAGCACCCAGTCTTACTTACTTACGTTCTCACTGGTGCCCTAGCTGCGTGGACCCCACTGATTTAATTGACTTCCTCTCGATTCCCTGTTTCTCCCCCTCTATTCTGCAAATTTCAGTAGGGTATTTATAAATGGAAACTAATGCATCAACTTGTTCTTAGCACACATACGAAAATGGAAAGTTTAAAATGGATGTTTCCCCCTTGCACAAACTAATTTTCTGAGGAAATCAGAAAGAAAATATTTGAGCTATTTACATTTTCTGCCATCCAAAATTGAACACAGAGGGTGTAGATGTCAGCTAGAAATCAACTGCCACCACAGCTAGAAAATTCTTTCTCTTTCAGTCATGGTACCCTAAACATTGTTTTAAAATTTTTAGCTGTAAATAGCATTGTTGTTGTTGTTGTTGTTGTTGAAAATCAGTAAATATAGTGACATACAGGTGGCCAAGTACTTGCCTGTTAGGGTCAAGTACACAGACATTTTATAATGAAAATGTGTTTTAAAGAAGAATTTTTTTTCACTTTTTTTAAGTTTAAAAAAAAAGAGAGAGAGAGAGAGAGAGAGAGAGAAAGAAGACTCCTTACTTCCCCAGTTAGGACGGCTTGAGACATGATCAGCTGTGACCAGAGAGGAAAGAAGGCCAAGTTTCCAGTGTGCGCGTGCACATTTCTTTTGCTCATAATTAATAGCCCCTGTGCTTGCTAAGTTTTTGGAAAGCAGCTCGAAGCCTACCCAGGTAATGCCTTCTGACAACGTTTTAAAGATCAGTTATGTCATATGGCTGCCTTTTAGAAAAAAAAAGTCATAATGCATAGCCGTGCCATATGGCATCTCTGAAGAATCAGCCGGATTGGACAGACATTCATTGGATAAGGTCCCACAGCACTTGGAAAAGAATGTAGTCTTGTTGCCAAAATGTGGCCTTTGTTAATCTCCTAACTATTATTGTGCAGAAACCAATTCATCTGTATTAATTATAAACAAATTTTAATTACTTCAGTAAAAGCCCATTATACCGATATCTGATGCCAAACAAGCTGTATTAACTCTTTGTAAGTCTCCAAAGCAAACACTAGGTGTTGGAATGTAGGTATTTTATACAAGGCGGGAATCTCTCTAGCCCAGTGCAAAAAATGCGGTTCTGACATTTAGTTTTCCGGTTCTTTTAAGAGATCCCATGATGCTTTTGCTTTTCACAGCCGATATCAAAAGGCAGCTGATGCACGTAAATTGTTAAAGGCAGATTATTCCTAATGAGAATGTTTAACTGCGCTTTGTATTCTTTTACATAAGATTTAAAAGTTAAAAAAAAAAAAAGTGTCCTCATCGTAAAGCAATGATTTGCAGTGACACAAAACAACCTGACAAAATGTGACCCGATTCTGGCAAAACGTTCATCAACCAGTCATTTGCGGCAGCGCTCTGGACAATTTGAGACCCAACGTATACCGTGCATTAAAGTGTAATATCCTTAAAAAACACGAGAAACCAAATCAGTAGTGTGTTTTATGGCAGCAGCTTGGCCAAGAAAGCTGGCTGGTCTTTACCGCACAGAAACGATCTGGTTTGCAGATAACACATGGTAGTTACAGTGCGCGCAGCCGTTGGGCTTGGATGCGATCCAGATACAGGGCTCATCTGTGTGCAGCAGCGTTGGAATCATCTTTGAATTCAGTTTCACTAATGTGTAGTTTTATTTTATTAGGCCAACCATCAAAAGTTTCTCTTCCTCCTGGAAATCATTCCTTTTGGTATTCATATCACTCCTTGGACCTAAAAAGTTAAACAGTTTTAAACAAATAGAACCACATCCTGCCTTCTTCCTCCATCAGACTTTGAAGTTTCTCGTGGAAAACTCACATTATTTTTGCGTCTTTTTATACAACCGAAGAATTTATTTTCATAATCATAATGGGTAAGATTCTAGAAAGCACTCTCCTCTGTAAATTTTCATTAGTGGACACATGGCAAATAGCTTCAAACTATGTCATAAACATAATATGGGTGTGGAGCTGGGGGAGGGCATAGAAATGGATGAACATTTAAGTGAAACCAATTGTCTCAAGATCTGGGATTGTGTGTGTGTGTGTGTGTGTGTGTGTGTGTCTATGAATTAGATATACTACATAACTGAGGGCTTGTGCAGTGTTTTCTTCTATAAGAAACAACAGTTATAAATATCTGTCATATCTCTGTGAAACTTACATTTCATCTCCTGCTCAAAGTCATAGAATTTTGAGTTTTGGATCTGGAAACACTGTAGAAGTTTTTGAGGCCATCTCACCCATGCTACAGATGAGAAGACTAAGGCACAAAGTAAAACGGTTTGTCCGAGGTCACAGAGCTAGAGAATAACCAAGCAGAGATAGATTGTTATCTCCCCGTCCAATGTTATTTCCATTACACTACATAGTCTCATCTTAGCTCTTATTGCTTATCAAAGAAGAGACTTACTGTGAGCAACAAAATCAAAGCAAAATAGTAATTCTAAACTACAGTGAGTCTATGGATGTAAGTTAATTGCATATTTGTTGGGGGCGGGTGGCTTGTAGAGATTGATTTCACTCATTTGGCAACTGTTGAGTGTGAACACACCTACCTACACAATACCTGGTCGGGAGGATGATGGAGCAGGGGTGAATGTAGTTTCGGGGGGAGAGGAGGAAGTGAGGTATTACTTACCCTAGGGCATGGGACCCCCAACAAGTTTATCCTGAGGTCAGAGCTACTGTGCTTCACCTCAAGTTTGAATAAAAAAGGTGACGATAAAATATACACATTTAAGTTATCAGCCCTATACCATCAGTATCTTAATTATTAAAATAGGAAATTCATTTTTGTTTTTTTTAATTTTTAATTTTTTAAAATTTAAATCCAGGTTAGTTAACATGTGGTGTAATCGTGATTTCAGGAATAGAATT
Organism: Prionailurus bengalensis; assembly: GCF_016509475.1. Lineage (NCBI taxonomy): Eukaryota > Metazoa > Chordata > Mammalia > Carnivora > Felidae > Prionailurus > Prionailurus bengalensis. The sequence goes on along the minus strand of NC_057353.1, from coordinate 39,247,005 downwards.
TAGCGATTCATCGCTGTCGTATAATACCCAGTGCTCATCCAGACAAGTGTCCTCCTTAGTGCCCATCACCCATTTAGCCCATCCCCCCCTCTCCACCCTCAGTTTGTTCTCTGTATTTAAGATTCTCTTATGGTTTGTCTCCCTCTCTGTTTTCATATTATTTTTGCTTCCTTTCCCTTATGTTCATAAAGTAGGAAATTCTCAATATAGGCAAATAAATAAAGGAAAATCAAATTCCAGGGAACACGTGTGCTCTGGAGGCAGATCTTGTTCTAAGTCATGGCATTCACTGAGTCTTGGCTAGAGGATAAGCAGACCCTGCCACCTGATGATTTTGCTCACCACGTACCAATAACCTTGGTAGCTTATCCAGTGAACTTCTGTTTACTCAGAGCAGATGCCCCACTATCCTCTCCTTGGGTTAGAGAGCCACAAACTAGACCTAGTTGTAGAAACCATAAAAATAATTACAAAGGATATTTATTTCTAAATAATACCCTTTTAAGTCTCAAAAGGATTTATAAACATCTTCTCTCCTATTTTTTTTTATAGTACCTCTGCCTAATTAAGAACTGAGATGGTAAAGGTAAAATACTGGCCATGGTATTACAATGAAATCACATTAATACTGAACAACACGTAGCCTGTGAGTTTCGGTACCTGGGATGACTGACTGACTTAAAATGTCACACGCTGTCCCTTCAAAAGGTTTTCTTCTTTTTGGAACCAACCTCAGAAAGGGGCTCTGTCTGCTTTGTGGGACACAGTATTGAAAAACAATGGCCAGAGGTGAAGATAAGGTTGAGAATGAGGTCTGTGGGGCAGGGTGGGGGCAGGGAAGTGAAGAAAGTATATAACATATACACACATATGTGTGTGTGTGTGTGTGTGTATCAGACATAGTATAGACATACTGGGTTATAGCAGGACAATCTCCACTGAAAAATATTCTTCCCATCCCACAGGGAAAGTGTTCGCTTTAATCAATCAACATCTGAATTGTGCAAAAACCAAACTGATAGAAAAATGTGACTTGTGCCTTGAGAATAAATCCAGTCTCCTTTCACATGTTCTACACAACATGCCCTTCCCCCGCCCACCATATCCCTACTCTTGAGGCTAGGCCACATGGTGTCTTACAATTGGGCCTTGGAAAGTTGAGAGGGACAGACACAACTGAGATGCTCTATGTCTTTTTCTTTCCTTTCCAGTTGGGATCTGAGTCGATCAACTTAGAAGGTACTTTTGACTCTAGAAAACCAAGAGGAGACACCGTAGGCTCCAGGGAGTAATATGACAGAATGTCAGAAATATACTGGGCCACCGAGAAATTAAATGACTTACTTTTTGCTCTTTAGAATTGGCTTTGTTCTAGGCTTAAGGGGTGAGTGATAAATGATCTAATTCATTCTCCCCAAGCGACTAACAATAAAGTCTCTCAGGACCTGATCATAGTTGCAAACGGCTGTAGGCAAAGAGGGTGTATCAACTTCACCACTATGAACATTTGGGGTGAAATAATTCTCTGTTACGGGGGGCTGTTCTGTGCATTATAGGGCATTTGGCAACATCACTGGCCCTCTACCCCCTAGATGGTAGTACCATACCCCCCTGTGACAGATAAAAATGCCTCCCAACATTGTCAAACATCCCTGGAGAGGCAAAATCATTGCACTTGAGAACCACTGGTATAAAGCTGTAACCCAGAGAAGGGGTGTACCTAACATCACGCAGGCTGACCACTGCTCTCCGTCTTGACCCTCCTCAGTGCTTTCGGCGGTGATCTACACTCTCACTCCATTTTGCTTTACAGTAAAGAGTCAGCGGGTACTCCCCCTTACTTCTTAGAGCTGACCTGGTCAGTTGATGTTCATTTTTCAAATTACTGACCCATCCACCGGACCTCTTTCATTGGGGAGGACTTTGCCTATGGGGGAGGGGAGAGGGAAAAAGGGAAATGTGTGTATTAAAAGGGTATCCTGTTCTCACAGTTAAATAGTCCGTATTCTAATGGGAAATCAGGGACACAGTGCGGGCACTGCAGAGGCCGTTGGAAACAACTGAAAGGTGATGTGCAGGGAGGTGGCAGCTTGCCTCTCGACTGGAAGGTAAACAGAAGCAAAGATTAAAGACAGAGCGTTTGCCGAAAGCGGGGCCCCTCGAATTTCATTCCTTAAAAGGACAATCTCCACTGAAAAATACTCTTCCCATCCCACAGGGAAAGCGTTTGCTCTAATCAATTGACATCTGAATTGTGCAAAAACCAAGCTGATAGAAAAATGTGACTTGTGCCTTGAGAATAAATTCTGTCTCGTTTCACATGTTCTACACAACATGCCCTTCCCCCACCCACCACATCCCTCCTCTTGGGTCTGTCCCACATGGTGTCTTACAATTGGGCCTTGGAAAGTTGAGAGTTACAGCCAAAAGCAGCAAGAAAATGCCATGAAACTGGCAGTGTTCGCTGCGGAAGGAGCCAGAGCGTCTGCTTTCGAGCAGGGCTATGAAACAGAGCCACGGGGGGAAGAAAGGCTATTAGGCCACGAGCAGCCAAGGGGGAAAAGACACAGGAACCCAGATTAAAAGTCTGAAAAGACTTGGAACCCTCAGTGAAAGATCAGCGGAAAGGGTAGTTACGCCAGGGTTGGCATATGGAACCACTTGAAGGGTGCTGGTAGTCAACCCAATAAAATCCTACACAGAGCCTGGGGTAAGAATGGCTAGAAAGAGGGGAAGCAGGGGTCCTGAAGCACCTGCCCAGGAACCAAAGCTAGAGAGAGCAGAGCAGACAGATCGGTTATAAATGTCAACATTGTATGAAGGGGATCCTGCTGCGCAAACTGCATATTTATATAGGATACAGAGCTTTTCGTTCAGGCCAAACCATGTTCTAAAATGTCCTCGGGATCCTTCAATAGGTCATTTTCAGACGCCCGCTCTGCCGCTGTTTTCTCTGGATTAGCTTCCCTTTTTGTACTCAATGTTTCCCCCCAGTCATAAAGTACTTTCAGTACAATGCCTCACCAGTCCTAAAAGTCAACTCTGCCTGGTTCTGTAACGGTTTTCACAGGCCACGGTCACAATTCTTTACCCTTATGTGTTGTTAATGAAAGGAGAGCTTCCCAGATCCAGTAGGTGCAAAACAAATAATTATTGGTTCCACCTGCTTTCTGCCTGCTGCCGGTCAAGCCGTCGTTACTGACCTATATAGTTGGAGTACAGACTGGCTAATGTTCTCTACACCCTGATGTCTGGTGATTGTCACTCTTCCATCCCCACTGCCCGATTCTCTGATGCTGTAAGTTGATGGAGCGGAAGAAAATCTACAATTCCTAATTTGTGGGACTATGAGTGTTCCGCCTCCGCCATTGCTTACAGTGCCTTGCTTACAGGAAAACTCGATTTCCTAACTCAACAAAATGCAACAAATGGTCACCGTCTCTCAGAGTTGTGTCTCAGGTTCCCATGACCCCTTCGTCCCACCCAGTGGTTCTGGGGGACTTCCTATTTCTAAATGGCTGCGGGAAGATGGCAGTGGTGGTGGAAACCAGGACTGCGGTCTTCGTGAAGTCAGCACTCAGCCAGAAGAGGGTGGCTGTGTACATACATAGTCTAGTTGAATCCAGCATGGATTTGGGGCACTGGGACAGATACAGAGTATGGTAAGGAATGCTTTGCTAGCTGTGCTCAAGTGGCTTCCATTTCAGGCAACAAAATCTAGCTACGCCTTGAGTTGAAGGGAGCATAAGTCTCTTTCCCCACTTTGGTGGTATGTTTCATCACCTTCTGCTGGTTAAAAGAGGCTAGATTGAGGCCACTTTTCAGCTATTGTTTTACAGTAGAACCCTCTGTGATACACAGTTTACATACGTTGCCATATTTGATACTTTAACAACCTGAGGAGGCAGGCAGGACTGTGTCTGTTACTGTTTTGGAGACCCCACCTCCACATCGTGTTCTTTCGCTAGCAGCCCCCTGATTTCCTTCGGAGTCTAGCTGTCTCTCAGAGCGCCGCCATCAAAGTGTTCTGCCTTACCCCTAGTTAGACGTGCAAGGGTTAGACGTGCAAGCCAAGCTGTATCTAGTCATTCTCCGGGGGCTTGCGTTTGAACCAAGTAATGTGAGGACAGAGAAAAGCGTCTGGAATTTGTTCCCACTGCAGGGCGTGGACGCTGTCAGTCGAGTCCTGCTCTCTGCGCCTCAAGTACTGACTTCAGACTTGTCAGATGTGAGAGTAGTTCTCCAATCCTCCCTTCGATTCTTGGGGTTTTTTTTTTTAACATTTTATTTTATTTTTTGAGAGAGAGAGAGAGAGACAGAATGCGAGCAGGGGAGGGGCAGTGAGAGAAGGAGACACAGAATTCAAAGCAGATTCCAGGCTCTGAACTGTTAGCACAGAGACAGATGCAGGGCCCGAAGCCATGAAGCGTGAGACTATGACCTGAGCTGAAGTTGGAAGCTTAACTGACTGAGCCACCCGGCACCCCCTCCCTTCGGTTCTTCATGACATATTATTATCTTCCAATAGGTAAATTTCTCAAGATGGAGACAAGAGCCAAGCCCACTTTCTTCCCAGTATGTTACATTGGTCCCCCTTCTAGGTGAAAGTAGAAATTGGTAATCACATCAAAATTATTTTGTGTATTTGCATTTAGCTTTAACTTAGTTGCAATCTGGTTGTAATCTAGCTCATATTTGTAGAATTTGTTTCAGAAATGCTTAAGTCGTGGAGCACCCAGGTGGCTGGGGCGTTAAGCGTCCAACTTCGGCCCAGGTCACGACCTCACAGTTTGTGAGGTCAAGCCCAGCATCAGGCTATCTGCTGTCAGCACAGAGCCCGCTTCAGATCCTCTGTCCCCCTCTCTCTGCCCCTCCTCTGTTTGACTCTGTCTATCTCAAAATAAATAAATAAACTTAAAAAAAAAAAAAAAAAGCAATGCTTAAATCTGCAAGCACCCTGTCAACTCCTTGATTACTAACTCTTTACTGCCCAGAGGTGAATTCCCTCCCCCTGGTTTGGTCTTCTTATACCACTCTTCTAACAGGGAAGAAGCAGGTAACTTAAAGCATTATTTGGTTCAAAACTATATCATATCATTAATAAAACTAAATAATTGAGAAATAACAACCACTCATTTATTTCAGTGAAACTAAAAGACTGTATCATGCTATCATTCACTACAGAGAAAAAGTACTTTTTAAAATTTCTCTAGTAATCCTTGAGTTATGGGGAGAGAGGGTACTATTTAATTTTTTTTTCGGGAAAATTCAAAACGTTCCTTTAACTTAAGCAGCTATTGAGTGGATACATGAGATCATGAATAAACCATTCATTCCTTTTTCACAAAAACTGGTACATGAGGCCACACCATTTTCTTTTTCAATTTCAAGCATTCGTTAAAGATAGTCACAAATATAAGATGCCTTTTAAAATTCAAAAGCTGAGAAGTTCTACTATTTCAACCTCCTCGTATTTTATAAGCCACACTATCTCAGCCTTTCCTTGTCTCTGACCATGAACAGCAAGGCCTAGAATCAAGGACAAAATCTCAACTGAACAGACATTTGAATGAGAAAATGTATTTAGGGCTTGTTATTTCTATTTAGTATTTCAGTTTTTGGCAATTTATTCAGGAAACGTTTGTTTTTCCTCCCTAAACCTTAACACGAAATCATCCGTTGCTTTGGGGAGAAATTCCACAAAGAGTAACAATTGTGTGGCATCGTATGTGTTTGCTGTTGTGTTTGGTTTTTCAAAATTATTTTTCTCTGCCCCTTTCTGAGAAATAATGTGTCACCATGTGTGGACCACCTACGGATGATGATCTTACTTCTAATAAAACAAATAATGCACATTTAACACTTGCATTCATTAATGTGTTTGATCTTGATGATAAGAGCTGTAGAAAGCAGAGGAAGTGACTGGGAGTTATCCCCCTGTTGTACCTGAAAAACTGAGGTTAAAAATTAAATGATTTGTGCAAGGTCATACACATAATAGAAGAGCCAGTCCTCAAGCTCACCCTGATTATGATGCCAAGATTCTTTCAACTACATCAGAGGTTGGCAAGCATTTTCTGGAAAGGGCCAGATAGTAAATATTTTAGACCTCGAGGCCCATGAGCTCTGTCAAAACTACTCAACTGTGCCCTTGTAGTAGGAAAGTGGGCACAAGCAATATGTAAATTAGTGAGTATGAGTACGGCTGTGTTCCAATAAAACTTTATTCGCAAAACCAGGTTGTAAACAGCGACAGTTGACCAACTCCTGAACTACATCCTAACATCATTTCAATCTAGATTTAACCAACACTCCCTAACTGCTTATTACACATGGAGCATATGTATTGGATACTTTTATCCTGAATGAAACGTCTCTGCCCTCTTGAATGAGCAGGCACAGGAGTAGAGTCAGGAAGCAGAGAAAGTAAGGAGGGACCTCGTATGAACCAGCTGCTACCCGGGCTTCCTGAGGAACCACAACTGTGACTGGACTAGAAGGACTAATGGTGATCATAGCCTCTCTCCTCAGAAAAACACACGAAATTATTCACCTCCAAACACGGTACTCATCTTCTGGGACTTCACGAACGCTACACCCGATCAAATGTATTCTAGGTGTCAGTGGGTTCGGATTAAGAGTTCTGAGTTAAAATCCGAAGCGTTTGTTGTTGTGGTTCCACTTCAGGGAAAAGCTCTCATGAACAATAAATTATTCGGCACAAATCTATTTTAATCACCTGGTCCCCTGGTATGTGGTGTGGGTTGTGGAGGGGAGAGAGGGGTAATTTTTGGTAACCAATGTGTAGGTTGTAGATCTTGATAACTTTGTATCCAGAGTTCCTCATCCTCACAGTGGTTTTTCTTCCTGTCTGTGATTGTGACTAAAAATAATTCCCTGTGGCCATGTGCACACACCCCACATTGTGTGCCTGGCAAGGATTTCCTTTGGCTTGTGCTGAGACCATTAATTATAGATAATAATAGCGTGGGGGATAGTGAGGGAGAAAATAACATAGCTGTGCAGCACAAGGACTCTTGAGGCGGACTGAGTTCAAATCTCAGTTCTCTGACTACCTTTGTGGGTGTGGGCAAGTCAGGGGAACACTTCGCACCTGAGCTCCCCCACTGTACGGATGAAGAAACTGAGGCACAGAGCATTAAATTACTGCCCAAGGTCACAAAACTGCCACCCGACACAACTAGGTGGTCTCGAACCCTGTCTCTGCTCTTCATGACTACATTTCAAAATACCCTCTGCCTTGACATTTTGTCGTAAAGATTCATTAGCTAATATACCGAAGTGCCTATCACGGTGCCTGGTTAAGGTGCCACAAGTTAAGACATACTGTTTGCAAATAGGTATTTGTGGTCGGTGTCTGACTCTGTCTGCCCAGCAGTTGTGTTCAGTAGAATCACCTCACTGAGGTTGCCGAGTTTCAGATTAGCCTGACAACGGCTAAGGCTTTCCAGGACACATGCCCCGTCTGCATCGTCTGAAGACTAAAATGATCAGTGGCATTTTCGCATAAAAGCATGATTTCAAAGGATCCAACGCAACAACAGCAAGAAACACACACAACAACTGATGGAGACTCCCAAGGGAGAGTCCCGTTTCTGGTCACCGGAGCGATGACTCACTTTGGATAGAATTGTTTCTGCAGTTTGCTGATTGCCAAAAAGCAGCTAGCCCTGTCATGAAAAGTAGACACAAGAGGCACTTTAGGAGACTCATGCTAACCATGAAGTCGATTCATTTCCCTGCCCCAGGATTCATTATGCTCAGTTTTTAAGGTGGGCAGGAAGCCTATGGCATATAGCACTAACACTGGGGGAATTAAAATAAATGAGCATATTTCCCCCTGAATATTGGTTTAAAGGTAGTCTAGTGTGGATTTTGTCTCTTTGGTCTGCGTTAGAGTAATTCCCCATTTCACATATTAGTTTCTGCTAATAACCTGACAAATAACAGCTGACAAAACAAAACCAAAAAAAAAAAAATTAAAAACAACAACAACACATGAGACCAGTGTTCTAAGTATACAGAAAAATTATCAGATTTAGCATCTTTGGTATTCTACAGGGTGCAACTCCTAATCGAGCTTTATTATTTCATGGTCCCTCAGAATATGTTGTAAATCTAAAAGGCCGTGATAACTGGTTTTATTCAAGTCCCAACTGTGATTCAAATTCTTACACATTAATGCCGTTTTCTGGCAAAGAAAACAACACAAGAGAAGAAAGCCAGATTCCGTGAGGCACAGACAGGGGGCAACAGGTCTGAGTGGATTGTAGAGAGGTGGACCAAGAAACTGAAAACCTACATTCTGCCACAGAAGTTTCTTAGAAAGTGCTTCTAAGCCACAGAGCAGTGGATGAATCAACTGACTCCCATTCATCCTTGCCACCTCAGCCCAAACATCAGCTACTACCCCCTCAATCCAGGTGGGCCCCTGGTATGCTCTCCCACCCTGTACAAGAATGATACTTTGTGACACATGGAAGTTATGCAAGACTCGAATTTCAGAGCCCGTCCACGCGATGTTGTCAGAACACAAGCTCACTCACTCACTTCTGTGTTGTCTGCAACCGCCTTTGTGCCCCCGTGAGGGGAGCTGAGTAGCTGTGACGGAGACTGTAAGGGCTCCATGGGTGAACATATTTGCCCTCTGGATCTCTACGGAGAAAGCTTGCCAACCTCTATTTAAACGTTCAATTCCATGAGAATATGAATCTGTCCTGTTTAACACCACGTCTTCAGATCTTAACAAAGCACGCGTAACAAAGAAACTGCTCAGCAAATTCGTTGAGTCATGAAATAGGACTTAAGGAATAGATAGCACAGGTTCCTAGTCCTGGGCTATCACCAACATTATTAAGCATAAGGAATCCTCGAACAGGGCACGATTCTTAGGCTTCTTGTCTACAACTCAGCAAGGCCAGAGGACCAGGAGAGTCTTGTGTTTGGGAGCAGATAATCAGGAGGAAACAACAACTTCCCAAGTCATAGCCACACCTGCAGCCATGGTGGTGCCTCTTCCCACCCAAAACAACAGTACTAATTTCACCATCAAAGTTACTCTAAAATGGTATCTAATGCTGTCACTGTCCTAGCTTCCTGGTTGAGGTTCCAAGCCAAATGGAAAAGAAGTGCGTGTGAGAGAGAGGAAGAGTGTGTGTGTGTGTTGGGGGGGGGGAGGGGGAGGGGACGTGTGGATAAAGTGTTTTAGGGAATTTTGTAGAATTTGTGTATTAGATGAAGGCTTCTGTGGCTTGGTAAACGTGTGCGAGCGTTGGGCAAGGGAGGGAAAATAAGCAATCTTAAAAATCCTGTGTGGCAGAACGTCCTCTTTGAGCTTCTTGGAGTCAGGGACCATGATAACGCGAATGGAGGTTTAAGTGTGAAAAGACCCCAGGTACAAAATTACGAGGAAAGGCTTTGACTCAGCAGCCTATGATACTACTTCCCTTGGATGGAGCTCTGTTTCCTACTCGTTATTCAGTCAGGAATGGTGTTCCCAAGAATTTTTGGCAGTTCTTTTGTTGTAGAGAGACTGTAACTAAAGACGACAAAGTAGAAACAGTCTTCCTTCTGAAATGGAACTCCTCCCTTACATTTAACTCTATCCGTAACTTCGTAACGTCGGCTTCTCTGCACAAATAAATGTTTGCATCTTAACTATCTCAAAAAACTTAGGGAAGAAACTGTAGCCCTTTTACTCTTTTTTTCCCCCCTTTAATCGTAAGACTTACTCTATTACAGGAATCAGATTTTCTGTTAATTTGAGCAACTTAAGTCATCTTAACATTCACTAGAAGACCTTAATCGAAGACTGATTTTTGAAATAAATATAAACCCGTTAAATTTTTAAGTCTTTTAATCCATCTCTCTCTCTCTCTCTCTCTCTCTCTCTCTCTTTTTGATGTTTTATTTATTTTTGAGAGAGAGAGCTTGAGTGGGAGCAGGGGTGGGACAGACGGAGGGGAACAGTGGATCCGAAGAGGGCTCTGCGCTGACAGCAGTGAGCCGGAGTTCCCAATGCAGGGCTCGAACTCACAAACCGTGAGGTCGTGACCTGAGCTGAAGTGGGATTCTTAACCGACTGAGCCACCCAGGCGCCCCAGTCATTCAATCCAGCTTAAGTGCCAGGTATTTCTGTTTGCGTGTAGCCCCTTTATACCTCTTTTTAAGGAACTCATTTCCTTAAAGGAAATGAGGAACTCATATAGTTCCTCATGTAAGGAACTATACACCCAACCAATAAGGCTATTTCAAACTACAATAGAAGATCCATATCTGGGTCTTGTGAAGGATTCAATAGCCACTTAAATTTAGAATGTAAAATAATAGCTAAACCAATAGGCTCTTACTCTGAGATATTCTTAAGATTATGAAGCACAAACGCATCCTTGCAGTCTTGAAGCCAGTGAAATGCACTTCGGCAGCACAAGTACCATCTAGGAGTCTGGCAAACTGGACTTCACTTGCCCTTATGAAAGACGAACTATGGTTTAGCAAGAATAAGCAACCGGTCCAAGGTCACAAGCAGTCAGATGGTCAAGCTAAGGTAAAATACATGTCTCTCTGATGCCAGTCTCACTCGACCACTCCATCACTGTGCCTCTGGGTAGTACTGTTGATCACAAATCCACCATGAATAGATACTCTCCTCTAATTGTATTTTAATAGATATTAAGATAGGTGACAAAATGACCTGAAATTGGTCTTAGAAATATGCATAGAAAAATTTACATGAGGCTCAAATTTTGGAGGAAAGCATGAAAGTATAGATAACGGCACAGCCTAAGGTAGAACTGAGTTCATTTTAAGCCACACCACGTCTTTTTTTTTTTTTTTGATGTTTATTTTTGACAGAGAGAGAGAGTGAGTGGGGGAGGGGCAGAGAGGGAGACACCGAATCCAAAGCAGGCTCCAGGCTCTGAGCTGTCAGCACAGAGCCTGACGCAGGGCTCGAACTCACGGACTATGAGATCATGGCCTGAGCTGAAGTCTGATGCTTAAACTGACTGAGCCACCTAGGTGCCCCCAAGCTATACCACTTCTTATATCAATTGTCATGATCTAACGAGAGTCAAGTCATGCCAGATTAAAATTTTAGAAAAGATGAACCTTACTACCTTACTTCAAAGAGTAAACCTGACATTTGAGGCTGCTTTCTCCCTGTGCGAATTTGTCAGTCAAGAAAAGTCAACAGAAAGTCCAAGGTGAACTTTTGGCTCATAAAACTGGTTGTAGTCCAGGGTCCATCAAGGTTGGGAACTTACCACACTCACTTTGACCTCCAAGGCTGAGCGTTCCCAGTACAAGGATAAATCAGAAGCAAAGTAGCTCTCTGACTGTCTACAGCAAGGTTTTAAGAGATGAGAAAATGCTAAATCCTTAAACTGGATTAAGGTGATCCCAGACGGGTGCCTCTCAGTGACTAATAGGAATGAATGAAAATCCTTTCTGGGGAAAGATAAGATCATCTTGGTCCAAAATAATTTCTACTAATTGGTTTTCAAATGCAACATTCATCGCACAATCAAAAATAACTAATCTCATGAGAAAAGAAAAGAATGCAAACAAGAATCAGTAAAATAATAAGCAGAAAGAGACCTAAAACAACTTCTGACCCTAAATTATCAGGCACAGACCATAAAACAACCACGTTTATTATACAATTAAAGCTCAAATGGAAAATGTTGACATATAACTAGAAAGTGAAGTGTTATAGAAAAATTTTGAAAGAATCGTAAATAGAAAATAACTCAATCAATGGGCTTTACAACAAGTAAGAAACAGCTTAAAGAGAGAATTGATGAAATGGAAGGTCAATCAGAAGCTATTATCCAGAAGAAAGGATGGAAAGTCAAAAGAAAGGATAATACAGAAGAGAGAATGCTATGAAAAGCCTAACATACTTTAGGTGTAATCCTAAAGAAAATGAAATAAAACATTTTAACACACACTTGTTTGGAAAACCAAAGCCAAGTAAGACAGAGAACATGCAAAAGAAACGATAATTTTGGGGCGCCTGGGTGGCGCAGTCGGTTGAGCGTCTGACTTCAGCCAGGTCACGATCTCGCGGTCCGTGAGTTCGAGCCCCGCGTCAGGCTCTGGGCTGATGGCTCGGAGCCTGGAGCCTGTTTCCGATTCTGTGTCTCCCTCTCTCTCTGCCCCTCCCCCACTCATGCTCTGTCTCTCTCTGTCCCAAAAATAAATTTAAAAAACGTTGAAAAAAAAAAGAAACGATAATTTTCAAAGTACTGGCTGAGAATCTTTCAAGACCAATGAAAGAAATGAAATTGCACATTCAGAAAGTCTAACAAATCTCAAGTAGGAAACACAAGAAGAAATCCATGCTTAAGTACATCCAAAATTAAGGAAAGAAAGGAAGTTTAAGAAAAAAAGAAGAAGGGGGGGGGGGAAGGACAACAGAAAGCATAAAAACAGCAAAAGAAATAAAGGAGGAAGGAAGGAAATTGAGAAAGACAAAGAAACACTTCTAGAAGTAGCCAGAGAGAAAAGACCAGTTGAGAGTTGATTTCTAACAGCAACGACGAAAGTCAAAGGTGAGAGGAATATATTAAAAGGAAAGAAATATATGAAAGAAAATAAGTGCCAATCTGGAATTCTATAGTCTTCAAGAACAGAGGTTGAAACCAAAAATAAACAAGTGGGAATACGTCAAGCTAAAAAGCTTCTACCCAACAAAGAAACAATCAACAAAATGAAAAGGCAATCTACTCAATGAGAGATTTGTAAATCATATATCTGATTAGGGATTCATATCCAAAATATATAAAGAACAAATATAACTCAATAGCAAAAGAAGAAGAAGAAGAAGAAGAAGAAGAAGAAGAAGAAGAAGAAAGAAAGAAAGAAAGAAAGAAAGAAAGAAAGAAAGAAAGAAAGAAAGAAAGAGAAAAACAAACAAAATATAATACAAAAAAACCCCACCAATACCCCAATTTAAAAAAATGGGCAGAGAAACTAAATAAAGTTTTCCAAAGAAGACACACAAATGCCAACATACAAAAACATGGTTAACATCATTAATACCCAGGGTCATCAGGGAAATGCAAATCAAAATCACAATGAGAGGGGCACCTGGGTGGCTCAGTTGGTTGAGCATCTGACTCTCGGCTCAAGTCATGATCTCATGGATATATCCAAAGAAATTGAAATCAGGATCTTAGAAAAAGATCTGTGCTCCCATTGCAACAGCAGTCACACTCACCAAAATATGGAAACCCAACTGTTTACCGATGGACAAATGGAAAACAAGATGTAGTACACACATACAATGAAATATTATTCAGCCGTGAGAAAAGAGGAAATTCTGCTGTCTGTAACAACTTGGATAGAACTTGAGGGCATTATGCTAAGTAAGTCAGAGAAAGACAAATATTGTCTAATATCACTTACAGGTGGAACCTAAAAGACAAAAACTCAGTTTTAACAGAGAGGAAAGTAATGGCTACCAGGGTTGAGGGTGGGAAAAATGGGAACATACTGGTCAAAGGGAACAAACTTCCAGTTTTAAGACTAATACGTTTGGAGATCTAATCTACAACTTGGTGATGATGGCTGGTAATACTGTATAGCAAATAATACTTGATTTTTTTCTAAGAGAGTCATCTCGAATGTTCTCACCACAAGAAAGAAATAGTAACTATGTAAAAGGATGGAGGTGATACCTTATACTAAGGTGGTAATCATTTTGCAATTTATAAATGTTTCAAACACACTGTACACTTTTTTTTTTTTAAGTAAGCTCTACTCCCAACATGGGGCTTAAACTCATGACCCCAAGATCAAAGAGTCACATGCTTTACCGACTGAGCCATCCAGGTGCCCCTTCTACCTTAGATTTACATGATGTTATGTGTCAATTGTTTCTCAGTAAAGCTGGGGAGAAAAAACAAACTTCCTGACCAAAACAAAACAAAACAAAACAGAAATGCAGATACATTTTGCTACCAGTAGACCTATACTCATCATCATCATCATCATCATCATCATCCCAGGGGTACCTAGGTGGTTCGGTTGGTTAAGCATCCTACTTTGGCTCAAGTCATGATCTCACAGTCCATGAGTTCGAGCCCCAAGTTGGGCTCTGTGCTGACAGCTCAGAGCCTGGAGCCTGCATTGGATTCTGTGTCTCCCTCTCTCTCTGCCCCTCCTGCTCACACTCCCATCTCATTTTCTCTCTCAAAAATAAATAAACATTAAAAAAAATTCCAAAGGATGTTCTTTAGGCAGAAAGAAAATTAGAGAGAAGGTTGCAGTCATGGAAATGGATAAAAGAACAATGAAAGTAATAAATATGCGGACAAATCTAAAATGAATATTCATTACATAAACCAACAATAAGGTCTGTGGGCTTATATGTATAAATGTGTTCATGTATTCTGTGTGTGCACATATATATTCTCCATCTCTCTCTCTATCTCTACCAAGACCTGAGTATCTATGCCTAGATATTTCTATCTCTGTCTAGACCTAGGTACTAGAGATACAGATAGAGATAGAGAGGATATTAAAATTCAAAAGCAATAGTGTACAATATCCTTGAAGAAATGTTCTAAGGTATTTGTTTTGCCTTGGGAGGAGGTAAGTGAGTCAATGATGATGTGTAATTTGCAGAGAAACCACTTCTAAGGTGACACAAATGATCATATTGCACCTCTGAAACTAATGTAACATTGTGTGTCACCTATACTCAAACAAACAAACAAACAAACAAACAAATAAATAAATAAATAGAAAAAAGTAGAAAAACAACATACAGGGGTGCCTGGCTGGCTCAGTCGGTGGAGTATGCAACTCCTGATCTCGGGGTTCTGAGTTTGAGCCCCACCTTGGACATAGAGGTCACTTAAAAATAAAATCTTTAAAAAATTTTTTTTCAAAAAGACAATATACATAATTTAAGAGTGTTTTGGGGGCGCCTGGGTGGCTCAATCGGTTAAGCGGCTGACTTCGGCTCAGGTCATGATCTCACCATTTGTGAATTCAAGCCCCACATCAGGCTCTATGCTGACCGCTCAGAGCCTGGAGCCTGCCTCAGATTCTGTGTGTGTTTCTCTCTCTGCACCTCCCACATTCATGCTCTCTCTCTCTCTCTCTCTCTCTCTCTCAAAAATAAATAAACATTAAAATGAAAGGGTTACTAATCAGAATAGCTCAACTGCTATGACAAACTCCCTCAAAATCTCAGTAGTTTTAACAGTTACTAGTTTAACTCTGATGATATGGCCCAATGGGATTGATGGGTTTGGGACTGGAAATGTAGGGCAATGCTCCTTATATTCCTTGAAGGAGCCAAATTGTTTCACGTAACAGTCATGCTATCTTCCCCTTGTGGCCTCCAAAGTCACCACAGAATCAGGAAAAAGAATGGATGATGGAGCATAGGGAGTTTTAACAGACCCCTCTGGGAGTGATGTACATCCCTGGTACTCATATTCCCTTAGCCAAAATTCAGTCCTGAGGTCCCAATCCGTCTATAACAAGCTTGGGAAATGTCGTTTAGCTGTGGGTCTGGAAAAAATGGGAAACTATTTCGGTAAGCACGTGATATTATCTTTGTTGCCAAAGAACAGGCAAAGGGATGGGAGGGTGGTGGTTAAGAAAAACTCATAATCTGAATTTTAAAACTTTAAGCCAATATTGTAAACATAACCACCACTTTTTAAAAATTGTGTTTTTACAAGTGTTCCTGGAAACACGTGGGACAAAAGTGAACTTTTGATCATACTGGTTTTATATTGTTATTTTGATTGTGGTCGGATAAAAATGCATGCAAATATGAAACGGTGTAATTTTTCTGAACACCAAGATTCTGGTCTGGCACCAGAATTTATTTTATTTTATTTTATTTTATTTTATTTTATTTTATTTTATTTTATTTTATTTTTATTTTCCTGAACCTGTTTTATCATCTGTAAAATGACCAGGGTAATCCTTGCACTTTATATCTTCAACACTATCAGGTTCAGGTGAGATATATGAAGGGGAAGCATTTTAAGATGTGGAGGGGCTGTTAAAATGTACATGATTATTATCAAATCTCAAACTGACTCAGAGACATAAGCTTTTGAATTGTCCTACACAGACTCATCACAGGACATAGATTGGGAAAGAGTTTAGAGATTATCTAGAGCAACTGTATCACTTTACAGACACAAAAATTTTTTTTTTAATTTTTTTTTTAACATTTTATTTATTTTTGAGACAGAGAGAGACAGAGCATGAACGGGGGAGGGCCAGAGAGAGATGGAGACACAGAATCGGAAGCAGGCTCCAGGCTCTGAACCATCAGCCCAGAGCCCGACGCGGGGCTCGAACTCATGGACCAAGATCGTGACCTGAGCCGAAGTCAGACGCTCAACCCAGGCGCCCCCAGACACAAAAATTAAGAGCCAGAAAGATGAAAAGAGTGACCTTAGATTACACTGTTGGCCAATGACAGGACCAGATCTTGAAGACCACGGTTCACATTTCAGAGGTTTCCAATGGACGAATACTATGCTTGTAGCAAAGGATTCACTGCAACAGATACTAGAAATAAATTTTCAGGCGCCTGGGTGACTCAGTCCGACTTCAGCTCAGGTCATGATCTCACGGTTCATGAGTTCAAGCCCCATGTCCGACTCTGTGCTGAGAGCTCAGAGCCTGAAACCTGTTTCAGGTACTGTGCCTCCCTCTCTCTCTCTGTTCCTCCCTGCTTGTGCTCTCTCTCTCTCTCTCTCTCTCTCAAAATAAATAAAGATTGAAAAAAAAATTTTAATAAAAAAAAGAAATTGCAAAAGTCAATTGCTTCAGATTTTGATTTAATAAATCTGAAAGGGGCCAGTGAGTTTGTTGTTTCTTTTTTTTTTTAAATAAATCAAATACCATCATAGCGTAAATTAGCAGCTCAAAAGAAAGTTGAATTGGGAGCTAACAAGCCGCCTTGAAAAGTGAGAATATGGATATTACTCAAAAATTTCTCTTTTAAAAGACAACTCCTTATACTTCTGAGAGAAGCAGCAGGCCAGCCCTCTACCCATCTTTCACTGAACAGCTTAATGACAGTCAGCACATATTTAGCCAATTGACAGATTATGTGTGAAATCTGTAATTAGACAGCTAATCTTTTTTTTTTTAATATGTTATATTTCTAAGTGCTAATATGTACATTTTTCAAGAGACTAAATGCTAGGTAACATCTCTGAGGATATTTGAGTCTCTTAACTTTTTTTTTCCCTGGAAGGAGCAGTTCTAGAATAGTAACAGCAGACAGGGAATAGATTTGCTACTTTATGGAAAGTAAGTAACATTGTAGTGATTGAGAAGTAATACAAACAGAAAAACCAACCGAATCCTAAGCATGCACCAACGTGGGCTATACATCCTCCATGTTTCTCCCCTGTACCTAGTTCACGCAGTTAGCAGTTAGGTCGGATCCAGGGGCCTAAAGCCTAACATTTGTGAGTGAAAGAGCAGGGCACAGCCCGGGGGAAAATAGGACCTAGACCCTTTCTGCAGTTGTCTTGGGCAGTTAGGGAGAACAAAGGGAGATGATTAAGGAAGTCAGAATGGCTTTCTCTAGAGGGGAAGTAAGTGCTTTGAAGGTGAGTTTCCTCCTACTGAGGGGAGGACTTCAGAGTTCAAACATCCTTACCTTGGGTGCAGCATGCTGGCAAATGGCCCCCTCAGGAGGTGTTGTGGCCGGGAACCTGGAGACACAACCCTCACATTGGCCTTTCTCTATTTTTTTCTAAACACCTGAGCAGAGAGCCGTTGAACCTTTTTCCTTTGACTTTTTTGTTCCTTTTTCTTTTCTTTTTCTTCCTCCCTTCCTTCCTTCCTCCCTTCCTTCCTCCCTTCCTTGCTCCTTCCTTCCTTCCTCCCTTCCATTCCCTCCTTCCTTCCCTCCCTCCTCCTTCCTCCTTCCCTCCTTCCCTCCTTCCTTCCTTCCTCCTTCCTCCCTTCCTTCCCTCTCTCTTTCCTTCCCTCCCTCCCTCCTTCCTTTCCTCCTTCCTACCTCCCTTGCTTCCTTCCTTCTTTGCTCCCTCCTTCCTTCCTCCCTTCCTTTTTTCCTTCCTTCCTTCCTTCCTTCCTTCCTTCCTTCCTTCCATTCCCTCCTTCCCTCCCTCCCTCCCTCCCCCTTCTTCCTCCCTCCTCTCCTTCCCTCCCTCCTTTCCTCCCTCTTTCCTTCCCTCCTTCCTTCCCTCCTTCCTCCCTCCCTCCTCCTTCCTCCCTCCTCCCTCCCTTCCTGAGAGTGGAAGTAACTCTAAACCCTAACTCAGGGGTACCCCCCGCCCCGACTTAAGAAGGCCACCAGAAAGAGCAGATGTTGTTCCCTCCACTGGAATAACTTTGACTTTTTTTTCTGCCCGGGTTTGCAGCCACTAGTTAGCGGTGGTTGTTTTACCAGCATTCTGCCAACTCCCTGAAGGAAGAGGAGACAGTTCCTGCAGGTTCCAGCGTGGAGACTGGTGATCCCACAGAAAGAGCTTGGATTTCAGCGGACTGCCACGGTCCTTGGCCATTTGATTTCACATGGGTCTTGCTCTTAGAATTGTATCTCTGTGGAACTGAGCTTGAAGACTCTCTTTAATTTTTTTTTTCTACCCTTGGAAATTTCCTGAGAAGTTTAGGGGAAGAGAAACAAGATTTGCAATGGTGTTTACAACTCCTGACCCCGGAGAGTTGAACTGTGACTTCTAAAGCAGTAAAGGAAACCCTGGCAAGACCCTTGAGACTGGACCAGACTTATGTTAACCCAGACCACCAGGGTTCAAATCCTGCTTCTGCCATTTATGAGCCGTGAGGACTTAGACCAGCTACTCCAGCTCTGGGCTCATTTTCCTGGGGATATAATAGTACCTCTTTTGCACTGTTGTTTTAGGAGTGAATGAGGTAATACCTGGAAAGTGCTATTTAGAACAGAGCCCGGCACCTAGTATGATCTGATGGGAGGGGGCGTTCACCACCTTTGCAAATATTTTTGTTCCCTTGGGAAGGTCTCAGTGCCAAGTTGTGGATTTCAAGAAGCCAGTGTGACTGAGAGAAACCTCAGTGATACCAGTGTGAATGAGAGAATGAACTAGCTTCTTCAAATGTTTTCTCAGTAAGGTTCAGAGACTTTGGCAGACTACACGGAGTGAGAAATAAAACCCCCCTCACCTGTATGTCCCATCTACCTGTTGGGATGAGGATTAGAAGTCAGATGTAATTTGATTTAAAGAAAATGCAGATGTGAAAAAAATCGTGTATTCTGTTTATGTTTAGGCTTATGAATATATTTAGGTATTTTTAAGTATATACATGTGTAAATGTACATGTAACTATATATACTTTTTTAATTTTTTTTTTTTTTACATTTATTTTTGAGAGAGAGAGACAGAGTGTGAGCAGGGGAGGGGCAGAGAGAGGGAGGCACAGAATCCAAAACAGGCTCCAGGCTCTGAGCTGTCAGCACAGACCCCGATGCGGGGCTCAAGCCCACGAACCGTGAGATCATGACCTGATCCAAAGTTGGACGCTCAACCCACTGAGCCATCCAGGTGCCTCCATATATTTTTTATTGTATGTGCACATGGGGATAAATACATATTTTTACAAAAAAAAAAACTGTTCCATTCAAAGTGACCATAAATCTATTATATACAGCTCTCCATTTTATCAACTGTTAGCACAGTGATGTGTATGTAGTATGTGCCATTAATTTTTGGAGTAAATGGCTTAAAAAAGTGAAAATTGTAACCAAACTGCACTGTATAAACTGTGTATGCTTTTCTCCCTATATCTTTCCTCTGCTCCCATCACTTATATATCATTTACATTTCCCATCTCAAAGTCTAATAATAATGATCATAACAATAACAACAACAATAGTAATATCATGGTTAATATCATGGTTAATAGCCATGGTAATATCATGGCCAATAAAAAAGAATCGGCTCTTGATAACAGTGCAGGAAGGAGAGAGATGGCAGATGAAAATTACGTTGTATTTGTATTTCCTATCCCATGTATTGAGCAAAGAAGCCCAAAGGCAAAGCATTTAGGTTTCCCTTCCCTAAAAAGAAGCAGCAAATGACTTTAAAAACCCACCATCCTTCACACCGAGACTGGATACCCGCTCACATCTATCTTGGGGAAATATGGAACGCACGATGAATAGACATCCTGGAGAGGTAAGCACTTCCAGGTGAGGACGCGGGAACTTAAGGTAAGTGATTTTAAGGCCACCCAGCTTACCAGTGGGAGAAAAGCAATCCAATTCCCGGTCTCATAGACTGCAAAGCCAAAGGTCTCTTTTTATGTCAGACCGTCTTTAAAGGGGAAATTCTGAACACCAGGATACAAACTCAAAAACCTTCCAGGAATGGTCAGAATTACTAAGACACTCATTTCAGAATTAGTCCTCAGTGTTAATTTACATTTTCCCCCTTGCTCCCATCAGGCAAATATCTACAGTTAGTTTAAAATAACCCTATTTGTTCTCAAAAGCCCCTTAATGTTATTTGGCTGTATTAGAAGGAGCCCAGTAAATATACGTTCTAAAGAACGTTGTCCCCTGGACCTTGCCGCCCTGACCGTAGCTGATTGGACCCGAGATGGGCTCCAGCCAATGAAGTGATCTGGTTCCACAGTACAGCCCATGGTTGGCCAATTCCATCAGTCCTCCCGTCTGCCTCTCTTTGTCTATCTCACTCTACATTTCAGAAGAATGTGTGTTAGCTAACAGGACCCAAGTTGAGAGACACAGACATGACCATAAGTAGAAGCCACGAGTTATTAGAAAACAGAATAGTCAAAGCAACCAGTGAGCAGAATCTGTGAATACAGAGGACGAAGATACCAGTTGGGAATCGGTTGGTAGTGAAAGGTGCAGTTGAAGAGGGGTGAAAAGCACTGTGTCATGATGAGTTCATAACATTTAGGCAAGGGGTCAACGGGGCAGAGGGTAGGTTGCAGAGGAAGAACAAGAGACATCCTTCTAGAGAGTATTCTCTCCCGTGAGGCTTGGGTGTAGTTTCCTGCCTTCCACATTTCCCTGTATATCCTTAGAGTGAATCCCCATAAACTAAATGCAATAAGCTGAATGCACTGCTGTTCTTTGCACCTTGATCAAATTAAGACGCTGGCTTACAATTTTATATAACACACCGGTCTAATCAACAAGTTACTGTCACTCATGAGGTGCCTGTAAAAGACAACTGCTGAAGCAGCTTCTATCTTCAAATAATTCTTTGGCAAGTGTCTTTTCAAAAACTAAAAATTTAAAATTACATTAACATAGACAAAAAGAGCTTTAATTGGGTAACTATCAGATTCGACTATCTAAATGAATTTCCCACTCTATTAAAATAACAATGATTTAAACTTCAAAGCAAACTCAGCCTGGTTGTTTACCCTGCCACTCTGCGTACTTCTGTAAGATATCTAGATCTTTTGTTAGACATATGTTACTGAGCTTAATTTGTCTTTGTTCCTTTAAAAGTCTTGATTCACAGAGAGCGGGAATGCTTTGAATCTGCTTTCTAACACAATACCTGTACGAAGCAATACGTTATCCTGACTGTGTAGGAACGCATGGAACACACAAATGCATGCAAAGATGTTAAGAAGAGGTTAGAGGAAACTGGAATGCCAAAAAGCTCCAAGGGAATTGTGGAATATTTATGAAAATATGTGGTGCATGTTGAAATGCAGATGTCTCTGGAACTGGAAATGTAATCACAAGAATGAAAACTGTCTTTAATAAATCTTCTTAATTAAAATCTATTGTTCAGAAAAAAACAGAAATCCTCCTCCTATATTAGAGGCAGTAGCAAGAGGTGGGAAGAGTATAGATTCGTTCCGATTGCAGCCACGACTTGCTACCGAGAGTTCCCGGTTACCAAAACTGTCGTTTTTGTCATTGTCGTTGTTTAAGGCGAAGGGAGTGGCATTCTGGTAGAGTGAACATAAGTTGTTTGCCATTATGGTCCCCAACGAGGTGAGAACAGAAGAGGCTTGGAGCACAAACATATATCCACTTACTGATAGGGGGAGAGAGTATGTTAGAATTACCGTCAAATTCCGTGAACTTTTTTGTTTTTGTTTTTGTGTTTTGTTTTGTTAGTTTTCAAGAACTTTCAGTGGAACCTCCTCCAGCTCAAAAGGCTCGGAATGAATTACAAGAAATTAACCTGGCCTAGACTTCTTCCCAATATGCAAAACTCCCCTGTAAGACCCAAGGGGAAGGCTTAGAAATGGAAATGTCTGCATGATTGCATTCATGAAAACTATATACGTTTCTCTGTTTTTATTAGTCTTCAACTGTCATTAAACTTTGAAAGTATTAGATATTTCAGCTAAACCAGTGCACTATGGCATGATTGTCATAACATGTCAATAGGATGAAGTTAACTACTTTTATAAGTGGGTGAGCTGAGACGACTCGGGCTGAGTGAAGACCCTTTGTTTACCCAAACGAAAAGGGGGATTGAAACGGCTCACGGCTGTGTACAAGGAAATTGTGATAAGTTGCACACCTTGAATTCATTAGTTTATAGTACCTTTTCTGAGTTAGACATTGCACTAGGCAGATATAATCCCAGGCAAGGGATGGCTATCCCTGACCCCTTAGGGAGGAGTCACAAGTGACCTAACCATATTACCCACTAACGGCTCAACTTTTGAAGAGCTTCCAGGTTTGTTTATACAGTTTCGTGACTACTTAGTTTATGACTATCTGATGAGGGGCCTCTGTTGTTTGCAGGTACCTGAAGAACAGGGGTGGATGTGAGGAACCTATTCACACATGAGGATGCTTTTCTCCTATCGTGAAGTCAGAGTCCTGGATGATGCTCTGTATATTTTGTGAGCACATGAATGCTGTGGGCTTTTGTGCCAACTTTAAAAGTGAGGCTCTGTGTGTATAAGGAGGGTGGTGAGGTATGATGTTCTCAGTGCATCTAGTAATCTCTGCAGCCTTGCTCCTGACTGTGTGGGCCACCATCATTGGCATTATCCGGCAGCTTGTTAGAGATGCAGAATCTGAGGCCTCACCCTGGACCCACTGACCCAGATTCTGCAATTTAATACAATTCCCCAGATGCTTAGGACATTAAAATTTGACATGCATTGGTCTAAAAAATATATATCTTTGCCCTTTCCTGTTTGAAAGAATATATAGTTGGGGTGCCTGGGTGGCGCAGTTGGTTAAGCGTCCGACTTCAGCCAGGTCACGATCTCGCGGTCCGTGAGTTGGAGCCCCGCGTCAGGCTCTGGGCTGATGGCTCAGAGCCTGGAGCCTGTTTCCGATTCTGTGTCTCCCTCTCTCTCTGCCCCTCCCCCGTTCATGCTCTGTCTCTCTCTGTCCCCCCAAAAATAAATAAACGTTGAAAAAAAAATTAAAAAAAAAAAGAATATATAGTTTCCATGAGATGTATAAGACTGTAAATAATTGTATATACGTACAGGACTTTTGTTATAAAAATATTAAATGAGGAATATTTATTCAAAAATAAAGAAGTGACTTTTTTCCTCTGAAAACATATTAAATCAAAACAAACAAAAAGTTTGTATCTTGTAAATATTTTCCCCCTTCAAGAAAGTTGGAGCAAATGGCAAGGCATATAGCGCAAACAGGGTTGTTGACATCACTAATCCTGTGGTTTTACAGGTACCTAATGTAAAGGGTACATGAATCAAATAATTTCCTCAAGGCACAGATAAAATCTCGGGGGAACTTAGGCAGGGGAATCTCATTGGTCCCAGACCATGGAGACCCCCTTTCGAGCATCTTCTACTGAGACACTGGGGGTCTCTCAGTTGGTGGCCAGCCCTGTTGAGAAAAAAGTACGAACATTTCAAAACAACTTCATGCCAAACATGATTAACAGCAGTTTATATTTGCTACAGATTTGTTGGCCAAAAATTTCTTCTCTTCTCACTGCTGTGCTGAGAGCCAGCTGGCTGCTGTTTTTCTCCCTAGAGGTGAATGTACTACAGTGATGTAGTGATTCCCGCATGAAAACAGTCTTAGGAGGTGATATGGGATTCATCAGACCCATATGACTGGAGTGTTCTATGGCGTAGGTTGATGTTTTTAAAGGATTAGGAAAAATAAGATGATTAAAATACTGTAACATATGCATCTTTTAAAGGGTAGATTTAATGTGGACATAGATACAGTGATCCTGAAAAACTAGGGCATAAATATGCATATAAAAATGACTCTTTACTAAATATAAATACCTTTTAAACAGTCTGGATTATATAAATTATCAATGATACAATAATTAAGTGAAAGAATGAGAATATGCCCCAGACAAAGGAACCAGCTTGTGAATTTTTACTGCATATTAATGCATATACTGAAGAATACATGGTAGTTCAACTCCTATAAGAGGTTAGAAGGAAAGAATCACTGATCTCTAGGATTCCTCTAGCTTCAGGTTCCTTTCCATAGTATTTTTTAGTATGTTCTAGCTTATTGTAGAAAGGAAACTGAAATTTCAGAAATATTTGTGGTTTATTGTAGAATCTACATGAATTTCGTAAAGAGTTAAAAACACACAAGCATATATATATTTCACATCAAACTTCCCATTATTTCAAGCAGTATCAAAATACACATAAAAAACAACACGGAAGACCTTTTTCTTTGGTTGCCCACATTTTCTTCATGTAAAATATTGGTAATGTTAAAATCTTAGGTTAATAATAATTCAGTGAAAAAGGACTCTAGTTGGTGGTGTTTTGACTCACGTAGATAAGACGTCTAAGTAATGAAACTTAAATCTTATCCATTCATTCAACAAATATTTATTGAGCACCTAGTTTGTGCCACGCACTGTTCAGTGAACAAAACGAAGACTCCTGTGCAGTTAGATCACAGTAATACACACCTAATTGAGATCATACAGAGTAACCACCAATTAAAAAAAAAATACAGCAAAAGAGGAAAAATAACTTCTCTGGGCACATTCCATGAAAAAATGGAGAATATAGAATTTCAGCAGGGGAGAAGTGATATACGATTTTATTCTGGCTTATGATATTTAAAAAACCAACCTTCAAAAATGGGGGTGGAAAATATTCAATTCAAATTAGAAACACGTGAATAAGATTTTTATGGGGCATCATTATTTTTCATGGATTAGTTACGAAACGTCACGTGAGATAATTACTAGATTATAGATAGTTATGCATGGAAAAATGCTTATGTATGTATGGCATGTGTGTTTTCATATGCAGTAAATGCGATCCTGCCCTTTAGTGTGTCAAAATCTGATAAATACAAATATTTAAATATTTAAAGAGTACAACTCACTTAAGAAGCACTGATATGAATTATTTTGTGAAAATTTCCAAAGTTAAATAAATTTCACTTTGCAAATTAAATAAATAACTGAAATTCTGCAACTTTGGCTTTTTGGGCGCAGACTGGTCTTAAAGCACTACAGAAACACACACATGATGATCTGAATACGTAGCCATTATAAATAAAAATCAAACTCATCGTCTGTAGGCTTGCAACTAAGTCAGACCAAATAATCAGTTTATTTGAAGGGATGATGAGAGCCATTTTTGGTTTAACTTATACATTTTCCATAAAAAAGTCTGCTTGTCATCTTAGGTTAAAAGCGTCCCAAGCACAAATATATTTATAATGTACACTGAGTGCATAGTAAGGATATGTGACTTAATTCCTATACTATAGAATAAAATAAAAGGATCCCCGAAGTTTATTCTTTTATTTGTTGTCTGTGTCCTAAAATGAGACCTTAAACAATTTAAATACCAAAATTGAAAAGATTTGGAATAAAACTTGTCCATGCAAAGCTCAAGGAAGTAAACTACATAGAATTACACAGGAAAAAGGAGAGATATGGCAAAGAGTGGGTAGGTTCTAAATTTATGGAAATGTAATTATTGCTTGCCATTCTTGATGCTTATCATACTCTATTTTTTTCACAAATAGAAGAATAAATAATTTTTTGTTAGAAATAAGCAACATGGCAATTAAGGATTTTCATCAACCTACGCAAACAGGAGGACTTTTTCAAGGTACAGAAAATCACAGCTTGGAAGTCATTTAAACTTTAAGATCTATAAGAAAAAAATTTAAAAGGGCTAATTAAGTACTTGTTAACATTTTGCATAGGATTTTTTTTTTGGTGAGAGTTGAATCACACATCTCTAAAGAAGGTAATAAGCACTCATCTGAATTGTGTATTGAAAGCCCTCAGCTTTTTTTTTTTTTTTTTTTTTTTAGGATTGGCCTAAGGGAAAACAAAAAGCATCCTTTAGGTAACATTCTTGAAAAAAAAATCTGCAAATTGAAAGAACTTGGTACCTTTACAATAATGAAAATTTAATGATGTGAAGAAAAAAATGTTCCAAAGTGTGAGAAAAAGAAAATTGCTAGAAAGGACTTTTTTACAGTTGAACACATTATTGTGCATTTTGTTTTTCAATTTAATGGTTTCATTAGGGTTAGTAGGTGTCTGTTTTTCTAAATAATCTTTTTTTGTAAAATTATTTTTATGATTTTGGGGGGGCAGCAAATTAAACACTCTTGAAGGTAAGAAACTTGATCTCTTTTGTGAGTGGCAGATAGGAAGACTTAATACTGATCCCTGTCTCCTCAAATTGGTTTCAAAAAAATGTATCAGTTAATAGTTTCTTGTATTGTGAATATTATATCATGTGTATCGCCTACTCCAAGGCTAGAGTAAGCAAATCTTTAGTGGACCTGTACTGTTTCCAGGTAATTCACACCCTCCCGCCACAGATATCAATGAACTCCTTCCTTTTCATTTAAGATGTTTTATTTTCCTGGATTTTGCAATTTAAGAATCACCACATGCTCGAGCTGGTCCCCACAGTTACTTATTTGCTCCAAATAAAGGAATTAGGAGATAATACAAGGATAAACCTTCTAGAAAAATATGTTACACGTTTTGTAGAACACAGGCTTGTAAAGGGTGTGGGAAGTGGGATTAAGGAATATACTGCGTCATTCTGTATCAGCTCAAGGATGTGTGTTCTTCAGCTGCTGTTATCAGAATTAAAAAAAAAACAACAACAACAAACCCTCAGATTTAGTGAAATATCCTACTGATGTAAAGCCAAATACATCAATGAGTAGAAAACATTGGTATTTCTTTAAAAAAAGAAATATAACTAGATCAATGATTACTGTTTTTCCAGGGGTATGACTGGCATAAAGGAAGATCCTATAAGACTTGTAGAATCCTATAAAACATGATTTAAATATACGCCCCGGTGTTGTGCATCTAGCCTGGAAATGTAAAACTCTGCTTTGATTTCCTATGAGTTACTGTCCATTGATTTTGAAGTTTAATATTTCTATTATAATTTCACACCTACACTGGCACAATTTACAGGGAGAAGAAAAGCATGGCATGATATGTATATTTTATTTCTCCCCTATCTTTCACATCCTAAAACTTGTTGATTTACTTTAATTCTAAATTTTAAAATATGATTCCAGAAGTAACACTATTTCACAAGAACCATTCCTGATTCAGATGTTTTATTAATAAGGATAAATGTACTGTTCCAGAATCCAAATCATTCATTTTCAACTTGGGCAGAAGAAAGAACACAAGTAATAGGATAATAAAATATCAAAATATTTTTGCTTCTCTACAGAAAATATAAGTAAGCTTTGACATAATTTCCTACACAAAGGTGTTACAGTAGTGTATGTAAATTTTATATCTTAAGATTATTAATGGGGTTCAGATTTGCAAGGGGTGAAAAAAAAGCTGTAAGGCAGAAGTTCATATAGAATGTCCAACTTGATAAAATTTGAGATTCAAATTAACAGCATCATAATATCAAATACCCAAGACTTAACATTACAATTCATTAATCCATTATAATTCATTAGTCAAATGTCCCAAGGAGAGGGCAGAATGAACAATGAGTGTTTTCTGGAAATGAATTGCTAAAAATTAGTAGAGTCTAAAAAGACTTCAGAATTGGAAGCTCCAGCTGGGTTTAAAAGGATGGGGGAAGGGATATTACTCACTATTACAAATTTGGAGCACCACTTTAAAAAATAACATCCAGGAATGTCTCATCAGTTCCCTCTGCATCAGGCCACTCTGACTCTATCTTAAGCATTTTTTTTTTCCTTTGTAAAGATGAGATTTAGAAACATGCACATTGGACAATCTGCATTGATGTAGGCCAGTTGGGAAAAGAACATGGTTTAGGGTAGGATTTCAAATTGTTGCACTAAATATAATAACATTTGCAGTAGTGGCACTGTTCCATAATAATTTTAAAAGATTTCATTTTACTTATTGCAAGCCATTATCTGATCATATTTGACCTACATATTAATATTTTCATTATCATTCAAGCCCTTTTTTGCTCTGTACAAACAAATTGTCAGCCCTGTTCACTGAGAGATTATTTATTTACTCTGGAAATATCTGAAATTCTTTCACCCTATCTTTTCCTCTGGGACTCTCTCCCCTCCCCCAAAAGTATTGATATTAATGTCTGGGGGAGGGGGACACATCCAACCAAAACGTGAGATAGAAAGAGGCCCCTCTAAACGGTATACTATGGGAGAAGTAGAAAAACAAAGAGGAAAAAAAAAAAGAAAATGATAATTGTTTTCTCTAAGGCTATTATCTAATGCGAAGGCAAATAGTCAGTCTGGAAATCAGCTAACAGAAGGGGATTAGAGAGGAGATCTGAGAGTGGCTTGATTTCTAGCAGAGCTGTCTCTCCAGCCAGTGATGAGACGCAGGCAGGGCAGCCAGGAGCGCTCCAGATGGCCGGGGAAAGTGGTCGTCTTGGGTTACTGCAGGGCACTCGGGCCGCCGGAGAGCAGGCGGCCCGGGAAGGCATCATTAGGGAGCCAGCCTCACGTCCAGCCTGCACAGGAGAGGGCGAGGCTGGGAGGGAGGCCGCCCGCCCGCGCGCCCTAGCGAGCCGGGCCTGCCCATTGTTAACATATACTTGACCTCCGTGACCCCTGCACGACACAGATGTCTCCCACCTCCACTTCCCCCCCCACCCCGCCGCGGGCCCTCCCCCCTGCACCTGGTAGCGGCCGCGCCGCCGCCTCCCTCCCGAGCGGCCGCGGCGCCCGGGGCGCGGGCGCGCGCCGGGGCCGGCCTGGTGCGGGCGCTCTCTGCGCACAGCGCGCGGCGCTCCTGCTCCCCGGCGGACGCCCGGCCGCCCTGCAGATAAATGCGTCGCCTTCCTCGAGAGTGAGCGAGGGCGGGCGAGGCAGACGCAGACGCCGCCTGTGACAGTGGCAATTCCCTGCGCCCCACATCACATTTGTCTGCCACAGCAGCAACAACAGAAAAGCGGAGGGAGGGAGGGAGGCGGGAGGAGGGGAGCGGAGCTCCGCAAGTCTTGGGTTCTGCGTGGAGGCTGCGTTTGGCTGGCGTCCCCGACCCCGGGCTTTTTGCACCGCAGCTCACAGTGCGCAGCGCCGGACGGCCGCAGGCGCTCCGCCGGCGACTCCGCGGCCTCGAGGCGAGCGCGCGTGGGCGAGTGGCCGCGGACACTCTGGCCTCGCTGGGGAAGGAGCGCCGCGCCCTCGCCCCCTCGCCCCGCGGGCCGGCCGAGACGACGGGAAGTTTTATTTGCAGCTCGGAGCCCGTGGCGGATGGTGGGACTCTCCAGCCCAGTGCAGTGTAAGTGCCCGCGGGAGGGCTGGGCCGGCGGGCGGGCGGCGGGGACGGGCCCCCGGCTATTACGGTTAATTATTATTCTGATGACCGTCATCTTCATTTGGATTATTCGGCCGAGAGGCTGCAGGCTGTGCTTGTCGCTCAGCTAGGGTAGGACTACACACGGGCCGAGGGGAACATCGTGGGTGATTCCAGTAGGAGATGACACTGAACTTCACGGGTCAGCTAAGGATGCAATTTTCGCTCTTTGATTCCCCGCGCAGTTTTTTTTACAAATATTTTTTTCTTTCCCCTCCATCATAGCGGCATGTAAGCAGGAAGATGTTGCGTAGCTCCCACCCCTCACCCCCGGACAGAACAACTGGTCAAGGTGCCCACGGTGCGTTTGGCAGGTGGCCCTGAACCAGCGTCGTGGGGGGTTTTAACTAGAAGGGAGAGGCATGTTTCGATGGTGGAAAACTTAGCTGTAAGAGCAGGAGAGGCAGAGTGTTAACTTTGAGACCCGGCTGCGACTGTGGTCCGGGTGTTTTTAGCGGCATCTGGGCGCCCTGCGCCCGCCTGAGAACTTTCCCTGTTACTACTGGGCGTTTGGGGTGCTCGAGCCGGAAGCCCCCGGGTAGGGGGCGGGCGGAGTCTCCCGACCGGGCATCTCTCACCCCGGACGGGTCCGGGACTCCATCGCCGGCGATCGCTGAGCAGCGTCGCACCTGCCTTGACCTCCGCTCGGGGCCCTCGCCACTCGCCCTTTGGGGGGGCTCCCCTCGCATCCCCGACTCGGCCTCGCGGCTCCCGAGCGGGGCGCGGAGCTTTGTGCCGGGCGGCTGCTGCCCAGCGGAGCGCAGACGGGGAGCCGCGTCCGCGAATTCCTTTCGTTTTCCAGAAGCCGGTCTGGTGAGGCGCCCGGGCCCCGCCGCCAACCGCTCTCCGCGAACCTTAAAGGACTGGGTTGGTTGGCGCGCCCAGACCCCTCTCCCGGGGCGGACTTTGCGCTGGCCAGGACGCCTTAAGCAGAGACGGTTGCGTCGGCCCAAAGCGCTTAAGTCCATTTTTTGAACCCCCCCCCCCTTTTTTTTCCTTTCCTTTCTTTCTTTTCTTTTCTTCTTCCTTTTTTTTTTTTTTTTTTTTTTTTCTTGGTAAGGGCGGTCAACCCTTGGAAAAGTTTGAGTACTGGGATGCCGGGAAGTAGGATGTGAACCAAGACTGTTACTAAAAATAGTATCCACCCCCTCCGCCCCAGGCCTTTCAGCTTGCAGGGTTTGCCTGGGGAGCCTCGCAGCCCTCGATCTCCTTATTCCTTGCTGAGCAGAGGGGAGAAGTCTTTAGAACGTAGCCTTTTTTTTTTTTTTTTTTTTTTAAAGATTGGGCACCTCAAATCCCAGCTTGCCCCAGCCTGGCTGCTGCTCCCTGAGGGAACCTGCAGAATGTCGCTTTAAGGAATAGCTAGTATTCCTTGTGGAGAGGGTCCTGCACGACCAGTCACTGAGGCCAGGGCGAGGGAGTGAGGACCAGGAGAGCTGGAGAGGCCACTTCAGACCAACTTCATGTGCTTAATGTAACTCTGAGCCCCCTTGAATTTTTAACTTCGCTTCCCTTAATTAATCTGCCCAGGGCCTGTGTATAAATGGCTGTCCACAGCTGCTGCAAATTGATTTATCCCCTGATAAAGGTCGGGTTGCTGACCAAAGCATTTTCTTTCTACCTTCTGTGTGAACTGAAATCTGTTTTACAGGTTTTTGTTTTTTGTTTTCTTTTCCCCTCTCCTAGTCTCCTTTTAAACATCTGTATGCTTTTTAAGTGCACTCAGTGGCTTTTATTATCTTCCCCCTCCCTTTGCATAAAACAGGAGTGGAACTGGTTCTGTGCCCAGTGAGCCCACACTCACTAGAATACAAATTGACCAGCTTCTCTGTGATAAACGGTTTGTTAGTGTTGGGGGCCTCCTTTTAGTTTATCGCTGTGTTTTGCCTTGACCATGTGAGTATTCTGCTGTGCCCAGTTTCTCCTGTCACACAGTTCCTTAGAAAAGGTCAACAAACACCATTGTTTCTTAAACCATCATAGCCCCAACCTGGGCGTTTATGTCAGCTGTGATGTGGACAAACAGAAGCAAATTCATACTTCTGTGGATTTTCCCCCTGATTTCTCCTGAAAGTCTAATTTGGTATTAACATTACGGGGGCTTTCAAATAGCATAGATAGGGCTGTCTGGTTTCCTTTCCTTTTTTTTTAGTGGTTGTTATTTTTTAAGGGAGGTCTGATCATCTCACCCAGGATTCATCAGGGAATCTTAGTTTGACCCAGGCTTTTCTTACAGCCAGGATGGATGCTGAGGAACTTGAAGACTATCATTGATTTACTTGTACTGTATTTAACATTTGGTATTTCTTTGGTTTATTCTTTCAAAAGAGAAAATTCCAACCCAGTAACCCAGGAATCAGGCTCATTCTGGGTGCATGTTAAAAACCGACTTTACCTAAGATTTATGCTAAGAGAAGAACTTTATATTAAAAGCCTTTGTGTAAGCATTAATAATTTTGTTGTAAACCATTTAGACAGCACTTTATGTGGAAAGCTAAATATTGAGTGGGAGCATTTGAGTGTGTATTTCTCCACACCTAGTCCAGTTCACATCTAATAAAAGCAATGGGGAAAATGGTCTATTTTTTCCTTAATGTTTGGACAACTCAAAGCAGCCCAGAAGTCTTTGAAATGATATTTTCCTTTGTCAGCGTGGTCTCTGTGACCCACTAACACTTGCTATTAATTTGATTTTTCAAAAACGATTCTTAAAGGACCTTCCTAACAAGAGGCATTATACTTGCAATACAATGCAAACTGCACTATTCAATTGGAAGTTGCTGGAGAGAGTAGGGCAGTGTGTGGTTGCAGCCACAGCACTGCAGCTTTTTAATATTTTCACAATTTGTCCTTCCTGAAGAAAAGTGAAATCTTGCTCTTAATGCCAGCATTGGATGATGAGCTCTCCCATCGAGGGTGTTAGTCTTCATGTTTGCAGAGAAAAGAGCCCTTCAAAATTGCAAAGAAATACACAAACGTAAGATGCCATTATCATTTATTTTATCGGAAAATAGAAGCTTAGCCAAAAAAAAGACTCACTTTTTTTTTTTTTTTTTAAAACATTGAAAAGGGATCACGAGAAAGAAATGCTTCCAATAGGAATGCTGGCCAGTGGTTGTCAGTTTAGGACATTCTTCACTGTCAAATCCTGTTTCTCACTTCTTTGATATGAACATCAGCTGACAGGCACTGAATACGGAGCCTTCTTCATTGAGGTTTTATGCAGGCAACATAGCTCTTCATAGCAAAGCAGTCTGAAAAATTGGCACCTGCAGGATTTGCATGTGAAAAAAACCCCGAGTCAGTTGCATTTTACTGGAGTCTATTACTGTAAGTTATGTAAGTTCAGTGAGAAAAGCTATTTATTGCTGTTTGGGTGTTTAAAAGTTCTTTTGTTTTATGGACACCTTATTCCTCATATAGTGATCCACAGGCTTTATTGATAGCAGAAGCAGGGAGACGTGATCTCTGGCTTCATACAAGTGATTTATTATGGAACAGAGTAATTTTTAACCATGTGCTTACAGAGTGCACTTATAGTCATAGTTAATTTTTTACACGTGGCTTAAAAATGATGAACTTAATACAACTTTCAGAGTCATCGATCAGAAGTTAAATACATAAAATTAAATGAACATAAATATCCTTTGAAAGCAACCCAGGATTTTAAGTTACGTTCTTTACTAGCAAGTTAAAATCTGTAAGAAAAAAATTAAACCTGTCATACGTCTAAACTTGAGGAAAAATGTGTCCCCCCCCACCCCGCACTTGTTAAATTGTCACTTAAGTGACTTTTAAAAATATCATATTTGACCCTATTTATGCAAAATAATGAACAACGTTAAATCCACTGAAACACCTTTGTGAACCTGGTATTATCCATCACTGGGAATATTTTATCCAGAATAAGTTATTATTACCCAAAGAGACACCTTCCAACTTCACTTTTTTACAGCCATTAATATAAGAGTTCCTAAATAATGTTTAAAGAACAGTGAACATTTTATTAAAGCAAACATTAGTTCAGTTTAATGGAGGTAATTGTAAGTGATAAGACAGAGCAGGTTATCTCTGTGTTGTTTAAACAGAAGGAGCTACTTTGCACCATTTCCAGTGGCCATCTGTAGAAGAGAAGGGTTTGCACCTGTCTGTCCACACTAATTATAGATTAGGGCCAAAGAAATGAAATTCGAGGAGGTTTTCAGCTAATGAAATCCATACTGATTTTATTGTAAATGCGTTTTATGTAAAGAGGGTGATGGTTGAGTTATGAGTGAATAAATCGGTATGTAGCTGCTAGGCACTTGGTTTTGAAGCACAATTCTGCTGCATTAACCTTTGATATTCAAAAAAAATAAAAATAAAAAGGACAAACAACTTAGGCATGGATGCTAGCCTTTGTTTGCCATCCCCAGCTACAATTTAGTGAGTAGCAGTAAGGTTCAGTGTACAATTTAAAAATGTGCTGTAAAGCAGCTTAAATGTTAAGAATATTCTAATGTGTTGAAATGCAGATGAAGAAGGGAGGTTTTGTTTTAACTTAGGTGCGTAAGACATTAGAACATTAGAAAGCTTTTTTTCTTTTATCTGCATTTCTGTTTCACATCCATGAGAAATTAAAGCAAAACGAGTGAGGAATGCGTTCTGCAATGAAAGGTCACATGAATGTCTACCACATCTGTTTATAGTAATTATGAACATAATTAACATAAGAATTACAAATGAAATAATGACAAGCTGAGCAATGAGATATTATGCCATAATGGTCATATGTTGGAATTCTCACATTATAGCACACTAGAATTCACATACTCAAAGAAAGAAAGAAAATGCTAGATTTTTATCTGAATTAATGCTCCCAAACTTATCTGCCTGGGGCAGATGGACTTCTTGCTCTTATAGGAAGGTAACCTATTATTAAGAAAAGAACTAGTTGAAATTAAGATTTCTGGTCTCCAGCTTGGACTTTAAGACAGCTGTGATTATAGAAACCACTTTCTGTAGTACGCTGATTCTGTGATTATGCTTCTTGATTATTATATGGCATTCTTCTTTTTTTTTTTTTTTTTTTAATTGAACGCTTTGCAGCAAAGTATTTGCTTTGGAAGAGAGTCATGGATTCTTCCCATTTGAGAATTGGTTGATCTTTTCTAGAACTGTGAGCCAAAAGTCAATGAACAAACAAGGGGGTACTAGGAGTGCTGTGCATGTACAGAATAAGAACATTGGCAGATTAGGTTTTGCACAGTTTTCTTCCTGCCTTTAGTGTTTGGATGCTTAAAAAAAAAAAAAATGTAAGCCTTTTCTGGGTTTGAAACTAGGAGTGCATTGTTTTGTTTTTCTAAATAGCATTTTGTCCCCCCAAGAGCTTGTAAAAATGTAGTGGGCATTTGTAAGTTGTATTTGTCTTCTTCCTAGAGTTGTGTTGGTTTTGCGGGTATTTGCATGTCGGCTGTGTCCAAATTGATCTAACTAAAATGTTATAAAGAGGAAGGTATGTGTGATTGCGTCTGGTTATTCTGAATGCAGTTTTCTGTAACAGCTAGAGAAAAGGTGAAAGGTGAGCTTTTATGAGAACTCAAATGATACTCCAGAAATCTGTTATTCAACTTAAAACATGTCAGAATGACCGATTTTCACCCATTTAAAGTTCACTTGATTTTGTAAGGTGCCCTGCCAAATGGCTTACTTCCTACACTTGCACCCCTCTCTAACTACTGAACCTGGCCACTTTTTGAAGATTTATGGAGAAATATTACCTTGTTCTCGTCTCAGTGATAACCACGAGGTTTTCCACATTATTGGATTACTGGAGGATTGTGGCAGACCCCTTTTTATCTGACATTCATTGCATGACAAGATTTTTCACACGTGCCCTTCCCCCCACCTATGTCCAGCTTATTTTCACTTTGCCTTACCTGTCAAATTTTTTCTTAATTCTTTTCTTGGGGTGGGCGCATGGGGTTGGGTGGGGGTGGGGGTGGGGGTGGGGGGTGGGGTCTACCACACATGAAACTGGTTTTTGGCAAAGTGTTCTGCAGGGGAGTGGTGATGAAACAATGCCTCTTCTCAAATTTGTCTCTAAGAGACTGTCTTCCTTTTCTGTGTTTTTCTCTACTAAGTAGCCTTATGCTTCCCTCCCTGCTACCGTTTTGTCCCTTTCTATCAAGATCCGTATATAAGCTATGTTATAACCCGGGAGTTTCACTGCGGCTGGGGTTACGGTGTATGTCATGCACAATTATGCAGTTTATTGGCTCCTTCATTCTGAACTTGCTCTCTTCATACTGCAGTGAGAGCTTCTTAACCAAGCTTCAGTGCCTTGAAATACAACACAACCAAATACGCCCCCTTCCCCCAATAAAATAACCTTCTTTGCTGCATTATCTGCACTCCATTAAGGATCTGATCAGATGTTCAGATTGTCTGATGGGTGCATTTAAAAGTGAAAAGGGGCTCCCATGGGACTACTCAGGTGTATCTCCCTCCTGACCCTGCTGGGGTGGAGGGTGAACTCTGGTCTGACGGAGGAACATTAGCTCTTGCTTGTTCTCTGATTGATTCTCGGGCTCTGGGTGGGTGAAGAGCTGTGAAGCAGCTCAGGCTGAGATTGATTGCCTCAATTTCAAATTCCCACCTCCAAAATAGACTCTCAGATGTATACATAGGGAACCCCCTCCCCCAACACAATTTCTGGAGGTGGAGCAGGTGTCTAAGTCACCTGTAGCTACCAATCACAAGTGGTCCTTCTTATCACAGGGATGCTGGCTGCACAAGTCTTCTGCTGGGACACTTTCAAGCCCAGGGAAAGACATTTCAGATCTGTGTCCATCTCCATTGGCATGGGTAGGGGAGGGCTGGAATTTAGGAGTGCTGGGGCCCGCAAAGAAAGGGACAAGAACTTCCACTTGAGGTTGGTCTGGAAGACTGCAGTAACTGCTGTGAGGGCTCAAATAGGTTTGTTTTGCAAATTGTGGCAATTCGAATGGAGGTGAGGTGGTGAATGTCTCATTGTTATGCTCTGCCGAAAAGGGGACTCTTGATCCCTTCTGACCTTGACAGAACCTCCAGAACGGTCACAGTCTGGCCCTGGAACCTGGGCGATGCAGTTTGCTAGTCTGCGTTCCTCCCTTTTTCTGGGAGGAGGGGGCAGTTTTGGGGATTGTAGGCAACCCCCAGCGCTGGCTGTCACCCTCAGCCAGCGTTGGGGTACCTTGTGCCCACTGGCCACCCCCCCCCCCATCCTGGGGCCTGAGCCCCCACCCCCTCCATCCCTTTTGGTTTCTTCCCTCCAGCCTGTGTCTCTCCCCTCTCCCTCGCTCCCTCTCTCTCCCACTTTTCCTCCCTCTCCCGCTCCGTCTCACACGCACCCTCTGTTTATTTTCCTGCTTCCATCTGGGCCCTGCTGATATTGTAATCACCCTGATGCACGTTGGCTTCTCTCCTCTCCCTCCTGCGCTCACACACTCACTCACACACAATGTGCCATCCTGACAAGCCTTTTACTTCTGATAAGCTCCGATGTGTGTTTAATGAATACAAAGCCGCGGTCTGGGTGCCGCCTCGGCTGCGGCCGCCTCTCCTGCGCTCCTTTGCCAGAAGGTAATCTCCGTGAACGGGGAGGGGAGGCGAGCCGGGAGGAAGGAGGGGTGGGAAGGGGGGGGGTGGGGGGAGCGGGGAAGCTGCTTTTCTCTTTCCCTCTCTCCCTTTCCAAATGATTCAGAAGTCGATAAGACCAGGAGAAGTGAAGATGTAACATGTTATCTGTCGCTCCTCTTAGCTGGCGGAGAGAATTTACATTTAAAGATTAGCAGAGGGAGAAAGAGAAATCTGCCTTTTGTTGTGTGGGGTTGAGGAGGAGGCATCAGTCCTGGCCTGGACGCTATCTCCCATCACCTCTGCTATCCAGACAGGACTCACCGAGGTGAGATTACCGGAGGGCCTTATCTTTAATTGGGTTTAGTTTTGCCAGTCTGAATAGGTTTAAAGAGACTCGATAAAGGGGGAACAATAGATTATTTATTGACTGAATGCTGAAGCCTTTAGATGAAGAGGGGAGAGAAAAAAGCTGCTTAACAACTTGATTAGTTTATTTTAATTTTTATTTTAAGGTGAGCCTGTCTCTCTTGTGGTGCAGGGAAGGGCCGTGGAACTTAGGCGAAACTGAATGACTTAAACGTCTTATTCTCTCTTCATCCCCCACCCCTCCCCGCTGTCACTGCCATCTCCCTTATTTTAACTGGAGTTTCATGTACCCCCTCGGTTTAGGATTGATAAACTGAGCAAAAAGGGTAGTGGCATTTGGAATTGATCCTTCGTGTTTGGTTTTGTGTGACTTGTTTTGAATGGGTGTTGGATTGATGTTAACGGTGGTGCCTACTCGAATGAGTGAGCAAAGGGAATGAAGGCTACTTTTAATATGCAATTGGTTGATTTTATGGTGTGGTTTCAACATGGTTTGGAGGAAAAAAAACATCATTCTGACTCTGTTAGGTAGATTTGTATTTTGGATTTGAAACACGGAGTTTTTTCCTTGGAGTGGGTTTAAAAAAAGAAGAGTGAAAAAATGTTTTATTGACTCAAGAGTGTCTTTCAAAAAATTATGGTATCAACTTTGTAATGTTCTTAAAATGGACAAGAGTGAAGAAATTATCGTTTGCCTCCTACACATCATCAACATAGGTGTTTTCATAGGTAAATATGATCCAGTAACTAAAAGCCTAATTAAAATTTGTTTAAAGCCAGGGGGGGCATGTTTCCTTGTTGAAGGCGGCAGATCGATTGGGTAAGACAATAGAGACCCATTATTTCACTTCCATTGACTGAGCATATTGACATTTCAGGTTTGCTGTTGCCTCAGTGAGCATGATGAAACACTGAAATTCACAGACCAACTGGCCAGAGTGGCACATACATTACCGTATGTCATTTCTGCCTTCGGGTTACCTTATCACCCAGGCAGAATGGGAATGGACAACCCGGAATCCTTCAGAAGGGGTAGAGCTCTTTTGGCTAAGAAACCGACAGGTAGCATGTCTCACGAGCACCTTTAATTTTACCCAGAATGGGGTGTCACAGAGAAACATGTGGAACACTTTTGTTTAAAAATCTGAGCTGCAGCCCAGCTATTAATCTTGCACATAGTACATATAAGGATACCCATTTTCAAGATTGATCTTTACCTGGTCTCAGATAACTCCAGGGAGCAGTTGGTCACATCACGTAGGTGTTTACCAGCTTGTGCTTGGGTATTAACTGTGCTGCCCCAGTCCGGGGCACTCAGACATTAGAGCACCTGCTAAATCTGTATCTATAAAAGAATATGTAAGACCCCTTCCAAAATAGGGCCTGACTTCGACTTTTTTGTTTCCTCTTTTCTTTTGGTGG
This sequence comes from Prionailurus bengalensis, assembly GCF_016509475.1. NCBI lineage: Eukaryota > Metazoa > Chordata > Mammalia > Carnivora > Felidae > Prionailurus > Prionailurus bengalensis. The sequence continues at coordinate 39,207,853 of NC_057353.1, read as the reverse complement.
GTACAAAAGCGAAAATTGGATATATATGTATTTTATGCCCATATACATGGTGTAGACCGTAATCAGTAAAAACAAATATGTGTATATTCCAAGCAGAGGCAGAGAAAATAGTAAGTATTTTCGTTATCTTCTTAGTATAATCTGTCCTTTTATACACTTCACATAGTCTTTGCATAACACAACTAAGTATTAGGCAAAACTGAGTCAAAGAAATTTGAGTCATACAGAAGTGAATATGGGGAAAAAAGCAGAAGGGACTTAACGTATTTTTTAAAAAGTTCAATGAAAATATAAAACTATCGTGAATATGCTTTATACACAGCAATTGTTGCCATCAAGTAGGTGACTGATGCCCTTTGCAGTGTTTAGAACAAAACTAGTCCTTTATACCATTTTCATGAAAATGTTAGGTTTCTATTTGATCAGCAGGTGCTGTTGAGATGAAAGCCATGTGTAAATTTTCAGAAGGCCAAAAGTGTCAATTCAGAAAAGGAAAGTGATAAGAGAAAATGCAATCAGTTTTCCTGTTTTCAATTTGTGCAGGATTTGAAGAGCTGTTTTGTTAAACCGCTGCATCTGCTCCAATATGAATATTGAGCCACTTCCACTAAAAATAACAGCCTATAATTTGGAAGCTACTGCAGTCTTTTGTTAGTGTGAGTGGGTTATTTAAAAACAAAAAAACAAAAAAAAATTAAAAAAAAAAGACAATTTTCTATTCTGACAATCTCTTGCCTCATGTGCATTTTCATTTGTTGGCACTTTTAGCCTCAGCAGATAAATGGTATTATGCAATTAGGACCTTATCTTGTTTGACTGTGAAAGAGGTTTCCATAGGTGAAAATCCTGGTAATATAAAAAGGGTTCACACAAAACAAAATTTGTTTTTAAATAATCTGCTTAAATATAGTTATTTAAGTTGAGATATCTGTTCCTTACATTCTCCAGTACTACAATTTTTAACTTGCTGCTGACTGTTATAACAAAGTTAACACTATTCCGTTGCATACTGAGCATTCTGTGATTTATTTCACCTTTAATATACCTGCAAATGTAAGTTTAAACTAATCAGGGATATTTCACCTAACAGGGCTTTCAGAATCATTTTTTTCATGCTTAAATAAAATGATTAAATTATGCTTGAGTGCCTGCATACAAAAGCTTTAGCTTCTATAGTACTGCTAATCAAATAAGTTTTATGGACGGGGAAAGCACCACATTAGAGAAAAATTGGATGCATTCTACCAGTGACATTTCTAGGAGAGACAAGTTCTTTTTAAATCATCTAATATTAATTAAGAAAACTCTCACACATCTTAAATAATCATAATAAAAATAATACTTCATCCCTTTAATAAGAAAACGAATGGCATTGCTCTCCATGTAAAACTGGGCATAGAGAATTAAGGTAGGAGGGAGACTGATGACATTTGGATCGGGTTCAGTATTGACTCTGTCCACAACTGCTCTTGGCTTGACTTGAGGCTAGAGAAATTGGTCCAGGTGGAGACGTGATCACTCCATAGGATCAGTTAGAGCTATGGCTTGACACTTGAATGGCCAGGCACACTCTTCACAGTTAAGCTCAGAGTATCTCCAGAATGGATTAAGGGGAAGACGGACATGGGGACACAGTAGTAGGATGGATATTAACAAAGGCGGCGTTTCTTCTGCAATGCCTACTCCAAAGAAGAGGTAGGAGAGGTGTTGAGTGTGTGTACCTGTGATCACATGTATGTAACCAGCCAAAGAATAATGCTTTTAAGAAATGTCATTTCCAGTTGGATGCCAAAGTGTGGCAAATCTTTCAGAGACCTGGGCAGCATGGGGGTGTATTCCCTGGTACAGCACCAAGTTCTTTGCCCCTCTCAAGAAATGGTATTGAATCACATATCAGTATAAGAAAGAAACGTGTCTGCGTTAGGGATGTGATCTTGTAACGAGTTGTTTTGTGCTGAAGCCACCTTCCGCGTTGAAGCCTCTGTACCTTGTAAGGCGTCAACAGGGGGAAGCTTCTTGTGACTCTTCAGAATGGTCATGCTTTATAAAGTGGCTCTTACATCGGAGCCACTGATAAAGCAATGCGCCACGGTTGAGGTTGAAGGCATGAGACCCTCCTGTTTGCCAGAGTTGAAAACGGTCAGTGCTGCTGAGAACCACTAGCAATTTCACTGACTGTGAGGGATCTACTTACAAACAAAACAAAACAAAACAAAACAAAACAAAAACTGCTTTGATAGCTCTAATTGAGATTACCTTATAATACAATTCCTGAGGGAATAAAGCAGGCATTTGTTTTGGAGATTTCACATTGGTCAAGCTCTCTAAAGCAAATCACCAGTTGAGTGAATAGGGCCTTTCGAATATAGATCTTGTCGGATGAGGACACAGATGTAGAAATTTCCCATTTGTCCCACAGTCGCAGTAGCTCTAAGTACCTTAGGGAATGTGATTGACTAGATTCATTAATTTTTCAACAGCTGGGTCCTAGACCACTTCTGAGTGTGCACTGACCAACCACCTAGTTGTTGGTCTTGGGAGAGAGAAGACCTGACAAACATTAGAGATCTGCTGTGAGCCTGGAGTTAACCTTCCCATACGTTGTCGTTACTGACTTTAAGTCAATTATAAACCAGCCTATCACTTCATTTCGAACACTTGGGAAATGTCTTAGTGGCTCTTCTGGCTAGACCTTTTGCCTTAATATGGAAACCCGAGATTTTCTTGTGTCTCCCAACTTTATCACCTGCTTTGTTCCCAAGTTTGAATAATTAGAGGTTTATTTTCTGAATACATGGCTTAATATGCTTCTCAGCAGCCACGATCTGTGCACCCATTGTTTTCTTATGCCCTCACCCCAGCCTAGGAATCAGATTGGCTACTAGCTGATAGACATCCTTGGATATGCCCAAGTGTTTGCCAGTCTGTATCCCTCAGTATCTCCTAATCCAGGCTTTTCCCTTACTAAATTGTGTTCCCTCGTCCTGCACCACACCAAAGCCAAGAGGAATCAGGTTGTTAGTCCCTTTATTGATCTCTGGAGCTCTCTTCTGCCCAATGTCCCTCATCCCCGAGGCTTGGCCCATCACACTTGGTCATACTGTATTTTGATCTCTACATCTTCTACTTGGCCGGGTCCAACTTCCCGGTCATTTCTTAAGAGGAGAAGGATTCTGCACTATTTGGAGTGTGCAGCTATACTTGTGTGCTGTAAAACGCTCTGTATTATAAAAAGAAAGATATGGTGTGTACATTCCCCTGACGGATGGGTAAACTGGATTTCCCTTTCCAGCTCAGTCACTGTTTTGCTGTGTAGCCTGGGATGCATTCCAGCCTTCAGGTGAATTCTTCAGAAGTAAGATGAAGGGCAGATTCAGTGTTCCTTAGGCTTCTCAACTCTCTCATGTATGAGTTTGTGTGTGATGCTGAGAGGAGGCTTTTAAGGATTTCCCATGGTTAGGTGAATGAAAAAATTTCTTAATTTTTCATTTGGAGCTGGGGGCGCATCTCCTCTCCATATGGCTGGGAAATAGAATCAGTGTAGAACATCATTATCTCCTCGCTCTCCTCCATTGAAAAGAAGTGGCATTGAGCACAGGGAGACATTTTTTCCACAGCCATCCTGGGTCTCAGATGACTGTCTAAAATTTTAGTTGTTACTCTACCTTTTTAAGAGGTGAATGATGGAGGAATGAGTCTGTTTATGCGGTGAGAAGGAATTAAATATTTCAGGTTTTGCTCAAGGAGAACAGCCTTTATGCTTTTACCTCATGGCTGCTGGACAAGATGAACTTGGTGCTTGGGGGCAGGAGTGAGGGCCTAGGAGCTAAACCATGGTGGTGATTAGTTGTGCTTACTAGGCATGCGCCGTATCCTGCTGTCTCAAGGTGTGGACTTAAGTCACTTGGAAATTTAGAAAGTGACCTCCATAAACCATTTTTGGAGAGAATTTGGTAAGTAACAGCTTCCTTAAATGAACAAGGGCACATTATCATTTGGTTAGGAATCAGTTCTTAACTAAGACTGAAGTTACCCTATTTGTATTGTCTGAAGAAACAGTCTGCTATCGGTTTTAAATGCCCAGTTATTACCAATAACACTTTGATTTCCTGCTTTAGTTTTTCAACAGTTTAGGCATTATTAGAAGTTTAAGCCTAATTTGTGAAATTGTCAATGAGGGAACTGGGCTGGATTTCTTTGGAACCTTGGAGCTATGGCATTCCCGTACTTACGATTTGATGAAGGAGAGCACTTTGTCATCATCCAGGATGGCAGTAGAAACTTCTGCTGCTTACTAGGAATATCTGCAATTGGCAGGACTTGGAAGTTTGTTAGCAATGGAAGCCACGCGAATTACTTTCGCTTCGCTGGTTGTAGAAGACTTTTGTGTTGGCATTCGGAGTTCAGTGGGAGGCCAAATGGAAGTGATTTTGCTTTTCTTCTTTTGGCCACCAAGGAGAATGCCTTAGAAGTATGAGCTCTCGGTTGGTACCTCACTTGACTGGATTGGTCATTGCATCAGAGAAATAATAGAGAAAATGTCATGAGATGTCATGGCAGTTTGTCTACAGAAGCGCAAGAGCTGGGTGGCCGCCAATCATAGGAGAGGAAACAGTGTGAGCGCAGCGATGGGCTAGAGGTGGTCGGTAGAGCACGGGGAGGGAAAACTAGCTGTCTGATGCTATTATGAAGAGTATTTGAGAAGTCTTTGCCACGAGACCTTGTGGGGAGCGCCCCTGTGCCACTCAGGTAGGGGATCGGAGAGATCTTAGGAAAGAAGGTAGGTCGTGGGACCTGCAAATGCTGGGGTACAGTTGTGGTGCCAGGGAACCAGCACAGCAGCGTCGTGCACAGACAGCATTGCGAGTGCACATCCGGTTGGGCAGACCGAGTACCAGCACCTGGAAGGTCATCCCCCAGTGGATGCTGCACGTGTGGTGCAAGTTGCACCTCAGATGCAAAGTCTTAGAAAGTCGGTTGGTCCGTGTGGTTAAAACGAGATGTACTGTGCCCCGTTCCCTAACCTCAGGATCTAGGAAGATGTGAGCTGTAAGACAGGTCATGAAAGACTGCTAGTTTATTTCCTGAATCTATGCATATGTTATGTAGACAGTGATGAGCAAACACAGCTGGGAAGAACAGCAGATGATATTGGGACTGGAAATGTGGTGTTTATCAGACTGACATAGTAATCCTTGTTTCCCGTGAAAGTGTTCTTTTTAAGTGACGGTTAGGATTCTGTAACTTTTACCATGTGTCAGACAAGTATTCTCGACTACCTTTTGCGTACCTGTCACACATTCTCATTCTCATCTCTAGCTGGGTTTATTTAGAAATGAGGATTTGGCCATATGTGGGTTTGACCTCTGATGGGAAGCAAACATGGACCATAAATTCTCATCCTTTTATTGAATAAGGATAGGTAGGTCCATTCAGGTCTAAATGGAACATAGATGTGATCAGTCTCCGTTGACTTGTCCAAAAGTGAGCCTGGATTTGGCTAGAGGCAGCAGGTATAAAATATCAGAGGACAATATAAATGAAAGAGCAGCAAAATGAGCAACCCATTAAACCTAATTCTCCTATTTTTTTTAAAAAACTGTTTATTTATTTTGAGAGAGAGAGGTTTCATGAGTGGGGGAGGGGCAGAGAGAGAGGGAGAGAGGGAAAGAGAGAATCCCGAGCAGGCTCCATGCTGTCAGCGCAGAGCCCGACTTGGGGCTTGATCTCACGAATCCTGAGATCACGACTTAGGCTGAAATCAAGGGTGGGACGTTCAACTGACTGAGCCGCCCAGGGGCTCCCAAATGTTCCTATTTTTAAAGAAACACATAGGCTCTTTGGGGAGTCCTAGTAATGACTCCTTTTAGATTATCTGAAAGAAAATTAAAAATTCACTCTGGCTTGTCAGTTGGGAGTAATAAATTGCTAAATATTTAATGGATGCCTGCTATGTGCAAAACGAGGTGGTAGGTATCCATGAGTGGGTGTACATGAAACTCAGTGCGTGCTCACGTCCCACTGAAGATAGACCCACTCAGGTCAAAGAAAACTGCTACCTAAGTTGGTGAGCCTTCATGACTTAACCGATTAAATGCACCAGTAAATGAGATTTTTTTTTGGGGGGGGGGGGGCGAGTTGGAATTTCACCTTGTCTTAAAACAGGATTTATCAAAGTGAAGTCATCACAATGGGATTCTGAGCGGTTACAAAGTAGGGATGTGGAGTACAGAAACCCAGATGTGGGAGAGGCTTTCGGAGGACTAACGGGGTGGGGTAAGTGGGGCTGGAGAGAGAATAAATTAAAGAACGTGGCTGTGTCAAAAAGGACTCATGGGTGATGATTGGGAAATAAACAGATCATAAATGTCTTGGGTGTGAAGCATTTTGATTTAAGCTTTATCTTCCGAGCAAGCCAGAAGTTTTTAAAACTGTGTCCTCGGGGTGGGACGGGGCGCGAAAGCTGCCCGGCCCGGGGTTCAGACCCTTTTATTTGTCTTAGCACCGTGAAACCAGAAAAATTCTGCTTTCACAATAAATTGCTCTATATGTTAGATTTCTCTGGCTGGACTTCTTTTGGACAAAGGGTGCCATGGGCAAGTAGATCTCACAAAAGCCAAAGTAAAAACAAAACAAAAAGTCGTGCTAGGTAAGGCGAAACCATGGACCCGGGTGAGGTCGCGTTTCTCAAGAGCTGGTCCGACAGTGACCAGTCGGACGGATCGGAGTGGAGGAATGACTGGAGGCGAACCAGCCAGGAAGCCGGTGGCAGCAACTCAGATTTTAGATGTTGTAGCAGGATGATCAGGATTGGGTCTGTAGGACACAAAGGAGGAGGCAGATGGATGAGGCATTGCAAAGGAATAATCATTAGAACTTGGATATAGGGGTGAATTTAGAGAACTTGCATTATGTGTCCAGTGCATTTCTCTGGCCAGAATTTAGAATCACTCCGGTGGTTTAAGGAGAAGCTTCTCTACTCCTCACAGACACCGAGTGTCATGTGACTCAGAGTCTCAGCCTCCAGAGAGAAGCCTCAGAGCCCAGGGGTGTATCCCTGCCCCAGGGATTCCTGTGGTCTAGCCCCTTGTGGAAAATGGTGACAGGGCTGTGAAGTGATAGGTGTTCCTTCCAGAGTGGCTGTCGCATGGAGGATGTTTATTGATCTCTCTGGGACTTGGCTCCCTCCTGTGCTTTGGCTTCTTGCATGAATTTTAATCCGTTCTGAGATCCCTTCCGTTTTGTAGGTACCTCTGGGCCATGCGGGGTTATAAGAAGTGGTGAGGGGGGTTGGGTCAGACTCTTAACTTTCTAGCACAGCAACCTACCTATTTGACATTTCTCGAACACCAAACTTGTATTTGCAGGATAATTTGTGAAACTTCATTCAACTGTAATGTTACATAGAGGAGAAAAGACAGGGAAACAGAGAGGAAGGAGTCAGGAAGAGGCCCTGAAAGAGCCGAAGCATGCTCACAAACCAGTGTGCCCCAGACTTTGTGGGGACACACTCCCTGGGAGGGGAAGTGAGTTATTTCAACCCTCATTACTTGACAGTTATTTGAACCCACATTCATTCATTCAGTACCCCAATCGTCTGTAGACCAAATAATTTCATGCGATAACATTTTCAGATACACTTTAAAAGAACAAAAACGTGTTAAAACTATACTGAGTTACTAGAAACTTGTCTTTATGTGCTTTACGACCAGCAGATAGTAAACACAATACAATTATATGAAGGACCACAATTTTTTGTTTGAAAATAGAGGCCTCACATGGGAAAAGTAGAGGAATCCCTTTTGCATGTGAAAGGGCAGTATTGAATCCTGAAGATTAAGTTGCTTGCAAATCATCTTCCCTGTTTAAGGGATTTTAGTTATTGAAAGAAACAACGGGGAGCCTGGGTGGCTCAGTCGGTTGAACGTCCTGCTTTGGCTCAGGTCATGATCTCATGGTTCATGGGTTCAAGCTCTTCATCGGGCTCTGTGCTGTCAGCACGGAGCCTACTTCAGATCCTCTGCCCACCCCCCATGCCCCTCCCCCGCTCGCTCTCTCAAAAATAAATAAACATTTAAAAAAAGAGAGAAACAACAACAAAAATCTACCAATTTCTGCACTTTTAGGTCTGGGTTCATCAAGATAATGTTACTTCGGGGTCTTTCACCTTGTTTTGTCCAGAATCATTTAATTTGAAAATATACTGGTAGTTCTCTTTTTACTTTTTGAACTTTAACCAAATTTGGAGTTTGTGGTTTTGTTATAAAATCTCTTGGAGTGGAATTTTGTAAGACTTTTTTCCTCTGTTGTCAACTGTGCTTGATAAGAATTAATCACCGGCAGTCAGAAAAGGACTTCAGCATAAAAATCAATCTATAGTGTTTAAAAAAAATGAGACCAGCTTACATGTGTTGATGTGGAATCATTCCTGAGATATATTGTGAAGTGGGAGAAGCCGGGAGCAGAACATTATGTGCCATATGCTACGTTTGTCCAAAAGAATATGCATACACTTCTCCTTGCAGAGATATGTACCAGCATCTGACAACAGGAGTTGCTTTGGGGAAGAAAGTGGGGTCCAGGCATGGTGATTGAAAGGAGATTTTTTTGTTGTATGTCACCTTGGTCCTTTGAGCCTTTTTGCAAATCTCGTACGTGTTTCACTCACTGTAAAGTTAGAGATTGCAGCATCAGACCCGGATTGGCTGGTTCTGGGACCCTGTCCTTCTGGGGGAAAGTCATGCTTCTGTCTTCTCTGCCAAAAGGCAGTGGAGTGTGGAGGGGAAGCGGCCCAGCTTCCAAGTGCTGTCCTACTTGGTGAATCTCCTTCTACTCCCCCCTGTTCATCTGGAAATCATTCTCATCTGGATAATCATGGCATGACCTCATAAGGTTGTCATGAGAATTACATGAGGTGTTATGTATGGAGCATAACTGTTAATAAAGACTTGCTTATTCTTAGAACATGACTTGGCCTCTTTGGAACTGCCCATCACGATTCTAGAAACCCCCTGTAGGACCTTCTCTTCTCTCCACATGATTCTTCTCAGTCACCTTGCTTCAGCAAATCCTTAAAAGAACATCTAGCCCTATTTGATGTCTGGGGATATAGAGGTGTTCAAGGCATACAACACTCCGATTTGCTAGACCTTTCTCACTTCAGCCTTCATTAAGACCCATTTTCCAGGGAACACACTTTGTCGTCTCCTAAGTCTCAAATGAAACCACTTTCTGAAGACTTCATGATATCTCTTCCTCAAACACTGGGTTTGTCACATCCAACTCTTTGCTACTATCCGTCTGATTCAGACTTGTCTGCTGGTTGTTTGTAAGTCTGGGACAATTGGGGTACTATTTGCTGCTTTGTTAAGTAAATTTTTTTTGAAAACTTATTTCTTGAACTCAAGTTATGTACTTGGTACCGTCCTGAAATATTTCATTGCTAAGACCTAGAAATCTTTGATTTCAACCGCATGTTGTTTCTCTCCCAGTTTCTATCTATCTCGGTCCCCTTTCATTGTGTTCTCTTATCATAGAATGTACAATTTATTGCTGCTGTATTTTGGCTTGTAAGTTTCTGCAACCAAAAAAACAATACAACCCCATCAGCTCTAGTCAGACTGTGCACTTGCATATTCATATGTGCACATCTTAACCCATTTTATTTTATTTTGTTTTATTTATTTATTTATTTATTTATTTATTTATTTATTTATTTATTTATTTTTACCCTGAAGTTCACAAGTGTGCTTTCTGTAAAGGGTGAACTCCCTGAAATTGTAAGGAAAATGCTGTGTGTAGGGATGCATTTGTGAGCTGAAACTGTCCCTTTGGTCAGGGACACAACAGGGCTAAAAACCATGTTAGTGGCTCCCAGCTTCTCCGCTCCCAGATGCCCCCCACATTATCGCTTTCTCTCCTTTGGCTGCCCAGGGCTGCTGTTTTCTGGGCAGATTCACGGGCTGAGGACTTTCCTCCTGAGTAACCTACCCTGGCCGCCTACCCCCCCCCCCCCCCATCTTATCTTTTCTGACGTTGTACGGGATCCCAACTGCTCTGCTGCTCAATGAACTAGATTTACAACTAGGGAAGGTACTGGATAGGATAACAGGTCCATCTCCCCCCAAGATTCTGGGACTCAGAATACGGAAGCGAGTGAAAATACCACTTTTTCCTTCCAGGTAACGTTTTCACTTGAAGACATCATTTCAGAAGAGCAGCCTTCTGTTCCTTCACGCAGGTGGCCGAGCAATTTCAGGCAGATATGCATGCATGGTGGTGGGAGGGGACTGAAGGTCTTCACAGAATGAGGTTCACGTACCATCTTACTGAGTCCTCACCTGGGAATGAACTCATTTCCTAAATCACTCCTAGAGGCTTTTACCCGTGCCCCAGGTCACCCCGCATGTGTGCTGGGGCAACGTCTGAACCTAGGTTTTCTGATTTCCACACTGCTCTGTTCTAGGACTCACTGTCACTCTCCTCAAATCTTCAAATCCTACCACCTAGGAGTTTTCCCCATGAACAGGGCCAGCCACACAGATGGCAGGTGGGAAAGATACTAAAGTTCAAATGGAAAATTATCAAGATTTAGGACTGCTCTTAGAAAAGTTACTGTTTAGAGTGTAACAAATACCACTGTTTTGTAAGTTTCTGAGGTGGGGCATGGGGAGGCAGGAAAGAGAGAGAAGGAGGGGAGGGAGATGTTAGCTGATGAGGAACAGCAGCAAGCAGATCCCGTTTGCAGCCGGACTCTTGTAGATCTCCTTTTCGAGGTGTGTGACCATCTACCGTGAGTGCAGATACTTTTCAGAGTTTTGTTTTTCTTTCACGTGAAAGTTGCCAGCATGGGACAGATGCCTTTATTTGGAGAAACCAGTCTTTGGAAGTAATTGGTTCTCTCTCCTCTTATCCCCCAGAGATGATCTTCCACAGATGAAATTAGATGAGTAAAAAAAAAAAAAAATTAAAAATATTAGTTTGTGGTATTTTTTATTTTTCGCTGTAAAATGTTTTAGGACCTGCGGTTTAATTCCACATATTTTGGAACTGTTGACTGATCATAAATATTTTTATCACTATTCGTACAGTAGTGACTTTCAGAAAGGAAAACTTATGGTCGAACTAGATCATATTTGAGTAGTGACCTAATGCTTGAAACCATCGTATTAAAATAGGTAATACCAGCTTTCTACTATCAAATGATGGGATCTGAGCACATGAGATCAAACAGTGCTTGCACTAGGGAGGCCAAGATAGGCACTTTCTAGTATTCTCTCTTACCTTCGTATCATCCTGGTAAGTTAGATATTACTATCCCACTTTAGAGATTTACATCTGAAGCTTGGAGAGGTTAAGTGACACGTTCAAGGTCAAATAGCGGATAAGTGTAAAAGCTGAGAGTCCAGGCCACCAGAGCACGCATGCAATGGGCTTCCAAGTGGTCAGCGTGTGTAGGCCACAGTCATTTTAGGATATTTTGTTTTATTGAAAATGAAATTAAATCTGTAACACAGGAGATATTTGAGAGCTTCCTGCTATTTAAAATTGCCTTGTTCGTTAACTTGTGGGTCATCCTGCATTATCGATTTGACTAAAAATAATCATAGCTGGGGTGCCTGGGTGGCTCAGCCGGTTAAGCGGCCAACTTCAGCTCAGGTCATGATGTTGCAGTTTGTGAGTTCAAGCCCCGCTTCAGGCTCTGTACTGACAGCTTGGAGCCTAGAGCCTGCTTTAGATTCTGTATCTCCCTCTCTCTCTCTGCCACTCCCCCTGTCATACTCTGCATCTGTCTCTCAAAGTAAGTAAAAGTTAAAAAAAATAATAAATAAATAAAAATAAATCATAGCTTAGTCTCCTGCCTTCTGGTTAATATATGTTGTAAAATAATATTTGAAGGATTTAAAAATAATCCTTTATCACAATATAAGAAAAAGGGCTTGAAGATAGACGAGATAGTATTTGATCATCATTTATTCCTTTGCTCACTCAGGCAATGCTGAGTGAACACTTTCTGTGAGCCAGGCACTGTGCTAGGCGCTGGGTATGAAGACTTGAGTAAACACAGCCCCCTTCCCTCGTGGCCCTTGTGATAGAATGAGTAAAGTCCATCAGGGTGGGTTTGAAGGCATAAAGAGAGAATAAGGTGAGAGCTCTTTCTAGTAGCAGGAAACTCAGTTGGTAAACACAGTTGGGAGCTAAGTCTATGTGTAAAAACTGCTAGAGTGTATTTACTCCTAGAGCTTGTATGGACTTAGGCTGAAGTTCTTAATCATGGTGTCCTACTGCTCAGTGTGTGGCCTCACAGCCCAGGATGCCCTGGGTGTTTCCCATCTAGGCCTATGTACGTGTAGTACTGGTGGGAATGGGCTCAGGTGAACAATGGCAGGCAAAGGTTGCCCAGCCAATATGGATCATAAATGCCCTTACAGTTAAAGGAAAGAAGGTGATCATAGGTCCAGGAGTGGTCAGGAAAAGGTTGATGAAGGCCACAGGAATTGAATTGGGCTTTATAGCATTTCAGTAGGGGGATTTCATTTGTTTCATTCTTTTTATTTGGGCTACTACTATGTGCCAAGTACAGTTTTAAGTATGGGAGAAAGAGCAATGAGCAAAACACACAAGGCCACCGCTTTCCGAGAGCTTATAGTTTGGAATGGGGGAGGGAGACAAGTAATAAAGATGTTAATAAAATTATTCCACATAGTGTTAAATGCAGTGATGGCAATTAAAAATCAGGGTTGGAGAGGATAATGAGGGTGCTGGTGGTATTGTTGAGACTTTATTTTGGGTGGTTGGAAAATCATCTCTGAGAAGGTTGTACTTGAATGAAACCTTAGTCTTTGAAGGAGCTGGGCATATGCAACAATCTCTGGAATGAGGCCTGAGGTCGATGGACAAAGCCATAAAGATGAGACAATGGATTATATGGGGGGGTTACCCCAGAAAGAGCTCCACCCTTACAGGGCATGGTCGGAACAGGGGCTGAAAGGTGTAGGGTTAGTGCCAAATTATGGAGGGTCTTGAGTAGCAGAATGGCACAAGACTAAGGACTATGTTTTTCTACATGTGTCTCAGGGGATGAGTAGTTAGGACAGAGGAGGAGAATCTGCATGAGTTTGTCATGGAAGCTTAAGGAAAGCTGGTGCTGTGATGAACGCCACTCAAATAACATAATGTCCCAATCACTTCCTGTTGGACACTGAGCGTTGTCCTGAAGTGCAGCATGCACGGTGCTTGGTTGACCACTTCAGATTAGGGGGTTATAGGAGGATTTGTCCTGCAAATGAGATCATGGAGGCTTTGACAAAGGTAAGCTCCCATCCAGTGTCAGGGACTGTACTTATTAAGGTGATAATTAAGTCAGATATGATAGAACAGGTTCCTTTTGTGATAATTCCCCTTGGAATACAAAACTAATGGTGTTTTTATTAATGCGAACGGACGGTCTTTATTATTATAAAATCTTTTTATGAAAGGAAAGAGAAAAGTTAAGGTCTGACTCAAGCCAGGTTGATAGAGAAGTGTGTTTAAAAAGGTTCATTTGTGGAATAACTATACGCATATTATTTACTAAAGGAAAAATGACCCCAAACGTTGATATAATTCTCTAGAGAAATGTATTTAGGCAGTGAAGGGATTCCTGGCAGTGACTGAGAAGCACCGTAATGGAGAACTGCACTTGGTCTCTTTTGAGGTTGATTCTGATGTGTTGTAGTCTTTACATCCTATTAAATTTTTGAAAGATAAACTGATACAAGAATGATTTGCCAAGGCTAGCAACTCTTCCTTTTAAAACCTTGGCTCGGTGTACACGCTGAAGGGATGGGGGAGTAAGATAAAAGCATTATAAATATGAGGTTAACTGAATTCAAATAGAAGGTTCTCTCAAGTTATTGCATTCCTTAGAAAATAAATACATTGCGCATATGGTTAAGATTGATCAAAAAAGTATTCTGTATGCCAGTGATTACATTCCCATCTGTGATTAAGGTTTTCTGTCTGCATCTGGTTTTCGCATTATATTTCTGTAACAAGAATCCTTTATATAGCAGAGTTCACTTTCTGTATTTTCTATTAGCTGCAGCTTGAACTACTGCACGGATCGTAGGTTTACACATGTGGTTTTCATTACTTCATACCATTGAGAAAAAGTAATATTTGTTTGGGAATGTATGTTTTCCACAATTTCCATGGTAATACAACATGTTGAGCCTTTTTAATAACACTCTTGTAGAACTACAAATTGTTTGAGGCATTCTACTCTTGGTGGAGCTTAGCTTTTAAACTTTTCTCAGTGTATGTTCCCCTCATAATGATGTATAACACATTTGAAAGCTGAGGATCTGAACAAAGCAATGATTAAAGATAAAGAAATTTTCCTCTGATTCGCAGGTGATACAGTCTTTAGTGTGGCATATGTATCACAGATATCTGGATGTATATTTAATCATGTTCAGTGCCATTGCTTATATTATTATTTCATTTTGGAAGACCATTTAATGTGTTGGATGCATAAAGCCCGAACATAATACTCCAAAGTCATTATTTTAAAAAATTTAAACATTAGCTTTTTAAAAAAATTATTCTGTTGATTTTGATACAGTGTTTCATATGGAAACTAGTTTAGTGGGGAAAATCCTCACGGGTAACTTTAGGTATACGCTGTATATTATTTGAATGTGTATTTCTATGCCATGTTAACATTTGAGAATTTATAAACACGCTGCACATTTAAAGTATTTTGTAACACTATCTTCCTGCCAACTTGCCTCCATTCACTTCAGAATACTCTGACTAAAATAGACACAAGCTAAAAAGTGACACAGTATATTCTACCTAGGGGAAGGGAATCATTTGTGACTGAGAAATGATCTTTTAAAGAAAGTTTGTCCACACAGTAATCTTATGTGCCTCAACACTGCGATCTACGACACCATTTTTGTTAATAAACGTAGCTATCACTATTTAGCAGTCACAAGAAGGAAGAAATAGACTCAGACTCCAGAGGGTTTATAGGTGCTTTGCCTCTTTCATTTGTCCAGTGGAGATTATGAACTATGGCCCACACAGGTACAATCCACTCTTATCAGTTCCTCTGATGACTTTAGTCAGTGTTTGCTGAAGCACAAAATATTATAAAATATCAACATCATGATTGAATCTAAGAAAAGTAGCCATTTTCTTCTCTTCCCCCATAATGTTTGTCTAATCTCTATTTATAAAATATTCTTACCTTAGTATGGAAACATTGGAAATAGGATTGGGTAGAAACTTACCCATATCTCCATCTTCTAGGAACAGTTACTTAACATCTAGATGTATTTACTTCCGGTCTCCCCTCCTTGCACCCCATTCCACCCCCGGAATGGGACGATTTACATATGCGTACATGTATCTATGTATTCCGGTCATTTTCTTATTGAAAATTTTGCTTTATGATTTGTTAGGTTGCATGGTAAGCTAAATGTTTCCAAGTATCGGCTGGGTGTTTTTACTGATCTTTGCTGAGTCTCCAGGCAATTTTCAACGAAAAAATACCTAGTACTGTAATTTTCCTGAATGTTATTTAATTTTTACCATAAGGAATAAAAAACAACTGATTGCATGATAGAGTCATAATGTCACCTATCAAGGGTATTGATTGTTTTTAATGGAATCTGCTTGTTTATATACGTCAAATTATATTCACCAGTTTTAATTACTAGGGAGTACTTTGGTTTCTTAAAAAAATAATAGCAATGGCCTTAGTAATACTTTTTGAGACTGCTTTTATAAATCTTTATTCCTTTGCATTTACTGAGTTCCTCCCTTTTGTGCATATGATTGTGCTTGAGTTATATAGTTCATAAATTATAAGAATTAAAGAGCGATACTTTTTTCTACACATAGTGGCTGTAGTAAGAATGGGCGAGTAATAGGCAGTCAATAAGTATTTGAGAATGGATAAATGAATGAATTCTAAAGCTGCCAAATCTAGCTGGAAAAATGAGAGAATTTGGATTACTTTAGAGAAAAAAAGTAGTAGGAGTTGGTTGATTTGGTAAAGTGGTTCACCAATAATTGTTGTTACTAATATTTTAAAACTACACAGGTTACTTGTGATTATTATCAGCTGTTTAAAACTATTTGAGCAAATAATGGCAGTGTTTAAATTTCAGAACAGTGAAACAACGTGGACACCACTTTGTTTTGAAATAGAATTTAATTTGCATGTACTATTCTATAAAATAAAATAAACACGTAATGTTTCAAAACATTTTCTAAAGAAACCATGATCAATGACAAATTATTTAATTTTTTATTGAACAAGGTAAAAATCGAACACATTGTTTTAAGGTATTGATGTACATATGTTTTAAACCAGTCAAAGGAAGAGGAGTTGCCAGGTTGAGAAGGCATCCAGCTTTGAGTCAGATGACTGGAGTTTTAAGAGTCTCTTAGAACATGTCATTACAGGAACTGAGAAAATGGAACTTGTTTTTGGACACTTCTAAAATTTAGAAGAGCTTGTATCTGTTTCTTAATACAAACAAAACAAAACTGGTATGTAGTATTATCGTTTAAGTGGACGGGTGTGATACTTCAGACTGGTTGTGATATATGCGTTTTCTTTCCCCTTTGTTGTCGTCAATAGAAAAGATTGATCTCTGGGCTGGTGAACATAATATCTGTCCCAGTCCGAAAAGGAGAGAGGAAATTAGCAGAGCGATTGGTGGAGAATGATATCTGTCAAAAGAAACACTTGGAGAGCACTGAGTTTAGTAATAGGTGACTGCCGGAAAAAAGGGAACTTTGAATATTGTCAAGGTAAGGAACAGACAAATATTTTGATTTTGCCATTTACTTACCAAAAAAAAAAAAAAAAAAAAGAAAGAAAAAAATCACTCTTATATTTTCCCTATAAATTATAATTGTGAAGGTTTCTTTTTTCTTCTTCTTTCCTCTGGTGCCTGTTAATAAAGAATTTGTGTTATATATTTAAAAAAAATTGTTTTTCACGTCTTTGGGTATGGGATTGGGAGGGGATCAATCAGCCTGGCTGTGGGAACCTTTGTTTGATAGCTTTGGGTCTGAAGATCTCAAATGATCAAGTACCAAATTTTTTTCCCACCCTCTCCTTGTTGCAGTGCTTCTTGCCATGTTTCATAATACATCTGTTATAAGCTGAGCAATACTTGGAGTTAAAGAGTAAAAGCTATGCCATGATTTCTGTGTTTATTGTAACTTGAGATGGTGTTTTTCTAAAACAGTTTGTTGACTAAAGAGGGAAAAAAGTGCTTTCAATTTATTATTTCTTCTAATTGATCCGGATTTTTTTTTTTTTAACTTTTAGGTGAATGTTACTTCCTAAGCAGAATTCATCTTCGTAGGCACATTAAAAAAAACAAAACAAAAAAATCTAACTTTAGGAAAACGGCAAATATAAACTGCGTATGTTACCATTTGGCAAGAGACCTCTTAAAGCCTGCAACATTTCAAAATGAAGGAGGACCCTGAATTATGGGTTCCAGAGAGTTGATGCCTCCTGTAGCCAGCTCAGTTTTAGGTTTAGTGGACTTGTGCAGAAGCACAGATGAATAAGGATGAGCCGTGCCAGGAAAAGTTGAGAGTTAACACAAATGTCGTGTAATACTGGTTGGCACTCTAGTCATTGGGAAGGGAGTTTTGAAAGTCTTTGACTGCCTGCCTGACTACATGGAAAGAGGGGTAGCAAAATATTTACCATCTGTGGCCATGGTTCTGGAAACATCGCTGCTGGTGCCCACCCCACAGTATCTACTCTTGCAATTGCTACAAATACTTATTGGCTTGTTCTGTAAGTTTCCAAGAAGGCGTTGGCAAATGAGGGTGTTTGTGTTTTTGAAAGACCACAGAAAATGAAATAATTTTCCGTATAATTGCAGAATCCTTTGAGGTAGCCTAAATTGTGATTTCGTTTCTACTAAAACTAGTAGTTTTCTACTTTCATTCCCCCTTCTTCATCTCATGATGATGTTTTCCAATAGTGAGAGAGAAGGCAAGGAATTCAGCTTTATTAAGTAGTTGAGACATCGCTCACCTCTGCTTCTACCTTCTTACCTCATGTACTATTGTTACTAAAAGTTAATTCTTTGAGAACTCGCATCTTGGTTGACTAGACTTCTCAAGTCCAAAACTAGAAAGATGTCAATATCTTAAAGGAAACTGATAATAATAATAATAATAATAATAATAATAGTAACAACAGCAACAACAGCAGCAGCAGCAACAGCAACAACCACTGCTTAAGAATGTGTTTCTTTTCATCTGCTATCAGCAGAAAGCACTTGTTTTAAAAGAGGATATAGCTCTGCTTTTTGCCTTATATATCTCTATGGGGGCTCTTAATAATATGACAAAATAATCTGAGATCCAGATTACCAATGGAAAAGGCTATTGGATTTAAACCCTTGAGCATATGTGGCAGATCCATAGCGTCTTGGCCTTTACCCACCCCCATCGCAGTACGATCTTACTCTCCTCTGGGCATGCGGGCTCTGTTTGCGGCCTGCTGGCAATGAACCATTGCAGCATGGAAGATCCATATTGAAAGCAAAAGTGCATGACAAAGACACACATTTAAAAATGACTTAATGTACGTTGTTTGTTATACTATGCAAATCCTGGATTTATAGCATCAGGTAGCAAACACCATGCTGAGTTCTTTTGTTCCTATATGTGTGCGTGTGCAAACATCCTTAAAAATATGATGTGTGTACACATGCACGCACACACACACACCCGCACACAATGTTTATATATACAATATCGTGTTGGCCGATTTTATAGCTGTTGGGATATCCGTTGGGTTTTCTTTCTTTATCATGTGGCATTGAAAATTTTACTCCTAGTCACTTCTTCCTTTTTGTAAAGGTAATGGGTGTGTAGAAACACGGGGTTCAGACTCAAGTTGATTCAAGAAGTAGAGAGGAACAGAAATTATATGCTTTAAATTTTTAAACACCTGGAATCCATTGGGTTCCTGGGGTTGTAATTTGGAGACAGGAAAAGAAAAGAACTATGTGAAGTTGAACAGTCGGGGCTCTAAGTGAGAACGGCCTGAGGTGGCGCCAGAGAGTCTGGTCTGTGTAGTGAGTTTGGTGGGGGGGGGGGGGGGGAGGAGGCGGTGGCAGGTTGTCACCAGGAGACCTGCTGCGGGGTGAGGGGGTGAGGGTGGGCGGGGGGGGGATGTAGGGGGGACGGGAATGACGCTGAGCTGAGCGGACAGCCACCAGTTTAGGTAGAAGCTGGTAAAGGCAAACTACTGCTGTTTCCCCCATGTTTTGAAGCATGCCCAAAATAAGCATAAGGCTTGGTCCTCTAGAATGTGATGTGAAGCTAGACTCCTGTAATGTTTGCCTTTGTGAGGAGTGGGCGGGTTTAGGACAGCTAGGGAGTGGTTGCCCTTAGAAGCCATGGAAGGAAAATACTAATACTAAGAAGGGTCCAGTGTTTGTCCTATTAAAAATAAAAACGATTTCCTGGCCGTCTAACGATGCAAGGGGAGTAGCATGGGAGACAATTATGACAGAAGAAACTTCTGTTGCAGAGTGGTATCTGTGTTCATATCATGGGGCGGCATGTTTATGTAGTTCCAATTTATAGGCATTATATGGGTTTCAGGAGCTACATTTGTATTTTTAAAAAGGGTGATTTTCTTAAGTTAATTTAAATGGTGCTGCACACCTTTAGATCCCGTTATTTTTATTAGGAAAAGAGGAAAGTGATTTTCTCAGGCAAAATTGCTGGTCTTTGAGAGCGTCTGCATTTATTTTTAGTTTCTCTTGGTCGTGTTCGAGGGGTCTGATAGCATTAATGGGCTTTACCCCACATGGAGCTTTGAGCTTATTGCAGCCTGCACACTGATCCCAGGTCAGTGTGATGCGTGAAATCAATTTATTTGAATCTCTTTGCCTCTATAGGAATTTGGCAGCATGCCAGTTGTTTTCATTTAATGTTCTTTGTGTTGAACACAGACAAGCAGGCACGCTTTTGTATTCCTCTCTCCTTTGGTCTCTGTCTCTTTCAGCCAATATTTTACTCTATGGATTTTGAGATGAAGGAAGAATATATTATTTATATGATTCTAATCATTGCTTAATGTGTGTGTGTGTGTGTGTGTGTGTGTGTGTGTGTATAAATGTACCACTTTCGTTTCTTTTAAGGGATAATTTTTATGTTCCTGAGTTTTCATGGTGACTTTCTTTGTACACCAATAGAGTTTTGTTTCAGTGAGATTTTTGAAGAAGCATAATAACCCACATCATAAGTGGTATTTACTTTGCCACAGTGTCCATTATCAAAACTGGAAAATAACAATGTTAATTGTTTAGTTTGTGAACTGGACTATCAAAATCATTTCTTGGGGAGCTTTTTAGAATTTGAAGATCTACACTTTAATCAACACATGCTAAGGAAAACAGGCTTATTATTTGGGTCTTATTTTCTTTGAATAACCCATCTTCATTAAGACACCAGGGTTTGGCATAGATGTTCCGTATATGAATTTTTATGAGGTTCTTGCCTTCGGTTAATTGTTTTGCTTTTGAAAATTTGGGGGGTAGTGCCCGGGAACAGCCACAGCACAGAGGTTTTTATTACAAATAGACTCAGACCTTTCTGTGGATGTTTTTGTAGGGAGGATTTGTTTCTGGGTCAGCTTTAGGAAGAGGTGGAGAAGGAAACGAGAGAGAGTGAGAGGCGAATGTTGTGTTGATGCCCGGGGCAGTTCTTGCGGAAGTTGATATGCAGAACCGTGGAGCCACAGCTTCAGGGTCAGGCTCATACCCCGAGCCCTGCTTCCTTGTTTAATTACCTGAAGAGCAAAACAGTCAGCCTGAGAGTGTGTGAAAGCCCAGTATCTCTCGCAGCCGCCTGGCGCTCTGACATCCTGCAAGGCCAGCCCTGTCTGTCCGCCAGCGTCAGGCTGGCTCCCGCCCTGGGTTCCTTTCTTTCTGGAGGCATTGTGTGCAAGAGGGTTTGGTCAGGAATTTGAGGTTCCTGCCAGTGCTGTGTCCCTGCTCTCTCCTTCTGGGCTATACCCACAGATACACTTCATTTTTTTTTTTTTAACGGATTTAAAAATTGGGCTCTTTCATTTCATCCTCCAGCCTTGCTCTGAAGCATGATCTCTGTCAACGGCGACAGCTATTAACCAGTGGAGCACTGGGCTTAGTTAGCATGTCCCTATTTTCCTGATTCCTGGTATAGGCTGTCCTACGTGTGTTGCCTTTTTAGGTCAGACTCACTCGTAGCTCAGCGTGGAACTCGTAGTTCAGAGGTTGTTTTGATGAGGCAGTTTTAGAATCTTCATCTGTCCATGAGCATTGTCCATCTTGAAGCGAAGGTGCTAGAACTTTTAAGGTTGGGGTTTTTTTTTTTTTTCCTGTCCTTGGAATTTGAATGTGGACTTGAACATTTGCTGTGGGAAGAGCCACACCCTTTGATGAAGCTGGGGGTGGCGAGAAATAATATTTGGACAGCGATGTGTGGCCAGTTTGAGGATCGTATAGGATAAATATTCTGAGGAATGCTTGGAGATGGAGGCATTTGGGAGATCCCTAGAGTATAACAAGATGTTATCGCACCAAGAGGAAATCCAGCAGGTTCTTTATCCACAGTGTGGGCTGATGAAATGTCCTCATGGTGGGTGGGGGAGCAAAGGTGGTGGTGGTGGGGGGGGTGGTTTCCTGCAAAGGGAGGGGAGAGTGTGACTACACATGCAGTGATTTGGTTTTTCCAACTACTTCATGCGGATTCTGTCATGCAGACTGAAGGGCATTTACCCTTTAGAAGATGCACTCACGTGCATGCCATAATGATACATCTTGGCCGTGCATGCGCACGACCGTGGCTCCGGGGAATTGATTCCATTCTTTGCAAAGAGGAAAGGAATTGGACTCTGTAGGGAAGAGTTGGGTAGGAATGATTCTAAAAACTTCTTTTTTTTTCTTTTCACGTTGTATTTATGGAGATAGTGTCCATCCTTTATGTGTTTGTATACCACTCCAGTGAAAAGTATATGATCATTTAAATCGTTGGATTAGCCCCGTGCGGCTTGTGAGGGAGCTGGCATCACCATGGTCTGTTACGCACCAGCATAGACAGCTCTCTCGGAAGTGTTATGTGTATCCTTGGGCATGTGCGTGTTTATTTATGTATCTGCCTGGTGCATTTCTTTCAGAGGATTTCTCTTTTCAACGTCAATGTAAATAGGAAGAAAGAAAATATATAAATACATTTTAAGCCACACTCCACATTCCTAACCCGTGTCCCCCTGCACGTGACAGACCCTGGGCGCCCCCTCCTTTCAAGCTCTGTCACTTTTTGGTTGTTCTATCCAACTGGAGCTTTCTTAAATGCAAGTAACATTAGTGCCATTTGCAGCATTAAGCCTTGGCAGCAGAGGGTGTATAATGTGAGAAAAACTTGGAGGACTCCGAAAAGTGAATGGAGAAGACTTGTGCTTTGCAGGTGGCGTGAGGAATCACAGGAGAAAATGCGAACAAGAAAGCGGGGTTGGTGCCTTGCGTGGAGTGTGCTCTGGAAGGTGTGGAGTGAAATGGCATGGAAAAAAATAGATCTGTGGGAGAAGAAATTGGGAGGAGGTGAATAACTCTAGAAAAAAGAAGGGGAAAAAAATCCATATTCTCTTAGTAGCTGTGGGCTTGTGTCAGGAACGAAAACAGGACGTTTTGCTCTAATGGATAAAAAAAAGTCACAGTATCCCGAAATTTTAATAAGATTTCGGTACATGCAATTAGGAATAATCTTATAAAAAGTCAGTGAGAAGTTAAAGTTCCAGACAGAGTAAAGGAATTGAGCTGAGATTCATAGGTTTTAGCTCCTGTTTCGTGGGTTTCAGGATATACAGCATTAAATTCTATTCTGCCTGGTCTTGTGTGGGGAAGGAGGATGCATGATGAAACCCAATAGGGTCAGAGTAAAACACTAATTAAAAAATGTACCTTGGTGAAAAAGCAGATATACTGCGCTGGGTAATATTTGAACACATCAAGCGGTTTGGGAATGAAAATTTGTAATGGAATGCACGGTAGCAAAAAATCATTTTTGAGTACGTTTGCATTTGTTTACAAATGTGGCAAATTAGTGTGTGTGTGCATAGATTTTGATAATTTGCAATGTGGAGAGATAAGAAGTGGAGAGTTTGTTGGGGTAAAAAAAAAAAAGTCATGTGAAAAAGAACGTGATGAAAAAAATTCTGGGACTTTTTTTTATTGCTGTGTATTTGCTCCACCTGGTGGATTTTGTTGAAAGTGTCTTAATCCATGTTAATGAAATGGATACCCTTTATACAATTTATAGGAAAATGAATCTTTTGTTTTATTTTTGTTGTGTAAAATGGTTTAATTCCTTTCTAGGTCAAAACACTTACCTGCCTTTTGTTCAGTTCTTCCATTGCACTGAAAGTAATATTTATTGGTTTTTTTTTCTGATTCAAGATGTAATATGTGCTCATTTTAGAAGATTTGGAAAACAGAAACATTTAAAAAAGGAAAATAAGCATGATTTGTAATTTCACCATCCAGAATCATTGCATTGTTTTTAAGAAGAGATGTGATCAGAAGAGAACCAGTTTGCTCTTACATTTATCTAAAGATACGTGGAATGTTAAATATTATGCCAAAGTATCATGATGATGATTATAATTATTTTTGGACAAATGCTGCCCTTAGGATTCCCAGGTTCCCCCCCCCCCCAAAAAAAAAAGTCAAGCATTTAACAGGAACTGCTTTTATTAAGCTGCATGTGTACAGAAGGCAAAGGTAGTGGAGATTAAGGGTGCCTCATAAATTCATAGGGCTGCTCCTGGGGGTGGTGAGATCTGTTGTTCCCTGGGCTTACACAGATTGCTTTCTTTGGAAATCTTAAGGATTCAGTTGTGCTTTGATCATCTTATTGTTTTCCTTAGGTTATTCTTTTTTTCTCCTTTCGACTCTAACAGCTCTGTAACAGAAGGTGAAGTTTTGAAAACAGTGTCTCCATATGCAAGGGATTTGGAGACCTTTTTATTGTCTTTAAAATTGTCATTCATAGTCCTCATTAGCATTTATTGTTGCAAGCGTACAAGCAGAAAATGTGAAATTGGTATGTCATGAATAGCCCCACAGAGCTCTCGAGCCCTCCGATTTTGCCTGCAGTGTGGTGTGGGCTGGGCTTTGAGGGAAAGCTGTCCAGATGGCTGCCTGCACGGAGCCGAGCGGCGGGTTTTGTCTCTGGTGCTGGGAGGAGGGGAAGTGCACTGGAGCGTAAGCCAGAACCCTTGCGTTTTAACAAAACTAACTCGCCATTAGTCAGGATGGGGAGGTGGTGACATTGAAACAAAGGTTTTCCATATAGTGTTACAGTCCTTGTCAGACGGATAAGGGATAGGCAGTTGGGGTGTCTTCTAGATTCTCCGAGTGCTTTGCGTAGCTAAAAAAAAAAAAATAGGAAAGTAGAGGTGGTAACTTACTTGCAGGTTTGCACGCAAGTGTGTACTTGCTAAGATTGATTGCTTTTATATGAAAACGCTCGGATTTGAAAAGACAGAGTTAATGTAGCTAGTGTTCAGCCTTGTGGATTACCAAGGAAGTGTTTTCCTGTAAAAATTTTAAAATGATTTAACCCTTTGCTGGTGCCTGTGGAGTAATTTGTATTTAACGGTATTAGTTGGGCTTGAGGTTTGCATGTAAATAATATAGCATCCAAGGAATGCAAATGCTAATAAATCTGTTGTAGCCTTTCAGACCGTTTTGGAATATTTGGCATCAAAAGTCAAAAGTTGTTGGTAGAAAAGAATTACAATATACTGTGATGTTTTAAAGGCGTTGGCCCTGTCAGAGACAATTTCTAGTAATTGCAAATATAAACTTGCTTTATTTCTAGCAAGTGATATCTTAAACGGATTTCTTTTTGCAGAAGCACACATACATGTGCCCTACATACTCAAATTACTAATACACATCTTTTCATTCCTATGTAGAGAATACTCTACTTCACCCAGAGTTAAGAGTCCAATACATTGCTTGAAAAATTGTTGGAATGATATAAGGAACATTTTATTCTGTAGACATTGAGGATCGGGGGGAAAAAAATCATAGAGGCTGTTTGGCTTAGCAGTTCAGGAAATCGTTGCTATAGAAAAATGCATTATGATTGGAGCGTTCAGATTACAGTTCTAAGGCACGTTATTAACTCATTCTCATTGATGGAGATAACAAAACTCAAAGTGACCTGAGTCCTTGAGTTTGACATGTCATAGGTGAAGGGAAGGGGTCATGACTTCTAGTTCTCCACCTGCCACTTGCCCTGGTAGATGAGGATTTCTCAACAGACCATGTAGCATGTTCTCTATGGGACACTGTGTCGTATGGTGCTTTGACATCTAGTTGCAAATGATCCAGGCAGTGAATCTTTTCTGCCTCTGTGATGTCTGTTATAATCACCTATTAAGACAAGCTTCCTCCATCCAGCATGCTTTCTTTTGCTTGATTCCATCTTACCGCTAGCACTTAGGCCCTCTTAGTCCTGAATCACCCTTGACCCCATGATGTTTGCACACCCTTCCAATTCTTAAGATGGTGGTCATGTCCCCTGTTCCTTTGTCATTTAAGTGAAGTTCTTGCGAGCCCTTCTGTGGGCTGGCTGAACGTTGAGGCGCAAATGCTTGCCAGTCATTTCCCCGAAAGGAAATATTTGAGGGAAATAGCGTGAATGTGCCTGGTTGTTTACAACAGACGTTTATAGAAAAGGAGTTAAAGCGACAGATAACCTCTTACCTTTATGGAATACTTCAGCGAACTTTTTAACTTAATTTTTTTTTTCCCACCCCACTCGTTTCTTTGTCACTGGCCATATCTTATGTTGTAGCCTAACTCAGACATAAACCAGTTGGCTTTCTTGCAGAGTATAATTGGCTTTACCTTGTCAGAAGACAATCTACCATGGCTTTTATTTAATACAGTTTCACGTGTCTTTCAGTGGCAGAAACAAATTAATGTACATTTTTATTAGGTGTTGTATCTATTTAATTGACTGTCAAAGTGATGAGAAGTTAGGAAATCATCCAAAAGAGAGGTCCATCTCCCTTAGCCCAACAGCTCACACATTAGGTAGGTTTGCCCTGTCAGTGGGATGCCTTTAGAAAACACTAATAGCTTCCAGCTGGGTGGAAAATCAAAACCTTTGGGGTCTGACAAAACTAGCAGATTTGAATTTGAAAGCAGAGCTAATGCCTCCATTTTATTTTTTACCACTCGCCCATAAAACATTATTTTCCAATATGTCAGCCTCATTTGGTGGCCAGTGGTCTGAAATTGAAAGTGGAACAAGCAAGCGGAGAAATCTGGACATTAGCGAGTCCGCCCTTTCAAGCTGGTGTGCCACTTTGTGGAAGGGTCTCCCCTAAGAGCAGGGGGGTCTTAATGACCATTCATCAATGCTCGTTGGCTGATCATTGAGTGCCTTCTCATTCAGTTTATCAAGTCTTGCACATAAAAAGTCAGAATAAGCCTTATTCAGCTTTGTTAAAGCCAACTAGGAGTAAAATGCTCCATTTGAACCCATTTTGCCCTTGTTTTTTCACTTTGTTAATGCAGCCCTGCTTAAATGAGTGCCTTTATTGGGTCGGTTAGAATATCTGAAACTATTAATTCTCTTGTATTGAATAGCTGGTGGCAGGCCAGAGCAGATGGGGTAGGAAAGTATTTGGTTGGGTGTATTGCTTTCAATTAGGATCAATGAGGTTTCAGCTCCTTTGAATTAACTCACTTAATACCCACTGTGTGAAGTCACAGTGTATCACAGCAGCCCGTTAGAAGCAGAGGGGAGAGTTGAGAAGACCTGTGGAAGACCTCTAACTGGCATTGGCCCATCACCAGTGTAGAGAGCTCTCATGAACTGCTGACGGCTTCAGTAGACTCATGTAGTCCCCATTGGTAAGTCAGGCTCGAACAAAGGAAGAATCTGCACTATAGGGCCGGTCTGTCTTCGAAATAAATGATAGATACCTGAGAGGAATGCAGTAAATACCATAGTGCCTTCCTAGTGAAGGATCTCAGTTTATTGTCAAAGACCAATTGATGTGTTTGGGGTGGGGGTGGGGGCGCGGAGAGCCTGGCATTAGGTTGTTGACTCAGTTTACCGCTTCGGAAAGTGATTGTTTAGATGACTCCAAAAAATCGCCCTAACAATGCTCTGTGTTCTTAATTAAAAGACGTGCATTAACTGACATGGCTCTCCTGAGGAAGTGCGTGATTGGTCAGCAATGTAGTCTTTATTATTGTCTTGAATATATGTTAGGGTTTTTTCTGTTTTTCAGTTTGTTTGTTTGTTTGTTTGTTTATTTATTTATTTATTTATTTATTTATTTATTTATTTATTTTAGTAATCTCTACACCCAGCATGGGGCTCGAACTCACAACCCTGAGATCAAGAGTCACGTGCTCTTCTGGCTGAGCCAGCCAAGTGCCCCTATTTTCAGTTTTAAAAGTATGTTTCCTAATGGTGATGCAGGACGGTGTTTTTGTCCTGGAGAAAACTTAGTACATGTTCAGTGCATATTCTTTTTTTCCCCTTCACTGACATACATGCGTTCATCACGTTATTGATTGTCTATTTTTATTATACAGGTTGGAGGTTAGAGATCTTGGCTCTTTAAGCTTGCTCTTTCTTTCTTTCTTTTTTCTTTTATTAAAGGGAAAGTTATTTTGGTCTAAGTAACTCTATAGAAGTACGTATCCAGGTCTCCCTGTTCATGGATTAAAGCATAAGAGGAGGAGACTGGTTCCTTGAGAAAATGCTGGACTCAGATGCGCACACATTCAGTTAGGCCCATTCCGCAGTCAGACTTCTAGGTGAGAATCTCCAGGGATCTGGGTTTTGTTGACGTGGATCAATTTAAAGTGGCAATTACTGTAGCCAGAGAACAGCTTAAAAAGCTTTTTTACACATGGAAAAGATACATAATCACACGGCATATGGAAGTTCAGTGTTCTGAGCAGTGGTTTAGGACTTTGCGGTATACCAATATTAAGACCCAGTTTTAAACGTGGATATCATCCAGTTTTCTTAAAGTGTGTTGCATTTTTGTCATAGGATTTTCTATTCCAGAAATGATTCACCATGTATATTGATGAAAGTTGGGTCTCCCACTGTGAAAATGTTTTCTTTCTAATGTAGGTATAGTATTAAAAAAAATCAACGACACGTAGCATTGAGTGGCTTTAAAGAAATACTCTCTTTGGAAATGAACATCTACAGACTCAGGATGCTGGATTCCATAAAGGCCCTTATAGCAGGACTTAATTGATTATCACACTCGCGCCTGCTATAAAGCTTTCTGTCATAAGAATGTTTGAGCTTGGTGCTTAACTGTACTGAAATCCATTACACAGAACCTCATTACAAGTGACATCTAACTAAGATGAACAAAAAGATTGGCCTCATAAATAGGGTGCAGTATACTATTAGTGACAGAACAGAGTAATCATTATGAATTGTAGTCTTTTTACAAGTTGTCTCTGACAATGATGGATTTTTGAGGGGTTCACTAGATGAAGCCATGCTTCTTGGGTGCAGTATTTAGGGGCCGTAGACATTCTTATTGATTGACGCTGTTTACCAAAGATGATTTATTTTTAGTCTGTGTAGGGTATGTGCATGTATGTGGGTGTACTTTGAAACAGGTTGCATGTGCTGTTGGGAAGAGGTGTAGGAAGGGTGAGTAGGTAGAAATCACAGTCACTGCCTCTTGTTTTCAGATGGGTTTTTGAGATCTCTTTGAGGCACCAAGTAGGGGGGAAAAACCAATCTGACAAGGGCTAAAAGCATACGGAAAGTCTAGAAGAAGCAAAGGGCACGTTGAAGATCGCGAGGGGATGGCAAGAGTTAAAGGGGATGCTCCTGTCCATCATATGCATTGAGCTTGCTGGCTGGGCAGAGGCTCCGGAGTAGAATTGTTTCTGTGTTTATAGTGGATTGACCATACTATGGAAAGGTAAAGCCTGAGGAATCTGTCTCATCCTGTGCCCTGTTGTTAAAACAAATACACACAGACCCAGGGAAGATTTGCAAGTGTTAAATTGAGGAAGAGTTTTAGAAGCGAACAGCATTTTCCTTCTGCCTGGCATTTTGTGTGTTTGGAAAAGGCATGCAAGGCAGGCAGGCGTGTGTTTCTCCTATGAGGCAAGGATGTTTTACAAAGGACTAAGGAGGGACCGCTGAGAGGAAAATAGCCAGCTTTAGATAAAGCACTGTAACAAAGGCTTGTAGTTTTATATATCATGGTGTCCATTAAAGCTTATGGGGAAGAGTCCATTGAACCTGGCTGGGTATGTGTTATTCATGGGAAGGATAAACATTTAAGGGTGTGCAAAAAATCAGAAATCAGGAGGATGTGATTGTTCAGCTTTTGAAAAGGCTTTACAGTGAAGATTTTGTTTCATCTCCCATGGATCTCTATGCAAGGTAGAAGAGAGTAAGCTGAAAATGTTTGGAGCACATCAACGCAGGGATCCCAGGGGGTTAAAAGCACTCTAGTAAAATAAAAGTGGTCTGCTTCTGCTTCTAAAAAGTGTTCTATTTTACACATACTACTGAGAAGCTGACAAAGGGAATGATTCGGATACTTTGTTCAGTAGGATAAACTGGCAGAAAATACAAAGTCTTAAAAAAATGTTTTTATACTGTTTTGGATTTCCAGTTCAATAAACAAGCTTTGAGGTTGGTGCCTACGTCGGTTTTTAAATAGAGTTTCCAATTATGGCTGTTAACATGAGAAGATGGAAGGGAAGCGTTTCATTGTGAGCAGTGGTAGGGGGCCCGTCTACTTTCCATTCTTTTGGCAAAATAAGGGTTAACTTGTAACGGGATGGGGGTGGTGATGAATGAATTATTCAGCATTTAGCTTATCATTCTGCATTTTACTTTCTGTTCTTTGGTGCTCTGGAACTTGCCCAGAGAGGTACAGTGGGTAAGGGGAGGTAGGGGTTGAGATACTTTGCACACACATCCCTGTCATTGTTCTGCCTGAGGAGACAGGGCTGGGTTCAAGGCCACATGTGCTCCTGTCATCATCCACATTTCTGCTCCAAGTGCAATCCGGAGTGTCAGCTCTCCATCTGTCTCCGCCTGGCAGGCGCACGCGCCCAGCACCCTGCCTCGGGCTATGCCGCCCCAGCCCCTTCTGACGGCCCTCCTCTCTCTGCCGGCACTCATTCCAGAACAGGAGGCATGAGCCCCGATCGCGCTTGATTTTAGGAGAGAGTCACTTTCCGTGTGGACGCTGGATTCAACAAGGATGCCTGGTGAGTTAGCCCTGCTCTGCTTTCTTTCTCTGATTTGAAATGAAGAAAGCTTACTTTTTATTATGCATGGAAAATACCTTCTGCCCCACGCTGCACTGTAATTTACATGGGTGGGCGGCGGGGGGGGGGCGGTGGCAGAGGTGAGGAGGGGAAGGTGGCATAAGGAGAGCCATCGAGATCTAGATACAGGGGCACAGGGTGTGAAGGCTTTGCTTTCGGAATTTGGGAGGTGTGTTTTAAAGGCTGAGGGGAAAGTACAGCCACATGGAGCCCAAGTAAGAAGTATCGCTTGTGTTACGGATTTTGTGACTGTCATGTGTACCTTGTATCCTGGAAATTTCATCGGTGGAGAGAGTTTTCAGATTGTGGCAGAATCCTGGGATAAGGTCTCTTTAAAAAGCTGTTTATGTCGGAGAAAGTGAAGGGAGCTTTGGAACTGCAAACGATTTCAGTCTTGCCTTAAATCACAGTCCTTAGATGTCATAAGGCAAATAATTGAAATCGATGAATTAAAAATAAAAAGTCTGCTAGATTACTGAAGCTGTTGTGGTCCTGGAAATTTAGTGTGTGTCAGTTTCCTCTGAAGCATGTTATCTTTGGAGCCTTGCGTGTCTCCGTGATGATGGCCAGTGAAGTCTCTGATTACGGAGGGAGAAGGCTGGGGGCGGGGGGGAGGGGGGTGCCTGATGGAGAATGGGTTGCTTCTTGCTCTTCTCAAGACCTGTCTGGATTGCCGTGAACCTACTTTGAGCAGCCTGTCCCCAGCTAAAAAAGACAGGGCAGAGAGAGATCCTCCAGCTGGCTGATTTGTGCAGATTATTTGGGTAGGACAGGCAGAAGAGACTGTGCTTGGTCACAGAGCTTGTACACCTCACAGATGGTGTTTTGAAACATTAGCTGCCAGTTTTCTGCAACCACAGTTGTGTGTAGGTATTGCCAGTTGTTTGAAGAATGTTTTTCCCTTCAGGATGTGTCTTGTAGTCCTCTTCATTATTGATCTCTGTGCAGAAAGGATGCATTTGTGACAGAAGTGCACTTTTTCATTAGTTCAGTAGACAAGGAGTGTATGTAGCTGAAATATGGGGAAAATCAATTTACAGAAAGACAATGACTGAGGTCTTTGAAAGGTCATTTTAACTCTTTAAGCTCTCATCTTGATTTATATGCACCGCACAACTAAAGATGCAATGTGCCTTGGGTATGTGATGGGGAATCGGTGTGAAAAAGTACTTGTGTGGTTTTCTTTTTTTCCTTATTCCGCCAGAATATTGTAGCACAGTTTCCTCTGATTTTTGTGTCATACCTTGAGTCGTCTTTGTGTTTATGCTCTTAATATATAGTGCATGATCTGACTTACCAGCATTTTGAAGAGTCTATGTTTTGTTTTGGTTAAAACCCTTTAATAGCCCAAAGCCATTTGTAAGCAATAATAGGTGAGAGAGATTAGTTAGGACCCTTGCCAGCCCCGACTGCTTACATGCTTACATGATTTTAAAGTCATCTTCAAAGCATCCTTATTGAAAATACATTGAACTATAAAGTTTTAGGATCACCGATAAGTTTGTTTCAGTGTTAAGTCGTTAATATCTGACTGGTTCTAAAGCAGTAGCCTGAAGAGTGGCAGTGTTTCTCACTCTCTCTCTCTCATCAACTGTGTTAGAAAACCTTGTACTTGGATGCAGAGAATATATTAACAGCTGTGACTATAAGCATGTGCCAGAATGGCGATACTTGAGCAGATCTGACACTTGGCTATTTTTGACACCCATCTGCACTTTTTAAACTCTCCTAACGGATGGACTGCCTCTTAATATGTTTTTAGCATATTTTCTTCCATACATATGTACTTATATTAATGGACAATTTTAACCATCTGGGACAGATTTTATATTTTTAAATAAGACATTATGTGTAGTAGATTAAAAGGATGTGTTTTGGGTAATCTGATATTGTCGCTGTTTTTTGTTTTTCTTTGACTACGTGTTTATATATATCAACAACTTCCTCCTCCTCCTCCTCCTCCTCCTCCTCCTCTTCTTCCTCTTCTCCTCCTCTTCCTCCTCATTATTATTATTATTATTATTATTGTTATTATTATTTCGGTAGGTCATGGTCAGACCTGGTTCCTGGTTGTGTCAAACTTGATGCAACAATTCTCAGATCTGGGACCTTTTTTCATAAAAATGGGGATTCCTGGAAACAAATGTGCACAGACTGAACTTATTCAAAGACATACCAATCTGTGGGGGTGGGTAGGTTAAAAAAAAAAAAAGTCTCAGTTTAGTATTTCTAGAACTATTTTGGTTAAAAAAACATGCTTTAGCTGTTGATAGCATACTGTTAACAAAATGAGCTATAAAAAGTTAAGGGAGACCGCTCCTGCTTTAAAGAAATAGATAAAACTTTTTTTTTTATGATTGAACTTAATGTAAGGAAATATCATGTCACTGCCTGTCACTTTGTAACAACTAGATCCTTGTGTTTAAGAAAAGGAAAATGTTTTCTTGTGAGATGGCTGAGAGACCTTGGACATTATATTGTTTCGGGAGGAGATGCCTCTGAGCTTTCTGAAACATTTATATTTTTATCAATCTGCGTATAATATTATCAAAGACCATATGTTGACCTACAAAATGCTTTCAGGACTGTTTCCTTAAAAGGACAATAAGCGAGCACAGTGAGTGTAGCCCAGAAATAGTGCTGTTCTTTCAGAAGATGGCTAGTATTAGGTCAGACCACCCTTTCTCAATGGTCCTGCTCTCCAGATGTGCCTGGAACTTTTTTTTTTTTTAAGTTCAAGTTTCCAAAAAAAAAAAGAAAAAAAAGGTTTGTTTTCAAAATCTGGTTTTACTTAAGACATCTCCATCCTGGAGTGCATTTCATAAATTGCCCACATATTTTTCTTAGCAGAGAACTTAACTGGCTGTAATTTTTAACACATGGCCACATCATGTGATATTTTCAAAACACTTACACATAGCTTTAAGAAGGTCCCTGCAGAAATGATCCATCTTCTCACAGCCGGCCCGTTTTTTAACAGCATATCTGCATTTTCCATTTAGTAGAGCTATATATTATTAGCTTACATTTTTGGGTAGTAAAACAGTGCATTGCTGATTGTAAAACATGGACTTTATTATCTGCTGAAAATTGATTTGGCATTTATAGCCACTGTGTACTAGACTGTTTTTCTGTTTTTAACATCAGTGCTTGCAAGCGATGATTTGTGTAAAAAACAGAAATGAAATTGCCACGGACAGACAACTGTTAGTGTCCCTGGTAACTGAACATTTGGGTAATGCACCTGGTTATTTTCTTTTAAGTAGATTAATCTATAAATGCTCTTATGCAACAACAAAAAACACAACAGTCCATCCACTGTCACTCAGTTTTACCTTGCAGGTTGTTTTTCCGTTGTGTTGGGCTAACTCTTTGCTGAATCAAACAAGCCTCCGGCCAGCTATTAAAAGAAGACTGTGTAAGCTGCAGATACCCAATTATAAATGTAGATTGTACAGGCGTGACTTCTTTGTCACTTAGTAGTTCCGGCTTCCCTTCAGTCTCTGGCACCACCTCCTTTTTCTTGTTCAGTTATTTTCTGTTAATATTTTTGAGTCCTTGACCTTTTCATTCTATATATTTTCAGTGACACTTGGAAACTTTTGCAAGGCATCTTTCTGTGTAGTTAATGGTCTACTGAAAAAGATAAGTGTTTAATTTTTGGGGGGTGGTGGTGGTGGTGATCATTGCTGATGATTTCATAAGACAACTAGTTTACTTTTACTTCTTAGAGTAAACATTCCGCTTGGTGGGCATTATGTAGTCTAGAAATGTTTATTAACCGTCTCATCGTTACACTGACATCTGATGTTTGCAAAGAAGATGCTGTAACTATAATATTCTGAACTATAATATTCTGTAACTATAATATTCCTTCTGAGTCATCAGAGGAACAAATACCTTTCAGAGCTGGAAGGTTGATCTGGCAAATGCTTTTAGTTTACAGATGTTGAAACTGGCTCATAGAGGTTAAGCAACTTGCTCAGGTGGTTTATTAAAGAAAGAAGATTCTCCAGGCCACCCTCTTTACCATGCCACTGCTAAATCTCATATACACGTTACCATACCAGTGTCAGTCTTACTTTATCGTCTTTCATATTCCACCCTGGATTGCTCTTACTGTCTGCTTTCTCCCTTCTTACCCCGGGACTGCAGAGGGATGTGGGAGAAAATTCTCTAGCAATGGTCACTTGACCTGTGGCAGAAGTATGCCATCAGATTTGCCTTCTAATTGTTTGGAAATGAGGGAACCTCACTGTGGTTAATCACTAGAGGGCTAAGCAGATCGAATAATGCAAGCCTATGGCAATGGAAAGGTTACTGTCATAAGGAAGTGCAGGTGGTAGGCATTGGTAGGTTGCTGAAAATGTGCCAAGGACCGGATGACTAGGATTCGGTTCCCTTCATGCCCTCAAGGAGTTTTGAGTTGTAGAGCTCCAGGTAGAGAAGGAGATAGTAATTAGGATGTAGAGTAATGAGAGCCTGGAGACAGGAGACAGGTAAAGGAACCCAGAGGTGAGGGAGTACCTGGGTGCCTTAGAAGTCCACGACGTAGCGGGAGGGTGGGCAATGGGCCAATCTAGTGCTTATTAGAAACCCACGCCTGTCTTATGTTGCATCAGATTGGATCTTCGTTAATGTAACTTAACATTTTTTACTTTGTTGTTCTTATACCGAAGACAGGACGTTCATTTTTTGTTTATTAAATTTTAATTTCTGTGTGCGAGAGTGGGTATAGTATTTCTCGAAAGCGGTTTCTTTGTGTATTGTTGTGGTTCTTGGGTAGCTAACTGTATCTAGTGGAATAAGTCATTAACTTAAACGACTCATAACTTGAGAACAATAGGATTTCACACCTGACCAAGAAGCAGGTTTATCTGGCTGGCTTTCTCAAACAGCTGTTTGCATTAATTAATATTAATGTAAATGTACTTTCTGAGAATGTCTAGCTTAATTATGTTTTTCAACCCATAGAGTTCCAATCAAAGGAATCAGGAAATCCTCTTAATCTCAAAGGGAATATATAACTGCCATCTCTGAACAGAATAAATCTCTGATAGTATAGGAAGAGCAGCCTATTATTGATAACTGGCCCATGCCAGGCCCAGGGCTAGGCACCTTATATACTTTCTATGTCTCACTGCCCTTGTTCTGTAAATGGTTTCTGTGACCACGTGATCTGTTTGAAACCTGAAGATCAGGTAAATTAAGCTTTGCGCCCAAGGACACACAGATCTAGTTAAATGGCAGAGGAAGGATGTTCTGGTTTGTCTGATTTTGGATTCCTTTCTTGTTTTCTTTTTGAGGAGGGGTGAGGATGTTGTGGCTTGAAGACAGGATATTTTGTAATGGAAGCTAGATGGAAAGATTTAAAGGGGGATGTTTGAATTTGAAGTAGAGTTGTTCTCTTTGCTGGAAAATAAAAATGGTACAGCATTAGCCTTAATCATCAAGAATATCTTGGATAAAATAGGTTAGGATGGGTAGTTCTCTGTGTATTTCTACTCCTTTTGAAAGAGTGCAGTGAGATTAATAGGCATCAGGGGGCTAACGTCATTATTTTGAAAAGTCTGATAGAAATCATAGATTTATTCCTTGTCAAAGCTGTACAGGCTAACTAAAACAGCACCTTTCTAGGCTTTGGGAAAGCGGTAAACCTGCTTATCTTTTGTTGATCAGAAGCCCAGATAGGATTTTCCAATGTCTCAGGTTAGTAGAAAATTGGAAAGCAGATGATATATCCAGCATATTGGCAGACCAGATCGTTTTGTTCACCAACATTGTGTGGTTAAAAATAAAAATTAAAAAAAGTCAGACCTCTTGGTAGTGAGACTATTGGGGACCCATGATTCTGCCCCAGGAAGGTTCTAGGCCTGCAGACACAGTGATTCCAGACGATGGGGACACTGTAAGAAAGCAGGTACCTTTTTTCTGCATGCCCCTCCCTCCCTAAAAAGAAGCAGTTGATTTTTAAAATTGTGGGATGCTTTCTCTAGAAGCTTTCATTTCTGTTTTCCACATTTCTTTTTTTATTTTTTATTTATTTTATTTTATTTTATTTTTTCAACGTTTTTTATTTATTTTTGGGACAGAGAGAGACAGAGCATGAGCGGGGGAGGGGCAGAGAGAGAGGGAGACACAGAATCGGAAACAGGCTCCAGGCTCTGAGCCATCAGCCCAGAGCCCGACACGGGGCTCGAACCCACGGACCGCGAGATCGTGACCTGGCTGAAGTCGGACGCTTAACCAACTGCGCCACCCAGGCGCCCCCACATTTCTTTTTTTAAAGGCTGGACGATAAGTGTACTCACTTTATTAGAGGGATTCTTTTAATTCTGTGTGGTTTATTAACATCGTGTCGTGTACTTGCTGCTCATGCAAGAATATAATTTTGAAAGAACCGACGAGAACATGATACTGTAAAGAGTTTGGCCTTAAGAGCTATGTAATTAGATGGGCAGAAGTGCTCTTTAGGAAGAAGGGGTATTAGAGGGTATCTTTCTCATGTGTTTATAGCTTTAACAAGAGTCTTAAAGAGTTTGACAAAATAAACAAACCATTCTTACTAAGCTGGGATGATTTTGAGGGCGTGCTTAGTTATCTGGAAGTTTGAGAAAGACAGTTGCTGCGCTTCTGAGCATCCCATTACTTTACATTTAAACTTTGTATGATTTTAACTTCACTGCCTTCCTCAGGACTTGTCTGCTTTAATGGTTGTCGGGTTATTGGGAGGAAGACACATAATAAAATTTGAGGGTTCTGTGGTAACAATTTATATATTCTTGCATTTGAAATGCTTAACATGTGTCCTGACAAGGATATGACCGGAATGAGGAAGGGCCTGGATTCTGACACTTTCCGTGTGAGATGGGCATTGTTTCCTCTTTATTATGGTTGCATCTGAACCTGTACACTCAGCACTTATGGGAACACTTCATTTGAAAGGCCTGTTAACATTTATTTTCTTCCTTTCTGCTCTGGCATGAGTTGACTTTGTACAGCCTAGGAAAATATTAAAGGGATGGAAATGAAAATTTGTGTTCTTAGAAAGCACCCTGTTTTCTTCTAGACTTCCCAGAATACTCCTTATCATTGGTTTATAAAATATAGAGTGATAGAAATCAGAGGCAGAGCCCGGTTGTTAATTACCCAGGCATGCTCTTCCTTACCAGCATTTGCTTGTGAGAATGACATGGCCAAAAAACAAAAAAAACAAAACAAAACAACAACAACAAAAAAAACGGTAAATGTAGACATAACCAGACTTTTAAAACTTTTTCCATTTCCAGACTCACTTTAGGAGTCTCTCCGAAGAACTTTGCTGAGAGGAAGAGTTTACCTGTCTGTATTATTTAACCGTTTGCTGCTGAAGGGAATGTCTATTTGTTTTTCGTCTTTATTTTCGTCTTACTTGCATTGTGGGAGTAAAGCATTTGGGACCATATCGATGTGATGTTAATATACCTTCCATCAAAACCTCTTGGAGAATTCAGCCATTTGGCGGTGTTTTCCAAAGAGCAGAAGAGAAGCTCTTTAAGCCACAGAGTTGCTTCTGTTTGCTGGTTTAAAATTTTTATACTTACTGGCAATGATTTTGGATGGCCATGGTCTTCTCACTCAGCTATAGTCTTGCTCAGTGAGTGCTGAACATGTTTTACCTTTTGCTTCACAACTTGGATTTATATTATGCACGATTAATATGTGGTGTTTTATCAGGCCATCTTTTTGAAGAGCACAGGGGGTAGAGAATGTCAATTCCTGGGTGTGAATCAAGGTTCCTCCACTTAGTGGCGTGACCAGGAACAAGTCAGCTTACTGTCTGCCCCAGCTCCACATTCTTTGTCTTAGAGACAATTATTCTGCCTTGCTGACTTTTACTTCACAGGACGGTGGTAGTCATGATTGGAAAGGTGCTGTGTGCCCCTAAAAAGCATAGTTTACATGCAAGCAGTAATTATTAAAGGCAGACCGTGGTGCTCTCTGGACTTAAAAAGGGGGGTAGTGTTTGAGCCACACAAAAGGGCTCTACACTCTGGTGCTTGATGAGTTTTTTTGTGCACAGTTGATGGGATTTTCCAAATTCTGTCGACACCCAATAGGGTTTTCTCCCATCTCTGTCATCTGCCCGCCCCTTTTCGCTGAATGTGCCCACCCTTTTACCCATTCCAGTCATTTGCTAACTCGGAAAGGTCACCAAACTTAGTATGGTGAATAAAATAATAAGCTACATGCTTAAGAAAAGTCCATCTTGGCTTTTTTTAGTTATTGCGGCTTCAATTCAGTGATTCAGAGGCTTCCCTCCCCCCCTCCCGCCCCCCCCCCCCCCCACTGATTTTTCTGTTACTTGGTAGGGGATGTTGCTAGAGAGATGAATTCTGTCTAACCTTTTATGTCTCCCAAGATACATACTCTTCTTTGTTGTTTAAAATAGACATCTTAAACATCATCAACTCTTCTTGATAAAGCTGCCATTTACATTACGATCTTGAGTTCTTAGTTCTAATAATTCCATTCCAGACTACCTGTGAGCGTGGCATATAGTAGGCAATCAGCAAATGTTTGCTTAATGAGTCAGTGAGTGGATGAGAGGTGAACTGGGATTCACTGAGATCTTAAAGGAAGGAAATAATGCACAGAGCATGTTAATTATGAGGGGGAAAAATAAGTGAATCTTGGAGAAGTTTTGGTAAATGATGTTTAAGAATCAAGTATCTGCTTTCAGCGTGAAGGAAACATAATGCATTTGTTTTTCGGCCATACAACTTCACTGGTGGCTAGCTGTGTCGTGGTCAAAATTGCATGCGTTATAAATCTGTTTATCACGATCATATGCGTATAATGCAATGTATAACACTTAAACCCTCTCTGGCATAATTACTGAAATCAGAAACAAAGTCCAGGGCTTTTGACAATGGTACACAGTATTTTGGGAAATTGGCTGTCCCTTTACCTGAGCGCTTGTGTGTCGTTTGGGAGGAGGGGCGTAAGGTTTCAGTCTTCTAGCAGACATGTTGAGTAAGATTCTAGCAAAAGACAAATATTAATGAAATATTTTCATCGTTTCAGTTACACAGGAAATTCAGCCAAGCAGTTTCTTCAACCAATAATCTTAGATGAGTAGTAATGTGATAGGCTGATAAAATTTATCCTCGAAACTCCAGAGAGCTTGCTAAGATAATCTATTCAGTGCATGATATATATAGTATTCTCATGAAAAACATGTAATTTCTCACATTAATGCAGCTCTCTTTCTTGAAACGTATTTGCCTTCTTGTAAATGTTTCAACATTTACATTGAATCCTTTGAAAGGAACAGGGCAGGACTTTAGAGTTTCAGGGACTATTATTATATGGTATACCTGAAAAGAATAATCTTGCCCATTTGACAGATATTTGGTATTTCTCTTAATTTGTGCCTTTTAAAAAATTCATAGGTCAGTTTAGCTTATCAACCGAGTGGCTCTGTTTTTATCAGGATATTGTGATATTCTGCACAGATACCAGGCTTTCTAAGGGTGAGGGAGCACTTTGGGAACATGGTACAGAATGACTTAGATAAAGTGGGTTCGCAGACCAGTAGCCATCACCTGGGAACTTCATGGAAAGGGACATTCTTTGCCCTACACCAAACCCATGATCAGAGACTCTGGGGGTGACCCTGCAGTTGTGCTTGAACAAGTTCTCAGAGGATTCTGAAACGCGTTGACGTTTGAGAAGCACTGTTGTAAATTACAG
Organism: Prionailurus bengalensis; assembly: GCF_016509475.1. NCBI lineage: Eukaryota > Metazoa > Chordata > Mammalia > Carnivora > Felidae > Prionailurus > Prionailurus bengalensis. Next base: position 39,167,729 of record NC_057353.1, on the reverse strand, counting down.
TTTTTGTCCTTCTGTATTCTAGAGAAAATACCCCTTTGTGATCATAAACTAGTGGAGATCCTAGATAAATGGAAAACAAGGCAATTTATTTATTTTAAGTGATGTATTTAAAAAATAATAAGAGGGGCGCCTGGGTGGCGCAGTCGGTTAAGCGTCTGACTTCAGCCAGGTCATGATCTCGCGGTCCGTGAGTTCGAGCCCCGCGTCAGGCTCTGAGCTGATGGCCCAGAGCCTGGAGCCTGTTTCCGATTCTGTGTCTCCCTCTCTCTCTGCCCCTCCCCCGTTCATGCTCTGTCTCTCTCTGTCCCAAAAATAAATAAACATTGAAAAAAAATTAAAAAAAATAAAAATAAAAATAAAAAATAATAAGAAATTACTAATAATGTATTTATTCAGATCCTTAGTTTCTAATGGCATATTCAGATTCCCACACATCACAGCTAAATTGACGGAGATCCTAAAGAGAGGGTGCGTTTCACCTGATTCAGAGATGTTATTTGTTCTGATAGTTGCTTTTAAACAAGTGAGTTTATTTCAGTACACTCAGGTACCTTTTATTATGCCCTGGCCTCATTTTGAGGCCACCTTTTGATGATTCACAATTTTGTGAGTTTAGGTGATTGAGCCTCTGTAGACATTATTTCAGTAGACTACAATTTCATGCTAATATCAGGTAGTCTTGAAAGTTTAGACATAGGAAAGTATCTTCCCCCCCCCCCCTCTCTCTGTGTGTTGAACGTAAATAAGGGTTCAGCATAATTAAAAAATGTTTCGTCAGTAGTGCCTGGAGAAGATTTATTTCTTATGTCTCCTGTATCTTCTGTTGTTCTCTTTTGTGCTTGGTGTGCCTTCAGTAAGCGTCGTCTGACACGCTTTGTGGCCTTTGCCTCCTGTGATAAAATAGATTGAAATGATTCCTGGCACCATCTGGTGAAGAGGGGCAGCCCTGGAGGACTGGGCTTTGAGAGAAAGTGACTGAATGCTAAGAAATGTGGAAGTCTAGGGACACAAGCAAAGGATTTTTTTTTTTTAAAGAGCATGAACATTAATACATCTTCTTGAGGTTTGATGGGACATGTACTGCCTACTGCCCCATCTGGTGCTTATGATAGCATGGCATATTAGCAGGCTGCAAGTTCATAATGTATTCAGGGGGAGGAGACATCCCTTGCATACCAATTGAGGCGTCCTCTCTTTCAGAACTGCTTTTGAATTTCAATGATGTTTATATCTTCCAAGCCGTGACTGAACTGAGCATTTCCGCTCTGAGGAATAACATGAGAGTGTGTGTGTGTGTGTGTGTGTGTGTGTGTGTGTTCTCTCCCGTTCCTGCATTAATTTATCTTCCTGTCTTCTTTCTTTCTTGATGAAACTATAAGTAGTTTTTAACATTATGTCGGTATATGATTTTTTTACAAAAAATTTCCGTTTTAAAACTACATAATTTTTTTTTTTTTAATTTCATTTATGGCACTTAGGGCATATTGCCTTGTGGGATTATTTGTGTCGCCGTCCCTTTATAGATTGAACACTTTTTGAGGGTCAGGCCTGTATCTAATTATGTATGTGTCTCCATGGCACCGGGAGTTCAGTCATCCATTTAACAAATATTTATTTACTGAGCTTACACGGTGGGTGTGACACTGTTTTAGGTGTTGAGGAATCACTGGTGAGTGGGCTGGGGAGTCCCTCCTCTCAGGGCATTTGTATCTTAGTTGGGAGGAATGCAACAATAAACAAAGAAACAGATACATCCACAAGATAATTTCAGACCAGGCTAAATACTATTAAAAAACAGTCTAGAAAGAGGAGGTGGGAAGGGAGGGAGGGTGATGGGGGGGGGGGAGGGGTGCTCACTTAGATTGGATTGTCAGAGGAGGCCCCTTTAAGGAGGTGAGACCTGAGCATCTGAAGATTTAGTGGGAGAGGAATAGCAAGTCCAAAAGCCCTGAGGTGAGAACATGATTGGCATTTTCAAAGGTAGCTTGAGCCAAGTTCAGGCAGCCATGGCCAGGAGTCGGGGTTTTATTCTTACCATGTCTAGAAGCCATCAGAAGTGACATGATCTAAATTAATCTTTCAAAAGGATAACTCGAGCTGCCATGTGTCATGCTTTTAGTAGGCACTAAATAACTATCGAAGGAGTGAGATGATCCTTTAAATCCACGGAGGCATTCTGTTGAATTGGAATGAGCATGGATGTTAGTATCAGAAAAACTCTTGGATTCTGGCCTTGCCATGTGCTTGATGTTGGACTCTGAGCAATTATTTAACCTCTTGTGGCATGTGTCTTCTCATCTGTCGAAAGGGAAAGTTAGTACCTAACACCACGATATTATTGTGAGAGTTAAATGAGATAATTCATTTAAAAGACCCAGCACAGTGCCCAGTTCCTAAAAGATGCCCGATCTACCATTGACACGCTGAGCATAATTAAAACATTTGGGCTGGTTTCGAGGAATATTTAAACAGTTGGCAGCATCTTGCTGGAAGTCCTTTTCTGGTACTGTTATCTTTTGAATAAAACACTGTTAAAATATTACATGGTAGTAGTACCCAGCATCTGTAGTCTGTTGCTCTTGATCTAGAATTATATTAGGAAGAAAACTCAAGGAATTTTGTGGAAAACCCATGTCCCCTCAAGCAACCTGGATTGTTTTTTAAAATTTCTTCTTAGCCAAAATGTATCTCAGTGAATTTGAAACATTTTTACAAGTGACATTCTATCAGTTGCCTTATACACACACACACACACACACACACACATGCATGCGCGTTCTCTCTCTCTCTCTCTCTCTCTCTCTCCTACCTTCCTTTTCTTTCTTTCTTTCTTTTTTTTTTTTTTGGAGTTTAACTTAAGGAAGCCAAAATGCCTTCTGAGTCGGTGTGATAATTGTGGTTATTTGAAGGATGTTAGAGACAAAAGTTTTAATTCATAATAAACAGTAACTTCATTAATTAGTTACATGTTAATATTAGCTACAAGCCATTTGAAAGGAATTTTTGAATACACTCAAATGGGGACAATAAGGAGCTGTTGCCTGAATGATGAGCTTAATTGCAGGAAACAATCCTTCAAGTATTTTCATTTAGTCTGTGAGGCAATGTTTGGCTGGTCAGACTTTCTGCAGCAGAATTGTGGGATCGGGGTGGGGGCAGATGTTGCTGGTGGCTGAATGTCTGAAGAGTTCCAAGTTACCATTGCCTTAGACACAACCCACATACATGGGTTAGTTGCATCAGTGTTTATACTGGCTCTTTACTTTTAAAATTCTGTATTTGTTTTTGGCTAGAGGTTCTCACCTCCACCGGTAGATTATTTTTTTTTTATATCCGTCCCCCCCTCCCCGAAACATTCAGGAAAACAAATGATGCTTAAGGAATGTGGGGGAGGAGGTAGTGGGGGTAATTCAGGCAAGTTTCGTCAGCACTTACAAGATTCTTGAGATGTTTTTTCATGGCCTACAGAACCGTACAGAGCTGTTAACATCTGCACGTTTATGTGAGAGGAGCCACATTTATTGCCGCGGTATTCAAACGGGGATGGAAGAAAAAGAGAAGAAAAGTAGAAGAGCTGTAGAAGTTGGGGGGTGGGAATCACCCCATAAGAAAGCTGGCTGTTGGCTCCTCGGATGGGCGGATCGCTTTCCTTGGTTAAGCCCTGTTTGGGTTCTTAACAATGCGACGGGTTTGCAAGGCTTCAGGAAAATTCAGAAGAGGCAGTTGCCTCACTGAAAAATCACCTCTGGGAACTTTGTAGGCTATCCCAAATACCGTCTGTTCCAGTCCCTGTGTGCATTCTGAGTCTACGCCACAGGATGCCATGAATGCAGATACTTAGGTGGTATTTGTTTGTCTCTAGGAAGAGAAGAGAAAGAAAAAGCAGGCTGGCCAGGTGAGATAGGTACATGAGGTCATCTGTGTTGGGTCTCAGAGGACAGGGGCCTCACATGTAGAGCCTACGTGGTTAAGTACCACATCTGACCCAGGTACCATGCCTCCTCGTCTGTCTGGTTTACATGATGTAATATTGCAAACTACACAGAATTTCTCCTCTCTCGTGTACTAAGGACAGTGACCATATCTCGGGTAATATCCACTTGGTGATGATTTTTAATTCCAGTTACTTTGCACGTGTGGCCTTTAATTCTGGTCAGTTTCTCTCATGTGTATCTTTTTTGGGGTTTTGTTTTCTTTCTGTTTGTTTGTTTGTTTGTTGGATTTTTTTGGTTTCCAGTAGTGGAAGTAGCTCTCAGTACCTCCTCAAAACTCGTTTTCTTAGAACACATTTAAACACGTACTACCCACAGTCTACTTACATGAGATGAACATCTCACCTTCAAGAGACCAGGCTGGGCGTCAGCTGTGTACTTCTGTCTGTCTCTTCTTCCCTCCCTGCTTCCTCTCCTTTTCTTCTACGACGTGCTTTACCACAGAGGTTATAGTATTTCTAGGGATTGAAATCCAGAGGAAGCTCTAAAGTCATATTGTATGCATGGGCTCTCAGTAATGATCTGCCATACTTTCCCCTCAGTATAAGACGGAACCCAGAGAACAGGGTCCAGACGTTATTTACTGATACCTCATGCATTTTGACGAAACCAGAAGTCCTTAAAGGTCTGAAAAACTATAGTGAATGTTCATTGAAGCAATTGGTATCAATCGTAAACATTCACATTTAGTTAATTGTTTATTGAAAATATATTAAGTTGATTTGGTTCCTTTGAGCTAAACATTTGGCAACATTTTGGGGCGCCTGGGTGGCTCAGTCAGTTGAGCGTCCGACTTCGGCTCAGGTCATGATCTCACACTCTGTGAGTTCGAGTCCCACGTCAGGCTCTGTGCTGACAGTTCGGAGCCTGGAGCCCACTTCAGATTCTGTGTCTCCCCTCTCTGTGCCCCTCCCCTGCTCATGCCCTGTCTCTCTCTGTCTCAAAAATAAATAAAAACAGGGGCGCCTGGGTGGCGCAGTCGGTTAAGCGCCCGACTTCAGCCGGGTCACGATCTCGCGGTCCGTGAGTTCGAGCCCCGTGTCGGGCTCTGGGCTGATGGCTCAGAGCCTGGAGCCTGTTTCCGATTCTGTGTCTCCCTCTCTCTCTGCCCCTCCCCCGTTCATGCTCTGTCTCTCTCTATCCCAAAAATAAATAAACGTTGAAAAAAAAAATTAAAAAAAAAATAAATAAAAACATTAAAAAAATTAAAAAGAAAACATTTGGCAACATTTTTGTAACTGAGCACATATTGAAAGTGCACGGGTTATGCTCTAGTCTTTCTCAATAATTTATGCAATAGTTTTACTTGAAAGAATTGTGTGGGAACTTTTCTTAAAAGGGACTGCTCAGCTGCTCAGAGCACAGATCCTTGCCATTGTGAACTGCATTTAGGCAGGTGTCTAGCAGATGTTGGAGGAAGTGGGTGAATAGATTAAGTGGGTGTGGCATCCTTTGCCCTAATATAACCTATGAGGCAATTTTGGAAAGAATGGTTTGAGGGCAGAGACTCTTGTCTCTGAGTCCTTTCTTGCCTGTAGTGCCTAGCACAGTGTTTCTCACGAAATATGCATGATGAATTTCGCAGAAGAATACCCTGTAACTCAATGACAGCTCTGTGATTCATGCATTCCCTTCATCAGTCATGTAGCAAGTATTGATTGAGCTCTTAATCTATATTACACCTTTCTCTAGCCCCTGGGGATGAGCCTGTGAATAAAAGCAAGCATTATTCCTTGCCCTCATAGAACTTACCTTCGAGTGTGTTTGAGGGTGGCCGTGGATGGGAGCAGACAATAAATGATGAACAAAATATAAGTGACTTCTGTGGTAGGTTAGAAGATGATAATTATGAAAAAATTGGGCAGGAGAAGGAGGCTCATTCAGGCTGTTGAGAGAAGGGGTCAGGCTTCAGTTTTAATTAGGGTGGATAGATGGGCCTCTTTGAGAAGGGACTTCTGTGCAGAGACTGGCGAGGTAAGCGAAGGAGCCCTGTGATTCTGTGGGGGGGGGGGGGACATAAAGGCAGAGACTGAAGGCTGGAGGGTGGCCTGGGTCAGTTCAGGAACGGGAAGGAGGCCAGTGTGGCTGGATGGGACCTGGGGTGAGGGTGGAAATACGCTGGGAGAGGAGATTCAGAGACATAACTAGAGAGTGAGTGGGAGATCCTGGAGGGCTCTTTAGGCCATTCTAAGGACTTTCCTAGTCAACAGAATTTAATACTCATCCCAGATAACCACTTCCCGGCACCTTGGGCACAGGCGTTGTTCTCGTCTGCATGATGCTATGACATCAGGTATTTAAGCAGTGCCACCATCTGAAGACCTCAGTGTGCCTCAGGGAAATTGCTGTCTATTATTTTTTATTCCAGGCATCGTGCAGATATTTATTTTACTGCCATTGTTATTCAACGCGATTTGCTTGTGTGTTCTGTTCTTTGTGTGTGGCAGGATGAATTCCCTAACCTAACTCCTACTCTACCCAGGGCTGGTGAGATCTACAAGTTCAGTCTTCTTTGGGTCCTGGCTGCCTTGTCTTAGTGCTTTTAAGCCCATTTTAGGTACCATGTGCTGAGAAACAGGCATTTGCCAAAGATAAACTAATAGTCACACTGGAGTGATACTGAAAATCTTGGCATAAATCCTGTGTTTGTGGAAACGGGCATTATTTGTGACTCTCATTACATAGGCTGCAATCTAGAACCTCCTTAAATAGGTTAAGGTCTGTCAGCTTCCCTAGTACCACTGAAGTGAGTTAAGTTGGTTACAGGTTCCCGTCTAGTATCTATTAACACATGAGAAGGTAAGTTACCCTAGTATCTGTTCACATGTGAGAAGTCATCTCTGACGTGTAAGTCATTCCTTTCTTCTTTCAAGGCAGAGACAGTCTAAAATGATACATGGATGGACATAAGATGTCAGTGAAAAATCTGTATCCTCTGGGAGAACACAGGCCATGGTGTAGACTTCCTGCATCTCCCGGTGCTGTCAGCTTAATTATCTCAACCACTTCCTTGGACCCACTTGAAATTCCTGACCCTCATGAACTTGCTGCCCCATCTCCAGGTCATGGAATTGTGATGGCTTCTTGGAGCCATCTCAAAGCATAAGTGAGTTTTAGTGGCTGCACAGTGGAGGGGTTCACTCCAATATACAACTATTGAGGTGTTGCCTCTGGGAAAGACTTTGTGCGAACCACTGCAGGGTTTCAGAGAGAGGAGGACGCGGTCTCAGCACCGAAAGAGCGCGAAGTCTAGCGGGGGTTGTCACGTTGCAATAAGGATCGCCATGGAGATTGAGAAGCAGAAAAGTGGAGATTAATTGGGGAGAAGTTACAAGAGGCAGTGACGGTTCAGATCAGCATGAGAGGAACTTAAAAGCACTGACTGGAGTCTGTGGGATAGCAGCTTCTCAAATGCATGCTGTGGTCTGAGAGAAAAGAAGGGAGCAGAATCAAGAATCCTGCTGGCATTTTGAGCCGGGGTAACTGGCGGGATGGCTGTGCCTCAGTGGAACTCTAAGAAAGTCAGGAGGATGAAGTAGTTTTGTGGAAAGGGTCCTCTCACTGATAAGTTGAGCTTGAGACTCTTACAGTCACAGGAGCCATTCTGCGGGCAGTGAGAGACGTGGGGTGGGAGCTTGGGTGAGGAACTGAGTCCTGAGATAGGAATTGAAATGGAGAAAATAACTTGTACGTGACCACAGTGGGTAGACCATTTTGAGGAATGGAAAATACTAGGTTAGTGTTTTATCAACGCCTTGAAATTTCAGTGTAATTATATTATGGTTTGCTGTGATCATGCGTAAGTTCCTGTTTGAAATTAACTTTTATGTTTGTCCCACTTGGTAGTCCTTTCTTTCCCACAGTTTTTGAGAGAGGATTTATATTTCTTTTAGTTACCATCAGAGCTATACTCACCTCTCCCAGTTGTGAGTACCTTCTCCTTTCCTTTTTGAATACCCCATGTAGACTTTGCATTTCACCAGTACTTCCTGTTGCTTGTATCCGTGGAGAGCTTCCTCCTGGTGGAATCAGTTGATTCCACAGTATCCTTGCTGGAACCATTGTGGTTTCCAAGTGGAGGACAACCTGTTGCTTAAGAGTTTGGGCTTTGTAGCCAAACAAAACTGAGTGTGATTTCCTCGTCTGTCCTCCGTGTACTTGCCCAGCGTGCCTCAGTTTGCTCATCTGGTTCTCTTGAGTATTAAGTGGAATCATGAAGAGAGTCCCACACCCTACGTGCTGGCCCCCAGTTAATGAATAGTTGGCGAAATAACAGTGGTGATGATACCGATAGCGGTAATACTCACTCTATCTAAACCTCATCAGATTTACCCAGTGCCTGCTCTGTGTTGCAAACATGGGTTATGAAGTAGAATGGGGTCCTTCCACGGAACATGGCTGCTACTTAGTACTGGCTACTAAGCCCACCTCTGCATAGTGTCCATTTGATCATCTCTTGAAAAGACTGATCAGGACACAACAGACTTACACCCTTTAGTCCCATTTAGCCATTTTTTCCCCGTAGATACTGCTCTCAGTCTGGTGTTGACTTCTTCACAGCTGCCTCTCTGTGAGACCTTGTAAAAGTCACATTGGTTTTCTCATTCACAAAATGTGAATATAGCCAACTCTCAGTTACAGTCTGTTTATTCAAAGTGAATTGATTTTGACCTTTTCTCTTCTGCTGCCTCTTTTGCCCATCTCGCTGCTAATTAATTTCCACACAAGAGAATCAGCGAGAGCAGTAATAAAACATGAAATTAAAATTAGTTAATGTTGGTTCATGAGGATTTTTGAGAGCACAGAAGGTATGTAATTTACTATGAGCTTTGTCTGAGTTTTGATTTATTTGTTTATACCATTCAGACTCCTGTTATCATGGATAGTAAGAATTGGCAGTTATATAAAACAAACATTATCTTATAAAAAAATTAGGAATTTTGGGATAAATTCAGCTTAAGGTATTAGGATTTTTAATACCATCTTTCCAAGATTCTAAGGAAAATACGACCAAAAAATTTTATCTATACCATCTTTGATATAACCTTTTATGCCTGTTGCTGTAAAAATATCAAACAGTCATGCTAGTTTTTATTTTCACTTATATAAAATTTTATCTATGTATATTTATTAAATTTTATAAGATGATAATGCATTATAGAAGCTTTTTATGAAGTTCCTTATAGTTTTGTGATAGCCTGCTCGAACCTAGCTGGAGTTTTCCTTTTAGTAGATTTTTCCTTGGTTGCTAATATTGAAGCTTGACAAAGATAAAGAACTTTATCTTTATCTTTCTTTTTGGGAAGGGATTTCATAAACTTGGTTTTGGGGGCATTTGAGGATACTTTAGCTAATCTTAGATAATGGATGTCAATTTTCTTAAAATAATTTTGAAATTGAATAAAATTAACTTTTGGGGAAACTTTTTTTTTTTTTTTGAGGGGGCAGGATGCTCTGCAAAGAGGTCTGAAAAATTTGAATTAAGCTTCCTCTTGGGGAAGATTCCTCCTCCAGGCTCACCCATCTTTTATAACAAATGAGAAATGGGAGAGAGGTTGAGGTCTGGTAGCGTTCTCTGGATATGAACAAATAGGGACACAAGAAGAAAGGAATAAAAGAGAACATATAAATTGAAATGAAAATATAGTCATTTGCTAAATCTTTTCCTTTTTTTAATTAAAAATTTTTTTTAATGTTTATTTATTTATTTATTTATTTTTAAACGTTTATTTATTTTTGAGACAGAGAGAGACAGAGCATGAACAGGGGAGGGGCAGAGAGAGAGGGAGACACAGAATCAGAAACAGGCTCCAGGCTCTGAGCCATCAGCCCAGAGCCCGACGCGGGGCTCGAACTCCCGGACCGCGAGATCGTGACCTGGCTGAAGTCGGACGCTTAACCGACTGCGCCACCCAGGCGCCCCAATGTTTATTTATTTTTGAGAGAGAGAGCATGAGCAGGTAAGGGGCGGAGGGAGAGGGAGACACAGAATCTGAAGCAGGCTCCAGGCTCTGAGCTGTCGGCACAGAGTCCGATGTGGGACTCGAACTCATGAGCCGGGAGATCATGACCTGAGCCAAAGTGGGACGCTCAACCGACTGAGCCACCCAGACACCCCATCTTTTTTTTATTTTAATTTTTTTAATGTTTGTTTATTTGTGTGTGTGGGAGAGAGAGGGAGAGAGAGGCAGAGAGAGAGGGAGGGGGGAAGAGAGAGAGAGGGAGACACAGATACGAAGCCGGCTACAGGCTCCTAGCTATCGGCACAGAGCCCAGTGCGGGGCTTGAACTCACGGACTGTGAGAACATGACCTGAGCATAAGTTGGACACTTAACGAACTGAGACACCCAGGTGCCCCCAAATCTTTCCTTCCTAACACACATGCTGAATCCCATGACATAGCTGAGGGCAGTAAAATAATGAAATAGGGCATAGTCTTCCTGTAAGAAGGCCATATCTGCTTCATGAGTGGACACTTACTTTTTCCTTTGTGCGAAGGCATATCAGGTAGGCTGTGATCCTGAGTGTTGTAGGAGGTAATGGCTGATGTTTATTAGTGCTTGTGTATGTTCTAGGCATTGTGTATGTGCTTGACGTCCATGTTTTCTCTTTTAATCCTCAAAATCACTTACAGAGGCAGTTGCTAGGACCATCCATATTTTATGGGGAGGAGATGGAAGTTCATAGATCAAGGAATTTGCCCAGCTGGGTGTAGGATGCCACTCAAGAGAGCTGACTCCCCAACCATGCTCTTGGTTCCCTGCCTGGACTCTTACCAGTGCGTCGTCATCATATCATAGGCAGGGAGCATTTTACTTTCATGTAATGGAACTATAGAGTTTTTACAGTTGGAAGAAATCTTAAAGAACCACGCCTTCGTTTTCCAGAGGGGGAAAAAAAAAGAAAAGAAACACAAAAGCATTCGGCCTGTAGATTTCAACAGTCTTTCATTCAGTTAGTCAGTTGGCCAGCCAATACTTACTATTTACTGTTAACTACTGCATGCCGAGTAGTATATATGCCAAACATAGCCCGTGTCTTCATGGAGCCCTGGTGGCCTTTACGTATATATTTGGTGGTGGATTATTGGTGGGGGGGATTCGTAGTATAGTGTAATAGTTATGTAGTATAGCAGTAAATCGGACAGTACACAGGGGCATGGGCCCTGGAATCCTGCTCCTTGGTTTTGAACCCCCTCCATTAGCAGTAGAACAGTGGGCACACTGCTTAATCTTTTTAAGATTGTTTTTTCACCTGTAAAATGGTATATTAATAACATCCATAGGATTAGCATACCATGAAGATTGAATGAGTTAACACGTGTAAAGCATTTAGCAAGGCACCTGGTGCTCGGTGAATGCTCAACAAATATAACTGCTTTGAAGACGTTTTGACAATATTCGTAGCGGTGGTGGTGTTTCAACCCTCGCAGAGAAGGCACATATAAAGATGGGTATGATAAGGTGTGTGTTGTATGATGATAGGGGGAGGAACAGAGGACTTTGGGAGAACAATAGAGTCAGAACTCCTCCCTCCCCGTTGGTTCAGGGCAATCTAATGTAACTGCTATTTTCTTTCTCACTTTCCTTTTTTCTTTTTTGACTTGGTAAGTTTCTTCACCTTGTTGTCCTAGATCCTAGTGGTTCTGACTCACGGAGTTGGACATCAAATATTTATTCTGACCCAGCAGCTATGTGCTAAGCACTTTACGGAATGCTGGGGCAGAGTGATAGGACGTTAGCCTTAATGGGATGTGTGTGTGTGTCGTTGTGTAGGTGTAGAGTATGCCCACACGGGCACACACCTGCAAACACAGCCATTGTAACAGATGATGCTAAATTCACTTAACAGATACATGCAAAGTAGAGCCTAAAGAAGGAAGTGATTGACTCCCTCCAATATGAATGTGGGGCAAGGGAATTACGGAAGGCTTCATGGAAGAGGTAGCATTTGTTCTGTGTCTTAAAGGATCACACCTTTGTTGTAGTCAAGAGACACTGCGAATCCGGGGAAGAACGTGAAACAGGAATGCCAAGGCATGAACAACCATGGCTAGAGCTTATAGCACGAGAAGGTAACAGAAGTAGACATCTACCTTATGGGTGGGAGTGGCAGAAAGGGAAGCTACTGGATACTTCTAAGCTGGAATCACACTGTTGGGTTTGAATGTTACTGTCACTCCAGGAGTCATGTGGAGGGGAAGTTGAAGAAGAGGAAATGTGCCGTCTGCCCGCTGAGATGGGATGGTGACTGGCTGCAGTGGCCATGAGGAAGGAGGAAGGGAAGAGCAGGCTCTGGAAGTACTAAGAAGAACCACAGGGCTCTGGGCATCAGTTGGACATAGGGCCAGGGAGTGGGGAGGAATGGTGTTTAAGATGAGTCTGAATTCTGATTTGGGCAACTGGTTACCATCGACGAGAATAAGAAATAACACATCAAGAGAAGACAGTTGGCTCACTTTGAAGCATTGACTTCTAGGTTTGTCTGATGTATAATGACTGAAATACTCCATAAGGAGCTAGATGACAGGTTTGTTTAGTAGCGATGTGTATATTGGAAATCTTGATTCCGGGTCACTGGTGACAGCTAAGACCTTTGGAGTGACTCGGGAGGAAAATGTATATTGTGAAGAGAGGACAGACAGCCTTGAAAAGAACACTGGGGAATACCGGGGCACCCGAGACAGTCAGGTGTCATTAAAATCAGGGGACAAATTTTCATGGAGGGAGTGGTCTGCGGTGTGAAACGTCACAGAGGGGCCAGTAATTGGGAGGGCTCATGACTGCCTTTTGGATTTGGCCCTCTGGAGGGAAGGTGGTTACCAGTAACACCTGTCCCCTTGTTGGAGCTTATCTGTGGTGAGGTGCAAAGTGGATGGAAGAGAGGATATGGGCAGAGCCCCTAAGGTCTGTCCCTTAGAAGCCTGGCGGGGGATGAATGGAGGGAATACGAGGGAAGGTTTTGTCTGTTCTTGGTGGGAGGGACTTGAACATGGCCAAGGTTCTAGGAAGAAGCAGGTAGAGAGCCAGACAAACCGAAGGTAAGGAGGTGAGATGACTGGTAGAATGAGGCCCCCACAGGAGAAAATTCCAGACTTGGACGCAGGTAAGCAAGAGTTCTGAGAAATGGGTCTGCAGGGATTTATGCCTGATGACCTCACTTTGCTCTAAAGAGCACTGGGTGTTGTATGTAAGTCATTTTGACGATAAATTATATTTTAAAAAAAGGGGCATGAAGTTATCAGAATTTGGCTGGAGGACTGAAGCAAGTCAAGCAATGTCTGTAAGATTAACGTACTCTCATTTTTTACTCGATGACTTTCTTGCCTCACCTCCTCTGGGGTTGTAACCAGCTGGACATGCTGTGGCACTTGCAGTCTGGAAAGCCTTTCTTTTTCATTGTCCCTGTCCTGTTCAGCGGTTCCCCTTGGCTTTATCATACCACGCATCTAACCTTGACCTCAGCATGAACTAGTGGTTGTTAACCCTCCTTTTGTGTTTCTGATTTGCGACTCCTCCCTCTTTCTTTCTTTCTTTCTTTCTTTCTTTCTTTCTTTCTTTCTTTCTTTCTTTCTTTCTTTCTTTCTTTCTTTCTTTCTTTCTTTCTTTCTTTCTTTCTTTCTTTCTTTCCTTCTTTCCTTTTTTCCTTCCCTGTTTCTTTTCTTACTGGGCTTATAACCAGTTCACATTTTCCTGTTGCCCCACTGAAAGTTTGAATCCTGTCTTCCTCATGTGTTTCAACGGATCTTTTGGAGTACTTCTGTGCCAAACTCTGCTGGGTCTGGAATACTGCCGTGTTCTGGGGTGGGAGCCCACTAAACTCTAACGAAAAAGATATAAAAGAATTTTGAGTTTAACTATTGTGAAGAAAACTAACAAAGGAACAGAAAAACCTACTTGCGATGAGATGGCCAGGGAGGGATGGATGCCTGGAGGAGGTGACATTGATGTTGAAACAGAAAAGGTGAAAATGAGCTGATCATATGTAGAGGGGAGAAGGAAAGCAGTAATTTTTTTTCTGGTATTTATCATATGCATAGACATTCTGTTGACACCCAATTCTATTGGATTATATATGTCAGTGGGTCACTACCAGGAACTGTTTGTGATACTATGGTGTCTTTCCTGGGGATACTAACTGGGTTTCTAAAGGCCTAATAGAAGACCTGTAACAGTTGACCCTTCAGGCGATGGCAGAAGTGTATATTTATTTGCTTGCTGAAGGAAGTTACCTGGAAATTCAGCTGTTACTAAGCATCTGGTAATATATTCAGCATGGGACAGAAGGGAGGAACAGGACGAAAAATATATTTCCTCTGCCCGATTGCACTGGTGTTTCTGTGTTTCCTCTATCCTTCCCTCTCTCCCTCAACTCAGGTAGTTCTGATTCACTAGCTCATGAGGAAAACTGTGTGTGTGTGTGTGTGTGTGTGTGTGTGTGTGTGTGTGTGTGTGCATGTGAAGCAACCATTATTAGTCATCACCATCGTATGGATTAATTTAAATGTTCACTGCAACTTTAGTCCCGGAAATATACATTGTGGGGACTAATCCGAAGCTCCAGATTTTGAGACTAGGTGGGTTTTACAGGATCTTTAATATCTTTAGCTAAGGGACAGGATAAGAGTTGCAGATTTCTTGGAGGTGAACCTAGATAGGAGTCACAATATCTTTAATTTCTGTAGCTGAGGGACAGGACAAGAGTTCCAGATTTCTTAGAGGTGAGCAGAATAGAAGAAGGTACTAAAAGAAAGATAAACCAAGGAGAACGGAGACACTGAAATGGAACTTGGCTGACAATAATTTTGCCTAGCGTCCGCCCAAGTAGACATATCAAACATTATCTACCAGAGGAAAATGTATTGTTTTCTTGCGTGTCTAAGCTTGTACAACTAAGTTCTTGTTTTCTAAGGAAAGAGGATGAAGATAAGAGTATGTGGAATGATTTATTAGGCTTCAGTAACTTTCCTAAGATGCCCAGGCCAGTACTTTTGAGAAGGGAAATACACCTAATAAGTGTTTTTTTGATCCCTCAAAACAGAGGTTCTCAACATTTTTACTCGCCACTCAAGGATTGTCAGCATTCACAATCCCAGTGGACCTCGGTTGCCATGTTCCAGAAATTCTACCACTTGGCTTTTCAAGGGAGTAGCAGTAGTGATATTATCAAAGGGATGATTTTGGATGTATCCTAATTTGAGTTATTGTTAAGAGCAAGTTAAGAATAATGTGGTGAACCTTGACAGAGAATAACTTCCTTTGTATTTAGACATTTATTACTTTTGTGATTAGTTTATCTGACAGTGGTGAGAAGGGTGTGTTTTTGAAAATGATCGTATAGCTCTCCAGCCAGGAACATTTTTCATTTGTACATGGAATGAATGCTCTTTGCAGTTGTCCATCAATGTTTGGTTTGATTTCCCCTCATTATAATTCTTCATGAGCTCAGAGAAGACATCTCTAGTGCTATATGAAATATAAATGATTCCTAGTAAATGGATGGGAATTTAGACTGTCATCTTAATGTAATAACATGTTTACCCACATTTAAAGTATATATACAGATGAAGCTACACTAAGGACTTATTAACTTGAATTTTATTTATGTGTCTAGTTGAGACATATCCCTGGAACTTAATTAAGGTGCTGTGTGAATTGTAAAAATGTGTCATTCAAACTGTAGCTATCCAGAATTTTATAGTTCTAGATTCCCCAATGATCTTCCTGAGATTAAAAGGTATACAGACTTTTTAAAGGGTCTTAAAATAAGGGGAGGTGAAAATAGACTTACTTAGGCGTATTTGAATATACATGTGAAGTTACTTCCTTGGTCAATAGAACTTGAGGGGTGGGTGCCTGGGTGGCTCAGTTGGTTGGGCGTCTGCCGCTTTGATTTTGGCTCAGGTCGGGATCAAGCCCCGGGGTGGGTTCTGCACTGACAGTGTGGCGCCTGCTTGAGTTTCCCTCTCTCTCCCTCTGTCTCCCTCTGTCTCTCTCTCCCCCACTTGTGCTCTTCCTCCTTCAAAATAAATAAGTAAACTTAAAAAGAAAAAAAAAAAAGAACTTGAGCTTTTGTCCTTAGGGAATATTTATTAGCAATTAACTAATTTGGGCGCCTTCTCTGAATTACTTTATTAATTTAAATAAGGTTATGGGCCTCCATGAAAAACTGTATTATGCAAAATATTAACTGAGGCAGAATCTATTAAGAAATGATGAATGTGAGAGTCACACAACTATATAGAATATATTTTGATCTCCTTATACTTTGACCATAATAAACTAAAGAGAAATGTCCATTTAAACACTTCGGTTCTCAGTTGATGTGTGAACATTATTACATGTACAGAATTCTCTAATGTAACTCGTAGGCAGTTCAAACTTATCTTTGGGGACCTTTTTAGACGACTTAGCTTTTTAGTGAGACTCCTTTATGTGGAGGGTGCTGTTGATGTTGCATGGTGCTCCTTGAATGCTTTATAAAGAATGTGATCATTTATTTGGGGATTTTACTCTAATGCTGCTCTGGCAGACTTGTGGATTCCCTGACCCCATGACCTGTAGTTCTTTTCTTTTCTGTCTGTCTGCTACTGTGTGTGAACTTCTTTGTTACTAAAATAGCATTCATTCCTTTATTCAATAAACATTGATGTTAGACACTATTAGACGATTGGGATTCTGAGGTGAATAAGGCACTTCTTCTACCTTTGTGAGGCGTTCAAGGGTTTTCAGCCCCTGTAGAGAACCCCACCTCCTGGACCCCTCCTTTTGGTTATCTTGAATCCCAGTTTTTCACCCCTTCAATCCAAAGCTGAACAGTCTTGGCAGAGCTCCAATTAAAACAAAGCATATTCTTCCTTACATTTTTTTCACCGATAGATCCATTCCTAGAAAAATCTGGGTGTGCTGTATTTTACCTAAATTCGTTTTAAGGCATACGGTTATTTTGTGAATCACTCACGGAGGGGAAACAAAAGTGCTGCCACTAAACGCTTTTTGCTTAGTGCTTTGACTCCATGGTTTTGTAGTGTTCGTCCCAACTTCAGAGATGTTATAAGGAGAAAATATGAGGGTCTTAGAATGATCTAAATACAGTGTTAAAACCGAGCCAAAAATATAAAACAGGCTTTTTGCAGCATGATTAACAGTGTATTTGAAAGCTCTGTCCCATTGTGAAGCACTGACTTAAGAGATAGCCACTGTTAATATTCTGCTGTAGATCCTTTGTATATATATCCTTCTGGACACTTACACACACACACACATGTATTGATTTATAGCTATCTTAAAATATGTTTTTGTTTGTTTTGTTTTGTTTGAACAGGATCTTGTAAAGCATGTAGCTATGTAACTATTTCCCCTTCTTGGTATATTTCAAATTCTTTCCATGTCAATATACACAATCATTAAGTTCCACTCTATGATTCTATTAGAATTTGAATTTCCAAATGCCCATTGTTGGACAATTAGGTTATTTCTGGTCTTCTTCATTATAAACATCTTTGTGCACTTGATATTGTTTATTTAGGATAATTTCCAAAGAGTGGAGTTGATATATTAATGGATATGTAGAATTTGGAGACAATTGATACATATTGCCTATTGTCCTACAAGAAAATTGGTATGATTTTACAAAAGGCACTGTAAAAAAGTCTGTCATTTTAAAAAGTCTGTCAATATGTTAGGTGAAAATGAGTATATTGTTTTACACTAGTTAACTAGTTAAACTTTTTTCTCCATAGGGTTATAGATAACTTGTATTTCTTTTAATGTTTATTTATTTTTGAAAGAGAGAGAGAAAGAGAAGGAGGCAGGAGGGTCAGTGAAAGCGGGGGGCAGGGGATCTGAAGCCGGTTCCACACTGACAGCAGTGAGCCCCATGCAGGGCTCATGAACCCTGAGATCATGACCTGAGCTGAAGTCGGATGCTCAACCAACTGAGCCACCCAGGTGCCCCTGGTTATGCCTTTCTTAACAAAGTTAGAATCTCTTTCCTAATCTTCAGGTTAAATTAATATGTATGTATTCTTATGTGCCTAATATGTAACCTATATATTTAGTATTTTTAAAATTTTTATGTTAAAGATTTTATTTACATAGAAATGAATGACTTTGGATATATGGTGTGAGAAAGGTGCTTACTTTATTTCCTCCAAATTTTTGTCTAGGAGTTCCTGAGAGAGTTTGTAATTGAATTGCCTTTTCTTTTCCTTGTATTAGAAGTCATCGTTATCATGGACCGAATGCTTAGGTGATGTGTGTCTGTTTCTGAGCTTCATATATTTCTGCTTCTTTTTAATTTTATTCTGCTGAATTGGTTATTTCTGTACCAGTAGCATATTGTTCAAATTATTACAGTTTAATGGTGCATTTTATCAAATGGTGCATTTTATCCAATTCCTCATTACACTTTATTTTCAAAGTTTTCTATTTTCAATTTTATTGTAGATTGACTTTTACAACATTTGTAAAATTCTGGAAAAAATTCTATTAGTATTTTGCTTGGGCTTGGATTAGCTTTAATGGTTACAGTGTATACTGAGTGGACACAGAACAGAAATCTTGATAATTTCTTTTTTATTTATTTATTTTTTTAATGTTTATCTATTTCTGAGACAGAGACAGAGCATGAGTGGGGGAGGGGCAGAGAGAGAGGGAGACACAGAATCGGAAGCAGGCTCCAGGCTCTGAGCTGTCAGCACAGAGCCCGACACGGGGCTCAAACTCACAACCGGTGAGATCATGACCTGGGCCAAAGTTGGTCGTTCAACCAACTGAGCCACCCAGGCGCCCCATTGATAATTTAATTTCTTAAAAAATGGTTTAGTGGAGTGTGTGACTTTTGCTCTCAAGGTTGTAAGTTTGAGCCCCACGTCTGGTGTAGAGATTACTTTAAAAAAATAAAATAGTAAAAAAATAGTTTATTACAGCAAACTACCTAAGGACCTACTGTGTGGAAGATCCTTGTTTAGACACTGGAGACAGATTTGAAAAGATACGGACCTTATCTTTTGTCCTGATCAACTTGTATAATTGTACAAGTATTTGAAGTAGATTGCACAGTGTAGGAGTACTGTAAGACGATTTTGTCAAATTTGTATTTTAGAGTTATTTCTCTAGAAGCGAGGAGGAAGGGGATTTGTGCAGAGAGGGAGTGGAGGTAGAGAAAACCCTTCAGAGCCTCTGGAAGATTTTGAAGCCCAGGCCAGAGGGCAAATTAAGGGTGGATCCTAAGTGTGTTTAGAAGTGACATTGATAGGACACAGGGAGTGGATTGGACGTGGAAGGAGAATGGTATGGAGGGAGGAGTCTGAGGATGATTGTGGTGTTTTGGGCTTGGTCAGCTGTGGGGGGAAGTGACGCTATGCTGGAGATTGAAATACAGCAGAAGGCACAGATTTCCCGAGGCAGGTGTTAGATTTGGTTCTAAGTACAGCTGCCAAGGGTAGGTGAAGCTAGGTAGAAGACTTGTCTGGTTCTCCCAAGAGTGTCCTTTGCCAGGAGACATAGAGCCCTGGCGGGATTATTTACAGGAGATGAGAAGGCCAAGAAGGCTTGCATCAGAGACTAGAAGGGATGAAGCCAGTTCAGAAGAGGAGTTAAGGCCCTGCCAAAGAGGAGAAGCCAGAGGCGGGAGAACTCACTAAAACTCGTAGCGACTAGAAGAACAGTATCACAGGAGAAAAGGAATGAGAAGCGGCTGAACAGGTCAGATGGTGCTGAGAACCCAAGTAAGATACAGATTGAACGGTATTTTTGGATTAATCACTAGAGTTTGTGCCGTGGCTGGGTGGTTTGGGTGGAATGGTGTCAGTGGAAGCCCCATTGAAGTGGGAATGGAGTGTAAATAGAGAAGGGTTTCATTATTGTCACCATTTTTTTTGTAATATTTCCATCATTGAAGAAGCCTTGAAACCATCTGAAGGGGAATGAAGAATACAATTGCTTTGCTGTCTGGTTACCTCCAAATCTGTGTTTTTAAATCGAAAGATGTCTGTGTTTGTCCACTCTTTAACTTTCTAGCTTCTCGGCATCATGCTAAATTCTGGGACTCAGTTGATGTCTGATAGAACGTCTGAGATGAAGTGATACGCTCCCTGCCATAACAGAGCATTTTGCTGTCTGGTAGGAGATGTTAGACCAACAAGTTATTATACAGTTATTTATAATAGTTGCAGCAAGCCCAATAAAGAACAATTAGATGGTACAGGAGAGTTTCCCATACAGGGGACTTGGGAGGGACCCAGAATGCCTTCCTTGAGTAAGTGAATTTGAGTGGAGATCGGTTTTCCAGGTTGAAAGGCCCTGAGTTGAGGTGAAGCTTGCAACCTATAAAACCAGTGAGATATGAGGTGAGATAAGAGAGGCAGGCAGAGACGAAATCTGTCTAGGTTGTAGGTCATTTAAAGGGTTTTGGATTTTATCCTGAGAGTGATGATAAACTATTTAAACACTTTCAATAGGGGAGTAACTTGATCGGATCATTAGAATGTGAAGTTCTTGAGGGCAGTGATTTTCTTGTGCGTCCATTGTCTTTTCTCTGTGTCTGAAGGGGTACCTGGCACTTTGTAGATGGCTCAGGAATTTTCGAATACATGCTTTTATATTAAATGAGTGAATAGTTCTGTGTTTAACCAGATTACTTAAACTTGTGGGATAAGTACAAGTTGTTGTGGGATACACTGATTGCAGTGTAGGGTGAAGGGTTGCACAGACTAGTTCCTAGAAGGTCCCAGTGAGTGACGGTGGTGTTCCAGGATGCTGATAGCAATGGTGAAGCGCATTTAGGAGGAAGAATAATTTGATGGTGGCACATGCGCAAGAAGACATTCAGGATGTTTTATGTAAAAACAACAGAGTCTTGCAGAGATAGCTCTAAGTAAACTATGACTTATCCTGCCTTTTTTCCAGATGATTCTTCCTGCTGTGTTTTGGTTTTAGTTTTTGACATGATCACGCACCTCTAGATTCCCACTTGCTCAAGTTTTAATTTTACTTTGTTACCAAGCTCTGTGAATCTGCCGTAGAGTATAAAAATGTCTTCCTGAATCTTCTCGTCTCCAGTCTTAAGAGCCACGTCCATGCTGGATTCCTGTATTATTTCTAGCCTAGGCTGTTGCAGACCAGAACGCCTGCCCTCTCTTGTCTTTCTTACCCTATTTAATCTCTGCTCCATACTTATCCATAATATAAGATTAGAAATGAGCATAGCCTAAAACTCTCAGTGCCTTCCCCTTGCCCATAATGTGAAGTCTAACAGTACTGGTTGCTGTTTTTTTAAAGAGTACATTGGATTAAATTCAATAAAATTTTTTTTTTTTTTTAATTTTTTTTTTTCAACGTTTATTTATTTTTGGGACAGAGAGAGACAGAGCATGAATGGGGGAGGGGCAGAGAGAGAGGGAGACACAGAATCGGAAACAGGCTCCAGGCTCTGAGCCATTAGCCCAGAGCCCGACGCGGGGCTCGAACTCACGGACCGCGAGATCGTGACCTGGCTGAAGTCGGACGCTTAACCGACTGCGCCACCCAGGCGCCCCTCAATAAAATTTTTTGAGCTCCTGCTACTTGTCTGCAATTTAGCCACAGGTACATAGTCTGTGTACCTTCATAATTTTCTGCCCTGATTCACCAGCTCTTACCTGGATGATCATAACTGATGGCAGTGGATATGTGTACTACCCTTCAGCAGCTCCACAAGCTTCCTTAATAGCCTTTAACGCTGGCAAATAAGACAAATATTCCTGCAGGAAAATTGTCCACACTTAAAGATTGTCAAATGTTTGGATCACTTTTTATTTAGTGATTTTTTTTTTTCCTACCTTCTGGAATAATCTTCAGTTTGGTAACAGGATGTTATATAGATACTTATATTCATTGCATGGGCCCTTGGTGATGTCTGTATCTTTTTCTGCTCTCTACACACGCAGGAGTTACTTTTTTTGTGTTAACTTGAGTGATTTGGTTTTTCCTTAATAAGTATTTTTACCACAGTCATTCAGCGAACATTTGCCGGCTGCCTGTGCCAAGGGGTTCGAACTCTTCCCAGGCAGGAGATCCTTTTTTTCCAAAGGAAATCTTAACCAGAACAGCAGTGCATAGAGCAGATAAAGATGGAGCTGTGCTGGTTGAAGTAGGGTAGCTAAACCCGGGGCTGCTGGATGGCCACTTAGTGGCCTCCAGGAAGTGGTTCTTAGACTTGGAAACAGGAGTCACAGGAGTGAAGCTCTTAACAACTGTGAGAGAGATGACATTTCTTAGGAACTTACACACAGTGGTAATGCCTGGCGCCCACTGGTATTCACACGACCAGCAGTCCTTTCCACACTTTAGGAAATTAGTAATTGATTTTTCTAGCTACAACCACCATTTGGGTACTTGTTAATGTTTAGGGTGTTTTTTGGGGGGTGCCAATTGGTGAAGGCAATCCACTCTTCTTTTTGGCGCAGGTCATGATCTCACAGTTCGTGAGATCAAGCCCCGCAGCAGATTCTGCACTGATGGCACGGAGCCGGCTTGGGATTCTCTCTCCCCCTCTCTCTCTGCCCCGTACCCCCCTCCCCCCAAATAAATAAACACTTTCTAAAAAAATAGGGTGCTTTATCTTGGGGTCCACAGCTCATCTTTGTCAAAAAATGAGCAGAGTGATCGAAACTATTTCCTGCTTCTACTGCTTAGCATTTTCCCCTCCGTAAAGTGGCGTCTACTTTGAACACTTACGCTGTCTGCCTCACTCAGCCTTTGCCCGCTCTAGGTAACCATAGTTCCTAATGTGTCTGTGGCTGTTTTGTCGGAAACTGGCTTTGTTTTAGTCTTCGCTTACCTTCTTCGTTCATTCAACAAATCAAGTGGCTGCTATTTCAAGCACTCTTCTTAATGCTATGGAGGCTGGACTTAACAAACAGGTAGAAATTTCTGCATTCGTGAAGCTGACACTGTGGTTGGGGAGACACTCAAAACCAAGATAAATGTGTCAAGTGCTAGCTAGATAAATGCCATAGAGGAAGGGAAGGGAAATTCCCATTGTTATCCCCATAAGGACATGACCCAAACATTATTGAAGCTATTTTTCCAGAAATCGTGATAGGTTATTATAGACTCATCTCATTCTTCTGCCTGTTTTCCATCTTAACCCAAGTTCATGCACTTTAAAGGCATGAAGCTGGTCTTCAGACTGTCATCTCTGATTCCAGATAGCTGCCGGCCCAGCGGCTTACTGGCTCATTCCAGCACTGAGTCCTTGGCCTTGTTCTCATTAGTGCAGTTTCCCAGTGTTTACTAATGACCTGTCTTACTCTCCCGCTTTCTCAGAGCTGAGAGTTTACTTATTTTAGTCATTGGGTTTCAAACTTTTGTATTTTCTACCCGTTAAGCTTACCAAATGAAATACGTAGAAGCCCAATCTATGAAAAAAAATATGAAAGGTCTTAATGGGACAGAAGGTGTTTCGGATGAAACCAGAGGCACCTCTTCTCATCCCTGCTCTTTCAATCTACATTGTCACCTCCAGGGACTCCTGCCATAGAGCCATTATTTTAGTATGGCGCTGTGATTTTATGATAACGGAAGTGTTCCAGGGCCGAGTTCCCTAATAGGGTAGGCACAGCTACCTTATTGAATGTGGCTAGTGTGACTGAGGAGCTGAGTTTTAAATTTTGTTTAACTTTAATTAAAATTTACACGGTCACAGGTGGCTAGTTACAGTAATATTGGAAGATGAAGTCCTCGTGTAACGCTCTCAGTTTAACATTAACTGAATGTGTCTTTATTTCAGTTTTCTAGATCATGTAAAAATAACATTAGTTTTAGAAGGTAATGGACTCTTGAGAAGGTCTGGAATGAGTTCTGGCTCGTAACCTTGGACAGATTGTCCAACCCTTCTGGGCCTCAGTTCCTTTTTATAAGATGGGCAAATTTGTAGTACCTTTCCATAGTGAGATTTAAAATGAGGTAAAGCATGCAGGGCATTTGGTACAGTGCCCAATGCTTGATTTTAGGTGACTTATCCTAATAAGTTGGTTTTTTGTATGTTTGTTTTTTTGCTTGTAAAAAGAAAACATGCTCATTGTAGAACGTTTAAGTAAATGAGAAAAATAACAAGAAGAAATTAAAAATAATGTGTAATCCCACCATCCATAGACAAGCAACAGGAAAGCTTGTGAAATGTAGAAAAAATGTGTTTTGGGTTCATAATATGCTTTTCTCTTTGTTGTGAATGTGCATATGTATGATTGTGCTATTCTTGTAAAAAAAGGGAGCTTTTGGAGGCTGTAGGTCTTATGTATACAGATTGCTTTACAAAGCCTTTTTTCTAATATTATATAAAAAGCCTTAGGGAATATGTTGTCATTACTGAAAAGCTGGTGAATTCAGTGATTTACTACTGTTTTTTTTTTTTTTTTTTTTTTTTAGATTTATCTTTGGTAACTTAATGTTTTCAGAATATAGAAATTCTTTTCATTTATTTATTTATTTATTTATTTATTTATTTATTTATTTTAATGTCGTTTTAAATTTATTTCTGAGAGAGAGAGAGAGACAGAGCATGAGCAGGGGAGGGGCAGAGAGAGAGGGAGACACAGAATCTGAAGCAGGCTTCAGGCTCCGAGCTGTCAGCACAGAGCCTGACACGGGGCTGGAACTCACAGACTGTGAGATCATGACCTAAGCTGAAGTCGGACGCTTAACTGACTGAGCTACCCAGGCGCCCCTAGAAATTCTTTTTAGAATTCTTTTAGGATGATAGAAAAAAGATGGAGGTGATTTTAAGTTCAAGCTCTTAAAAGTTCTGGCGCCTCAAAGTTGTCATGACTGTAGACATGCCTTATGACATAGTACTATGTATTCCTTTAAAATACTACATTTATTGAGCACGTTCGCTGTATCAGGCACGGGGCAAAGTGCTGAGAATATAAAAACAAGTAAGATGTCATCATTACCCTTGAATAAATTATGACCTAGTGGGAGAGACCGACTTGATTCTAAATACAGTGTGGTCAGTGCTGTAAGAGGGATCTGGACTGGGTAATAAGGGAATAAAGGGCCTTCGTGGCCAGCTAGGGATGGAAGGGTTGTCAACGGAGGGTCCCCGGCTGAAGTAATACCTGAAAGAAGATTTAAAGGAATGATGGACTTAACCAGGCAGTGGTGGGGTGAAGAAGAATCTAGGGAAAAGAAAGGGTGCAGTGTGAGGGAAGCCTGTACGACCTGGGGGCATTGGGAGAGCTGCGTTAGTTCGGTACGGAGTTCAGAGGTGGGGATAAGAGTGGAAGGGAGAAACGAAGATGAGCCTGGAGCAGTTACAGAAACCAGATGGGTCCCAATGGTCTTTCAGTGCCTTATTAAGGCACGAGGCCTTTATGTTTCACATCGCAAAAGGTCTTTGAAGAGTACTGAGAAGAGAGGAGTAAGGTGTCGGATCACATCTTTGGCATACGTAGTGACGTGACGGTGTGATTTGGACAATGGCACAGAGATGGATAGTGCACGGCAGGGAGACCATCCAATGGGTTGTTGATTAGACCAGGTGAGAGATGATGGATGAGGAGGATTTGAATCCAGGGTGTTGAAAATGAGTAGCCCTCTGGCTGTTTGGGTGCGGAACTTGGGAGGGATGGTAGGCCTAGAGGTACAAGTCATCGACATAAGAGCCATGGGGTGACTGTCACCACACAAATGAAGTCCCTAAGGAGAAGGTATAGAGAGAAGATTTCAAGAGTAACTATGAAGGAGCATGGGGGAAACTACCAGTAATTATCACAGTGGTGAAGAAACATCAGAAGGAGCAGCCCGGACGTCCTGAGAAGAATGAGAGCGTTGGAATGCTGGGATCCTGGGGAAACAATGTTTCCAAAGGGAGGAAGTGGTGAGACGCAGTCAGATTCTACAAAGATGCCAGATAAAGTATCTGGTGTTTCTTGGATTAATAATGAAGAGATAATTGAAGAGTTTCAGTGGGAGTTAGGATGATATCTTGATGCTACACTCCCAATATTATTTTAGTGTGTATTCTTTGGTTTCAAGTGTAGGTTTTAGGCAAAGGAGGGATTGACTGACGAGGTTCTGTGGGCTGTTTGGAAGATCACGTTGCAGGAATTAGTAGAATGAAGAATTTCGCATTATCAGGATAATCTCTTGCCATTTTTCTTCATTTCTTTCTGCCTGTTAGTTGCCTTCTTTTTCACATGGAGGGCAGTAGGCAGTACAGTCTTCTACCTCTGGAGTGAGGTTGTTTTTCTGCCTTCACATCTGAGGGTAAAAATGTTGGAGCATGACTGAGATTGCCCGTCTTGGACAGGGTGCTGTGCCGGAACCAGCTGCTGGCAATCTTGGTACAAGGTCATGAAAGAACATGGTGACTCCCAAGGTAGTTATGGGATTAGAGGTATGACAGGTCCCAGTATGGGGAGGAAAACTTTCTAGGAGTCCACTGGAAGTTTGTGAAAGATGGAATGGGAAATGAGGAAGGAAGGAATGTGAGTGTAGAGTACTCTTTAAGAACCTGGGCTATCAGAGTGAGTGTTTTGATGGTAACTAAACAGGGACAAGTGGACATTGGTAGGGTTGTTTCATAACCAAATCATCAGTGGAGATTTAGTAATGAGGATTGAAAAGGTATTGAAAACAAGAGATAGATGTTAATTGTAGTGTGTGTGGGAAAAGATTTCTATGCAGACACATTCTTGTGGACATAGATATTTATGTGAACAGAGGAAGTCTGGTTATGATCACCAATTTCAAAATAATTTTGTGGTCCCTTTATTGTCAGATTTATGTTCTCTGGGTAGTCTTCTTTGTCTTTGAAATGAACATAAGCCATATCTGTAGAAAGAAACCAGAGAGTATTAGAGTTTGCAGATGATCCCTGAAGTTATATAATCTAAAATGCTTAATTTAATGGGTAAGAAAAGTAGACTCCAAAGAAGAGAAGTGAAGGAATCACAGATATAACAGTACCTACCAGAAGAAGAGGGTCTGTTTTAGTCCTTGGGTCTCTGATCAGTTCATGAGGAAGTCTTTCCCAAAACTTCCATAGACCTCGCTGGATGACCCATTGTCTAGAATCGGAGCACAGCACTCACCTCTGAAACCTGTTGCTGATTAAGGGGAGCATGACAACCTGATTAAAAGAAGAAGGATCTGCTCCCCAAGAATTGTGCACCTGAACAAAATCAGGACTTCCAAGCAAGAAAGAAGGGAGAAGCGGTGTTGAGTAGGAGCTCCAGGATCTGTGACATAAGCTAAAGAGTCTGTTTGTATTCTGTGGGCAGTGGGACCTTCCCAAAGGTGTTTTTGTTTTTGTTTTTAACGTTTATTTACTATTGAGAGACAGACACAGAGTGTGAGCAGGGAAGGGGCAGAGAGAGGGGGAGACACAGAATCTAAAGCAGGCTCCAGGTTCTGAGCTATCAGCAGAGAGCCCTACGTGGGGCTTGAACTCACAAACCGCGAGATCATGACCTGAGCCGAAGTCGGATGCTTAACCAACAGCCACCCAGGCACCCCCTTTGCATTTTTAAAAAAATTTTTTTAACGTTTATTTATTATTGAGAGACAGAGGGACCCAGCGTGAGCCAGGAAGGGGCAGAGAGAGAGGGAGTGGACCTTCCCAAAGGTTTTAAAGCATGGAATAGACAAGATCATATTTGTGTTTCAGGAAAAAAAAAATCTTCATAAAACACCTGTGATGAAGTAACAGATCATTCTTACACTTGCCTAAAACGACATAAGTTGATCACAGAGTTGAAGTAAATTTCAGATCTCCAGCATGTTCCCTTATTACCTGCATTCAACTTCCTAATCATGTATTTATATGCTGTCGATGGTTATGTATTTGTCTTTTAAATTAGGCATTTAAAAAAACTGCCATCAAATTGCTTACTGTTTTCATTGGTTGGAGTGATTGGTTATATAACACACACACACACACACACACACACACACACACACACATACACACAACTATCGTACTCATAGGCTGTGGTTGGAGTGATTGGGTGTAAACATATACACACATGCGTGCACGCACGCACACACACACACACACACACACACAACTATCGTACTCATAGGCTGTGGTTGGAGTGATTGGGTGTAAACATATACACACATGCGCGCGCACACACACACACACACACACACACACACTGTCGTACTCATAGGCTGTGGTAAATGCTAAAAGGCCAAACAAGCATGATGCGGTTGGTGCCTTGGGCACCTGGGGAAAGCTATAAGAGGATCTGTAATGGGCAGTGAAGAATGGGATAGGTGGGGCAGATCTTTCTAGATGAAGGAAATAAACAGTATAAAATGAAAGGCAGAAAAGCCAGGGAATGCCAAGGTGCCCTGTACAGATAGAGCATAGACCCGGAGGGGAGGACATTGGAAATAAAGCCATGAATGGATGATGGAGAGGCAGGCACAAGAGAATGGAGATCACATGTGCTGGTGCCTGACTTGAGTAGGTACTATGCCAGGGTCTTAATGAGGCAGAGAGGGGTGTATATCAGTATTCTTCTTATGAGGAGCTCGGGATCAACATAACTTGCCTGAGGACCCACTACTGATGGCTGAGTTTACATTCGAAACCAAGTCTGTCTTAACTTGGAAATTTGTCTGTTATTCCAAATAGCCTTCTTCCACTGTATCATTCCATTGTGCTTAGAATATTAGCATTTGACTTTTATTCTCCTGAGCAGGAATGAACATTCCAGAAGTGCTCAGCAGGGAAATGAGATGGCAGCATTGTGGAGGCTGGGTGGCCACCATTCTAGTCTACAGGCAGTTTCCTTTAACATCTCACACCCAGCCACTGGAGTCACTAAATGATTCTGTTGTCAGGCCTGAATTTGCCGTATTTTCCATAGAAATAAAAATCAAAGTCGGTACCCAGTTTTGTGTTTCCTTAGCTGCTTTCTCCTTTCTGGTAGGAGTACTTCAGTTCCACTTGGGCTTACTCCTCTTTATTGTATATCTTGTAGCTCCTATAGCTAGCACTTACTCAAATTAGACCAACTGTACCAACTGCTAATTCACCGAGAGGTTTCTCGATCTGTCACATCTGGGATGTAGGTATTTCTTCTATTACAAGATATTTCTTCTATTATAATTGACATGATGAGCTCTGATAGAAAAAGACGTCCCGTCTACCAATCCTGAACTTTCTATTTACAGTAATCATCTCTAGAAATAGTATGTAAATAAGGAAAATGCAGAATGCCTATTCTCCATACCTTAAAAACACATCTGGAACTGTTTGAACTAACAAAAAGTAAAGTAAGTGCTACGGCAGATTATGCCATACCTTTCCTTTTTACTTAAAAAAAAAGAAAAAGAAAAAGAAAAAGAAGGAAATGGAAAACATACCCCTTCTAGAAGCCTCTGACACTGAATTGGATATTGAAATGGTATCAGTAATGTATTTATATATGCCACATTTTCTTCCATGTTTCAGCCATCTTTGGTACACATGTGTTGGATATTTGCCATGTGAGCTGAAATGTTACCACATAGGGGAGATCTTTATTTAGTAGTAGTGTGTATCATTAAGGTAGAGGCAAGTCAGCCCTTTTGATTACACATACCTTCCTGCTCTGATAGATTGTTTTTCTTTTTCTTTTTCTTTTTTTATCATTTTGTGCCAGTCTTTCAATTGATGTCAGCATTCCCCTGCAGCAACTAAAAATAGAAAT
The DNA here is from genome assembly GCF_016509475.1 of Prionailurus bengalensis. Lineage (NCBI taxonomy): Eukaryota > Metazoa > Chordata > Mammalia > Carnivora > Felidae > Prionailurus > Prionailurus bengalensis. The sequence continues at coordinate 39,138,046 of NC_057353.1, read as the reverse complement.
TACATCTAGGAATAATTCTCATAAACTTAAAAAAATTGCATAAGAAATATTATAACTTAATACTGGTTTTACTGTATCCTCTAATTTGAAACGGAGAAGAAATACTTCTGTGGTTGAATCATAGTTCTTTTGCTGTTTGCTATAAAAGTTTCAAGAATATATATTTCAAAATGTTTTGCTTTTTTTTTTTTTTTTTTAAAGTAATCCAAAACAAATGCAACAGGACTCAGCATACTTGAAACACATTTTCTGAATTTATCTTAAATCTCTCTACTCCAGAGGGTTTGTGTGTGTGTCCGGGTTAGTCCTGGCTGGTAACTTCACCATCTCTCCTCGTCCTGGATTGATTGCACTGAACAGCACGGAATGAGTTACATATGGTCCCACTTTGTCTAAGTTTGTAGGACCTCTGGGTTGGAACTCCATTTGATCAGAGTGGAGCTAACTGTCGCCGAAATTTGGCTATTCCGGCCAGAATGCATATAGCCCTGTTTAGAAGCAGTGGCGTTTTTGCAATGCTTTGGCTCAGTGGTTCTTGTTCTTAAAGTATCGATGCCGTTTCGAGGATTTAAAAAAATCACTACCTTTTATCGTCGTCGTCGTTGTTGTTGTTGTTGCTGTTGTTACTATTATTAAGATCCTCTTAAGTTTGAAGAGGACACCCATTGTCGATTTTATCGTCTATTTCCTTTTCTCTCAGTGTCAGCAACAAGGGTAGACAGACGCGGGTTTCAGATGTGTTTTCCAGTTTAGGTTCTGCTCAAGAAGTACCTCCAGGTAAGTAAGGTGCAGGGGCCGTGCCCACTAAGGCTCAGCGTGTCCGGGTGGACGAAGCCGCCTGGGGTAACTTTCTCTTCATTTGGGCTCTTTTCTCCCTTGCTGCTTTTTTCCTTCCCTTGCTTTATTTATTTATTTTTTCACGATTCCCACCCCCCCCCCGCCCCCTCCCGCTCTTCCTCCCTCTGTCTGCACAACCACGTGCTTCAAGTCTGTGTATCTGGACTGCCTTCTCTAACAGTTCAGTGTGAGTGTTCGCAGAATGAAAACCAGATGGACCTGCAGTTCCCACTGTTATCTCCCAGCCGACTCTGGCAAGCCTCCCTCTATCCCTCCTTCCTTGGCATGACAGAAATATTTGCCTTTATTTAGGGAGAGTTGTATTTGCTGCTGTACCTCTTCCCTCAGCTGCAACATAAGCGGAAAGCTATTTATTCCCTTGTTGCTGAGGTTGGTTGAGGTGAGTAGACCGTGCAGCGAATTTAACTATTGAAGAAGCGCTTTTAAACCTGCCTGACTTCGGTAGTTTTCTAGACTAAGTGAGTTACTGATCCTGGGTGTTACAGTGTTCTGGAATAGCACTAGGAAGGCAAGCTTTTAAGGGGTGAGATCAAGGTAGAAACGCTCTCCATGTGGGTTTTTACCACATTTCACTCAGAACATGCATTGACTAAAGGGGCATTCGTGGTTCTCCAGCGAGCTGTCAGGGTGAAGAAAAAGAGACTCTGATACTAGGCTATCAAAATGCTCTTATTAGAATGATGATTATTTTCATTCTTTTATCGCATTTCCCCTGTTACGGCATCGACATTATTTCAACTTTAAAATGTTATGTTCTGTTGCAACCCAAGTCTCGTGAAACGGCTCTGAATAAAGGTGTGAGGTAGGTTTGGAGTTGCCAGCATAGTGATTTGGATTTTTCACTTAAAAAAAAAAAAATAGACATTTAAAGTCAGTGTTGAGAATTTCTCCCCATGGTTATCATAGTGTTTTAAAAGACCCACTCTTGACCAGTAGTCCCCATGACTTGACTTTTCCAAAAGTCCGAGTGGGAAATATTTGTACCTAAGGCTGAATGAGGGGCCTCAGACATTTTTGGTGTGTGTGTGTGTGTGTGTGTGTGTGTGTGTGTGTGTGCGCGCGTGCGTGCGCAGGCACACAGTGCTGGTAGAAAATTGTATTCTAAAGAAACAAAACTCACTTTTTTATTGGAGATCTGTTGCTTCAATAGATTTGACAGAAGAAACAGCTCAGAATTTCAAAGGCAAAGCATGCATAGTAGAAAACAGTCTTGAAGCTCAAATGTTCGTTATTGGGTAATCAGGAAATTTCTCCATATCTGTCACATACTCATGAGAAAATACAGAGAGGGCCTTTCGTTCCTTTTCATTTGCTATTTGGGGTTTTTCCATTCTCACTCCGCCCGAGGTTATTAATTGAAGGATTGGTCTCATGTTTCTCAGACGGTGGGTCACAAATCACAAATTCTGAATAAACAATCGTGTAACCTCATTGTGTAAAACACAGCATTTATGTAGTGGGGCATTTTCCTGCAGGGCAGAGGAACATTGAAGTGGGGAGTGTATCTGGGAGATGTAACCCGCTTCTCCTAATGGGCCAGAAACTAAGCACAGAAAGGGCATGGCAGGTGTTACAAAAGAAAAAGTCCTTATAAACATGCTGGCTCCTATCAGTATCTCACCTGCATAACAGACCTTCAGATTTGTGTTGTTCCTCACTAAAGGGTTTATTACCATTTTACTTCCTCATCTAGTTTTTACCTCTTGCTAGCGTTGGCTTCAGCTTCGAGTGAGGTTGTGCCGTTGGATATAACACTACCAAGGTAGCATCTGCCCAAGCCAGAAATAACAATAGGATGTAAAATAACCCAGTTACAAATGAGGTCCTGCCATCTGTGCTACACCTTCTTAAGTGGGGTTTGGATGATAAAGTCCTGATTTAAACTTCAGTAGATCAGCCTATTTTATTGAGAGGAGATGTCGGATTTCTTCTGTTCACTTGCTTGTAAAAAAGATGAACCCCACTTAAAAAAAAACAAAAAAAACAAGAAACAAAAAGCAACGAAGGTGCTTAAGGAGTAAAATAACCTGTTCAATGGTGGCGCCCTCCAGATCGGACTGAGAAGCACTCCACGATGCCAGACTCACCTGTGGATGTGAAGACCCCATCTAGGCTGACTCCTCCCACCATGCCACCTCCCCCTACAACTCAAGGAGCTCCGAGAACCAGTTCATTTACACCGACGACGTGTGAGTAGACACTTCTGCGTTTCCCGTTTCCATTTTGAAGTCTAATTTTTTTTTTCCTGCAGAAGTGAAGCCCCGCTCCCCGCCCCCTCCTCACCCCCTCCCCACCCCCGCCGCCTCCTTCACCCAAATCATTTAATTGCCAGTGAGTAGGTATTGAGCCTGTGCAGACGTACAGCATCTTAGGTGTAATTTGTATGACTGCCAATATTTGCCTGCCTTTCCATTTTTGCTTCACAGTTGTAGTCTGCTTTGATTTCCGCAATGAAGACTATTGCATTCGTTTGGGCTGCGGCTTCATTTGTTACCACCGTAATTTTTAGTTTGACTTAATGTGTAGCTCCTTACTTTAGCTTGTACATTTTGCCTTGGAACATGTTAATATCCTACAATTATTTCCAGGTTGCTTCTGGTCTTCTAATACCACTTTCTTCTGGTATTTACAAATAAGATTCAAAGCTAGCAGCCTTACGTGAAAAAGGGGTATTGCTCTGGGTGACAGTCACATCCAGAAAACTTTCTGAAAGAAGGAGCATCTTTCTTGTCTTGAGCCTGTCAGACTTTTATTAAACCTTTACTCGATTCCAACTCGGCTCAGGTCTTGTGTCCTGAATCAGTGGCGTGTATTGGCTTTCTGGGTTGTCCGAGGAAAGGACAGAACATTCCGAGAGAACAGCCACTTCCCTTCCTTTCCTGTAGATTCCAGCAGGGATGGTGGATAGCTTTGTTTCCATCGGTTTCAAAGTCCCGGGTAAAATTGTCCTAAAGGATTTGTGAAACTAATAAATGCTATCTGTTGCAGATAGTACTATTTACAGATTGTGTGTCATCAAGTCTGTATGAATGAACAATCACAGGCAAAACTAGATCCATGGGATTATAAGGGATTGGCAAAATACACATCCCAGGCTGTTTATGCGGCGTGGCGCTGCCATTTAAAGGCCTTTCCAAATGTGTAAGGAACAGGAGGCTGCAGCGGCACCAAGTTGTGACCCTGTCATCTCGTATCTGGTTTGTCGTTACCCAGAGCCACAGTGATGGGCACATGTCTTCTGTGAGAGGTCCTAGTGAGCAATCATTTCATGACAGGTTGCTTTGGTGCTCGTTTGGGACAAGGGGCTATTGTATTATCTGGAAACTTTTAAGAATGATAGAGTGCTTCAGACATCTTCAAACTCCTGTTGGAGATAACCTGTCAAAATTACATGTAATAGATGAGTTGGATAAAGTGGAGTTGGTCGAATTTATTGATTTTAATATGATAAAATCAACATTTTCGTTAGTGAGAAATGCGCAAAATTCTCTAGTCTTGTTCTTACGAATTATCTCGGTGTTCAGATACATTTTGTCGGAGACAAAGTTGTCAAATTACCGCCAATCCACACTATTAGTTGGGACGAGATGTCCCTTTCCGATTTCTTGAACTAACTCTCTGATAATTACCGTATGCATTTGGCTTCTTATATAAAATTTGCATCTTCCCTAAAGAAGTGGTTAAGAAATATGAGGGGGAGAAAATAGCCTTCTAATTGGGTGGTATAAGGTTAAAACTTGAAAGTCCTCTTTCTATAAACACAGCTGTCAGTTGTGTGTACAAAACATGATTAAAAATGTTCAGTGATGAATTTAGTCTCCACCAAATGTACACTTTCTCTAGGGGAACAGTTTAGAGAGGAACGGTCCCGCTATATTGATGTCAGCCTGTGACAGAAGGCTGACATCCAAAAACGCTGTTTGTTCCGTGTTTGAGACATTTCACGTGGTTGGCATATGTGTGCACGGGAGGCAGGGCTGTCCCCGGGTTACAGCCGACTCCCTTGGGGGCTCAGCTTCCGCGTGGAGTACCGGCATGCAGTGTGAGGAGGGGAGAGCCATCCAGTCCTAGAGTACCTGAACCCGTGGTACCCCTGGGAAGCCAAAGCCTTTGACAGAAAAGCCCCCCCCCCCCCCCCCCCCGGTTTCCCAAACCACAGGATCCTCCAGATTTAAAGGGAACGAAACTTGATTGTAATTTCCTTGTGCCTTTACCCTCTGCGTTGATTTACTTGTTTTTCTTTCTTATTTTGTGCTCTTGACAGTAACCAATGGCACGAGCCATTCACCCACAGCCTTGAATGGCGCCCCCTCGCCGCCCAATGGCTTTAGCAATGGGCCTTCCTCCTCTTCCTCTTCTTCTCTGGCTAATCAACAGCTGCCCCCAGCCTGTGGCGCCAGGCAACTCAGTAAGCTGAAACGGTTCCTTACTACCCTGCAGCAGTTTGGCAATGACATTTCTCCAGAGATAGGAGAGAGAGTCCGCACGCTCGTACTAGGACTGGTGGTAAGCAAACGGAAATTAGCCCAGTTTTCCGGGGGTAACGGGAGAGGGTGTGTATGGGAGACGCGAAATACAGACTGTTCTCCCAACCGTTTTGTTCGCCTACCTGGAGATTGCATGTAAGTCTGGTAATTCTGTAGTAACCGGGTTCTCAAGTCTGCATTGGGTATTGGTCCCCATCATGGTTTCTTTTACCATCTGACAATAAAGATATGGTGACACAGTTTATTATTATCTTAGCCATAAACACATGTGTGTGTATAAAATGCAATAGGTATACGTTCTTGGCCTGACGAGTGGCTTTCAGCAGTGACAAAATGTTTTCGTTACGTTAGCGATCCATTTAATCTAGCTAGGGTGCTCGTTTTGACATAGTTGCTTTGAAGGATTTTTATCACTGGTCTAAGATGAACAAGAGTTTATAACGAATAACGTTCTTCTATGTGTTTTCATTTTTGAGGCTAATAACATTTTTTAAAAAATTTCCTTGTGGTAAAATACACATAACGTAACATTGACCACTTTAACCGTTTCTGGGTGTGCAGTTCAGCGGCATTAAGTACCTCCATGTTGGTGTATATCCATCACCGCCACCCATCTTCAGAACCTTCTTCATCACCCCAAACTGGAACTCCGTACCCATTAAACAGTAACACCCCAAGTTCCCCTCCCTCAACCCTTGGTAACCACTGATGGTTTTTTTTTTTTTTTTTAAACAATTCTTTGTTAAAGGTAGAATTCACTTAAACCATTCATTTGAAAACAGAGTGTTGAGTTAGGCACATTGTGCCACACTCTGTACATTATCACACCGGAAATGAGCACATGTATCATTTTGGGGGGGGGGGCATCCTGAATCATTTTTGTATACCATTTTTGTGTATCATTTTTGTATATCATTTTTGTGATTTTTTGGTACAGGTAGAGGATTTTCATTTAGGAAGGGCAATTTTCCCATAGCAAACGGAGTCAGGGAGAAGCTGTGAGTCACAGGTTCGATCCTTACGGTAGACCTGAAATTCAGGTGACGGGCCCCTGTTTGCTTTCTCTTGAAATAGATCATTCGTTTGTATTCCGTGGACTTATGGGCAAAGCCATACTCGTTGTGTTTTGCAAAAGAAGCCCCTGGATTAAAGCCCATGAACGAGTCTAGTACAGTAGATGACGCTTCCAATCACAATAACCCACATTTGACAGATATTTTGCAGTTCGCTCTTTTAACCCTTACCTCCCTCTCCTGAGTGCTCTAAGAAAAAGCTTTCACATTTTCCACAGTCTGCCAGCTCCACCTGGTGCTCTTCCCGGCCGGGAAGGTGAGGGCCACAGGAGTGTGTCAGCTTTGCCACAGTTACTTTTGTCAATCACTTATCTTTTTCCTTTGTCATTCTTGAGTTTCGCAGAGTAGACTTTGCAACTAGCAAATAAATTAGACCCAAGAACCGCAAAGTAAATCCAAAGCAGTGATTGTGTCCCATAAATAGTGAAAATGTTCTTTGTAACAAAAAAAAATGTGTGGTTTTTTTTTTTTTTGAAAACTGCTTTATATATTTGATATATTCTTTAATGGTGGTTTCCGTAAGTTCCAATGTGGAAGAGTTTGGTAACTTTAAGTCAGTTTTCCCAGATGTTCAGTGGCATACTTTCGAGTGCAATACCTCTTTTCAGAGATATATTTATTTAAAAACCTTCAGAGGGTAAGTTAGGGGAAGACATTAATGATAAGTTAGGGGAAGGTATTAATTAATAGTGCTTTGCGTGGAATCGGCAGGCAGTGAATATTTGTCAAATGAGTGAATGAATAGAGAATGGATGTTGTTTTTAAATTTTGTTATTTGAATACAGTTGACATGATATCACTACATTAGTTTCAGGTGTACAACATCATGATTGAGCTTCTCTATATGTTAGGCTGTGCTCACCGTAAGTGTACCTACCACCTGTCACCATATAATACTAGTATCATATTTATTATTAAGTATATTTCCTATGCTGTGCCTTTTATTCCTGGGACTTCCTCATTCCATAACTAGAAGCTTGTATCTCTTAACACCTGTTTGCCCATTTTGCCCAGCTCCCCACCTACTGCCTTCCTTTCTGGCGAACGGATTTTTTTTTTTTTTTTTTTTTTTGGAGCATTTGACTACAAGCTTTTATGTATGCCATTTTATCTAAATTCTTGGGCCTGCCCTTAGGGGTAGTGATTTTATATACATTTTACATGTGGGGAAACTGAGGTTTACGAAGTAAAACACACAGGGCTACCCAACTGAAGTGACGGGCCTGTGATTTGAACTCAGGCAGTCAGTCATAATGAATCCCCTTCTGCTGTTATTTAGATGGAGTTAGAAAATCTGTCAGGAGGAACAGGCTCAAGGCACAAAATAACTGGCATGGCTTTAGAAAACCGGCCATTGAAACAAAATGAAAGATGAAACAAATAGACTCCCTGATCTCTGTTACAGATAGGAAGTTCATGGTTATTCATAGTTTCATGTGAGGATGTTTTGAGTTTAGAGGTGTAAAAAAGTTAGAGTTTGCTGGCCCCACACTTAATCATGAAAAGGAAAAGAACTGCACAAGAAAGTGGGTGGAGGCAATATTTTGAAGGAGTTAGGTCACCAGTACCGCAGTTTAGTCAGGCCTGAGGGTAATTGAGGTGTTGAGGAAGTTGAGACTGAAGTTTCT